>NW_027527925.1:69684-137398 GCF_008692635.1 Crocuta crocuta | reverse complement strand
CTACTACTACCAAAATTAATAATAATAATAATAATAATAATAAATAAAATCATGATAGAATGCATTTCAGGACTACATCTGGTGATGGGCATATTATTTACATGTCTTCTAATCTTTACAAATTTGTTAGATTTAGACCTTAAATTTCATACCCTCTAAATTACAGATGAAGACACATTTTCAGCCATTTAGAATGCTACTTAAAAACTATCATTGAAGAATATTTTATATGTCTCTAATAAATATAAAGTATCCTCAATTATGCAGTGGAATTTAATAGAATCAACCCTTTACTGTGATGTGGCTTACTACAGGGCCACCAATGAGTTACAACCAGATATTGACCTTCTGAACCCCAGACTGGTCTACAGTACCCGAGCTGACTACAGCCAGCAGGGAGTTGATTCTTGTCAACAATCACCTCAGTTTACCCATTTGTAGTATGGCTATAATTTATTTTGATATCCATTTCCTTTGAATAATTGAGAAGTGCTGATATAAAAATTAAGTCGGGGCTCTATTATTGTTATCTAATTTGCCAAGGAAAGTAGCACAGCCTGTGACATCACATCTTCTCACCTAGTGTTGAACTTAGCTATCGTTTAAAAATATGAGAGTCCAAATTACTTATATAGGATAGATATGTTGTGGCTTCACAGTCTTGCTTTTCATGCTGTTCCTTCATCTTTGTTTTTTTGTTTTGTTTTGTTTTGTTTTGTTTTAGCTCTCTTCTTCCTATTCTCCCACTCTTTCAGGCCTTTCCAGTAATATGCCTTGCATAAAGATAGAAATATACATGGTGCCTATATTCAAAAACAGCAATTTCCAAAGTCTGGATGTTTACATTCTCAGTGTTTGGTTTGAGTTCAAATAGTTCTGTCCACCTATATCATTACAAAGTGTTACTTGGCATTTATAGTGAATTATCTTTAATTAAAACTCTGCTATTTATTATGATAAGACCTACATTAATATACTTTTAGAATGTTCTTTCTACATTTCTAAAGATTTTAGCTCTGCCCTTCTCCCTGAAAGACAAAGACACATATCAAAGTTTCCTAAATGGAGAATCAGACAAGGGAGAATCAAGCATGAAGACACTCAGAGAACTGGAAGAAGGAAAATTTCACAGCTGGTAAAATATTGGATCTTAACAATGACTCAGAATTTATATAATTTAACCTTTTATCCTTTGAGTGATGATTAAATTAAAAGGCTCAAAAGAAATGCTAAGGATTCCTGGACTTGGGATGAGGATATCAGGGCTGCAGCTAAAGTTCCACCATTTCCTGTGTGTAGCTTGGCACAGAATTCCATTTTTGGGAGTTTTATTTTATTTTATTTTTTAAATTTTTCCTGTTTTGGCACAGCCATCACCAAGGTTGTTTCTAGTTCCAATGTTCCATAATAGAGTATTTCAATGATATTTCCTTATTTGATGTTTTAATTCTTATTGTTTTATTATGTTTACTTCATCTATAGTAATCTTATAACTACTACTAGAATGGGTGTAATATATTTAATTCCTACAAATAGCTAAGTGAAGACAATCATGTTTAGAGCATTTCTCCTGAGATTATTGAAGATACTCTGAGATATCTATAAACAAAGACTGGGAATCACTAAAAACAAAGTGTACACTCTAAGGCAAAATTTGTTGATGTAAACACCAAAGGAGTAGTCATAAATTGATGAAAGAACCTGACCAGACATTCATGAAGGATCTGACACCCAAGACAGAAAGAACGTACAGTCATGTGTTGAGAATCAGGTTTCTTGCCAGAATAGGATTTTTTTTCTACAGTTATCCATCTTACTGTGGAACAATAGATTCTGTAATGTTGGAGGGCTTTCATCTATTTTAGACTAAAATTTATTTATATTGATACATCAGAACCAAAGAAGACTACTTAGCATACTATAAAAGCAAGTATAGATTTTCCTGTTTTCTTTTATATAAACTTTCTGTCTACAACTAAATGCCTCTAACCAAGACAAACACTCTATGTTAAATAAGTTTATATTACAGATTTCTCTACAGTAGCCACATCTCCTTTCTCCTTATATCATTGCCAATACACTTCAGAAGACCATTTCAAAAACCATGGATTTTCCTTGTCCTTGGATATCCTGCTAATCTAAGCTAATGCAAACCTTATCCACTACTAGAGAAGTGCAGCATCACTTCAAATAGCAGTGAGTGCTGGAATATAGTAAAAATATCAGAAAAAGTAGAAATGGACAAAGTGGAAGAGCAAGGATGAGAAAAAGAAAAGTGAAAAAAAATGTTTGGATGTAGAGGTTGCGAGGAATGGCAGACAGAGGGATATAAACCAAGGAAGAGAAAAACAAAAAGGATAAGAAAGAGGGAGGGGGAGAAAAGCCTTAAATTGGGGAAAGGCAGAGCCCACTAATGGCAAAAATGTCATAAAATTACTAACACTACTTTAGAAAGGAAAGAATGGGCTGATGTTGAAAGGAGCTGCATTATAGAAAATTTGACCTTTATTTCATTTATTTAAGTGCCAATTGTATGCCTAAAACTAAACAGAAAAATAAAAGCAAATATACATGAGCAATATGCCTAGGAAGCATGAGGCCCTTGTTGATTCACTGGTTTGAGAAAGTAAGGAGTTAATAATTATATAGTTGGTTGAGCATTTTCCTTCCAACAAGAAATCATCTTCATGTTGAGAAGTTTTTGTCTATGTTCTTTAATTTATGAAGTTAAGTGAAAGTCGATGTTAAGGAACCTTATACCACCTAGCCCCTCATGATATCATAGAGAGGACTATTCTATCAGAAGGATGTGTAATGGCCAGTCAGACTAACAGCCTTAAACATTTTATGTTTGTTTTATTAGAGGAATTATGTTAGAGTTAGAGGGCATTGATCACCTCTGTAATGTCATGTCTGCAAGAAAGAATTATACTTTAAGTGCAATGTCAAGAGATAAGACTAGAATAGAAGTGAATGAGGGAAGCAGGTTTCACTGCCTCTGCTCTATAGTGATGAGTTAATTATAATAATTCCGTATGGCATACAGCACCTTTCAAAACTAAAGTTGCTTTGCACCAGTAATCTCATATCTTCTTAAAATTATTCTTCTGAGGTAAGAGGTAGGTTAGACTATCCTAATTTAGTAATTCAGGAACAGAAGCTCAAGAAATTAATTTGTTCAATTTTACATAGTAAACTTTCTCATAATGAGAATTTTACAAGTGTAACAATGGCAATTTTTTTCTATAATGAAAATGTAATTTTCCTAATTTATTTCTTTCATACAAGAATCCACATTCTTATTACCAAATAATATCCAAAACTGACTAATCTTGGTTAAAGTCATTCTTTTGATGGCACAGGTTAGAAAAAAGTTCAAAGAGAATGAAGGACTGGGTTGAGGAATCCTAGGATATCAAAATATAGTGGTAAAATATAAAAGGTAACTCTAAATTCTGGTTCCAATTTGAATGTTATTGAGTAGAAAATAAGTACCTACATTTGGTGATAATAAACAATATCATCACCATCTGTTTTATGTGGGAATGCAAGATAGAAACATCAAGTGCTTTTGAAAACTATAATGAGTTGTTTCTCCTTTTCTTTTTCAGAGTGTTAAAGCATTGGAATTTTGGAAGCATATGTCAACTGCCTGTTGATTTGTCCATACACATTTAAACCACTCCAATACTAACAGATTTTTTAAAAAGAGATTTTATATAACCACATGTTGTTCTTTGCATTGCAAAATATTCTCTTCAAAGATAATAAAATACAAGGTAAGTAAACTCTTAGATATGAAAGCAGGAAATTGGAAAGGCAGAGAATTTAAAATAGAATAAGTTTTGTCAAGGAAGGAAAAGCATGAAAAGAGAAGAGATAAAAATAACATTCTCTACCTCAGAAGAATATTTGTTATTATTAACATAATTATTAANAACTAAATAGATTAGGCTATGTTAAAAATTACAAAAAGTGAAAATCAATAATTTAATTAGTATATTAATTTCCAAAATAATAAATCAATCTTTGACTCTCAAAAGAGTCCTGTTCTTTTGCATAATAATTGTTAAAAATAAAATGTTAGGCCATCAGACAAATTAAATACAGTGAAAACTATGTATGTCAAATTGGCTTGATTGTTCCTTTTAAATGATATTATTAAGAGTTTGGGGTAAGGAGGTTAGCAATCCATCAACACCACACTTTCTAAACATTGAATTCATTGTTCTTGGATGATTTTAGTAAAACTTTTTTTAAAGTTTTTATTTAATTGTTTAGAGAGAGAGTGCGCATGAGCAGGGGAAGGGCAGAGAGAGAGAGAGAGACAGACAGAGAGAGAGAGAGAGAGAGAGAGAATCCCAAGCAGGCTCTGCACTGTCAGTACAGAGCCTGACATGAGGCTTGATCTCAGGAACCCATGAGATCATGACCTGAGCTGAAACCAAGAGTTGGACGTTTAACTGACTGAGCCACCTAGGTGCCCAGTTTTAGTAAAACTTTAAGGGGAAAAAATAATTTCTGGCTTCCTACAAAACTTGATGTGTACTGTTTTGTCTATAGGCCATTTTGATGATATTTAGTTGAGAAAATTAATTACATAGAGTCAAACCATTTTTCAACAAATAATGATACCAATATTGGCTTGATTGAATTAAATATAGAATACCAAAAAAGAAAAAAAGAATAAAAACATTTGTAGAGACTGAAATAACCTTTGAAATACAATAAAAATGTTTGGTAAGTTGGTTTCTTTGAAGGAGTCAATTTGTAAAATTTCTAAGAAAGAGATTGTGGTCAGAAGTCAGAGGAATAGCTGAAGATGAGTATTTCTTTTGCCATAACTGACTGTTGCAAGAAATGGACAACTACGTGTTTTCTAGTGGCATGCATACCTTGTGGAAAACAAACAGGTGACCCCAACTTTATTCCCACACATCCAAAACCATCCATTGTTCATAAAAGTGAACAAAAAGAGTCTTTTTCAAAAAGCGGCCAAGTTATCAACATTCCACAGTCAACTTTTTATATCTTAAGAATGACCCACCATTGCTTGCTGGCATGTGAATGTCTTTGTTAAGTTTCCAGGCTGAGAATATGTAAATCCTAAGGTAATGATAAAGTTGTGTCTCTATATGTTTTCAAATATCCAGAAGCAAAGGAATATCTTTAGAAGGTGGATACACTTCCCGAGGACAAACACCTGCCCAGAGCTTTCTCTAGAGCCCCTGTAACATCCTTGTTCCTGAGGCTATAGATGAGTGGGTTGAGCAAGGGAGTGAGGATAGTGTAGAAGGCAGACACAGCCTTGTCCCTGTCAGGGGTATGGTAAGAGTGAGGCAGCACATATGTGTACATGGCAGCCCCATAGAAAAGGCTGACAACCACCATGTGTGAGGAGCAAGTGGCCACTGCCTTTCGTCTCCCCTCTGCTTCACTCATTCTATAAACAGTGATTAGAATCCTTGTATAAGAGGCTGAGATGACAGAGAAAGGGATGAGGAGCATCATGATGCAGCAGACATACATGGCTGTCTCATAAGTTGATGTATCAGTACAAGAAAGCTTCAGAAGGGCAGGGACCTCACAGAAGAAGTGGTTGATTTCTCTAGAGGCACGGAAAGGGAACTGCATGGTGACTGGGGTAAGCAGGAAGCCATCTATGGACCCTCCTAACCAGGCTGCCAGCACAATCAACATGCAGACCTTTCGGCTCATGAGGACCGGATAGCGCAAAGGGTTGCAGATGGCTACATAGCGGTCATAGGACATGAGTCCTAGGAGGAAGAACTCAGCCCCTGCCAATGTCAGGTACAGAAAGTGCTGGGCAGTGCATCCTGCAAATGATATGGTCCTCTGGCCCAAGATCTGGTCAACCAACATTTTTGGCACAATTGTAGAAATGTACAAGATGTCCATGAGGGAGAGCTGACTGAGCAAGTAATACATGGGAGTGTGGAGGCGGGAGTCTATGTGGATGAGAATGATCATGATGGTGTTGCTGGCTATGGAGATGACAAAAACCAAGAGGATGAGGGCAAAGAGAAGCCAAGGAAAATGGTTGTCGCTGAACAAGCCCAGGAGAACAAAGTCGGCATACATGGAATGATTGCCCCATTCCATAGCTCTGTCAGATACACTAAAAAGATATGAATATGATAGGTAAATTTGGGCAGAAAAGATAAATATTTATGTTGTTTAAAATTATAATGCAGTCATGGACAAAATCAAGACAAATCAATCAAATCTCATTGTGTAATTCTCCCACTTCTCAAATAATTCCTAGAATTGATTCTGATGGGTTGCTTTGAGAAATTGACCTTTACCTTTGGACCCTAAGAATGATCCACTCCACTCATAAAGCTCAAAAATTCCAATTTCCTGGAAGAACAACCTCAGAAGAAATATATATGTCGCACCATATAATTACTCATTCAAGGATGATATACTTGATTTGTTATTACTATTAAACTTAAACATCAAGTTGAAATAATTTTATTTCCTCCGGCCTAAGAATACTTACTTACTTACTTACTTACTTATTTACTTATTTATTTATTTATTTATTTATTTATTTATCCATCCATCCATTCAGTCATTCATTTCTTCATTTACTTTATCTTTATGTTTGCTCAAACATAATCTTATATTGAGGAAGATATACATAAAAGAAAAATTTGAACTTGCCTGATTGAAAGAGATTGAGTGGTGGGTAAACAAGGACAAAATTCCCACTTTATATTTCTCTCTACAATAGGCTCTAGTTCTTACAATCAAAATTCACTTTGAAAATCATTGATCTAGAGAATATATTTTCCCTATGAAAGAACAACCACTTTGACCTTTTACCTAATTTGAGCTACTTTAAAAAATATATAATTCCAATATAAGGTGAATATACAGTGTTATTTTACTTTCAGATGTACAATATAATAATTCAACAATTATGTAAATCATTTGTTGATGATCACAACAAGTGCACTCCTGAATCCACATCACTTATTTCAGTAATTACTCCAACAACTTCCTCCTGGTAATCATCAAGATACTTCTCCATAAGTAAGAATCTGTTTTTTTTTTTTTTTTTTTTTTTTATTTCTAGGAGAGAGAGAGAGACAGCGTGAGCAGGGGAGGGTCAGAGAGAGAGGGAGTCACAGACTGAAACAGGCTCCAGGCTCTGAGCTGGCAGTCAGCACAGAGCCCGACGCGGGGCTCGAACCCACGAACAGCGAGATCATGACCTAAGCGAAAGTCGGACGCTTAACCGACTAAGCCACCCAGGCGCCCCAAGAATCTGTTTCTTGATTTGACTCTCCATCTTTTTCTTTTCCTTTTGAGTCATTTATTTTCTTTCTTAAATTCCATATATGAGTGAAATCATATGGTATTTGTCATTGTCTGATTGACTTATTTCACTTAACATTATATTTTGTAGCTTCATCAATATCATTGCAAATGGCAAGATCTCATTCATTTTTGTGGCTGAGTTACTTTTTTAATAGAAAAAGAAATAAGAAAACTATAATTGTTTTAAATAATACTAGAGGTTATTGTCTCTCAAAAAAGAGATTTTTTGCTTAAACTTGAAGTTTTAATTATACATATATAGTTCTTTCAGTTAAATAATAGTTCACTACACTTATGAACAGGTAGGTTGTTGGGACACTTTCTATGATCAACATATAGAATTTCCCTATCCAATGTGGTAGTCACAAGCCACACGAGGCTATTCTCAATAGCCTGAAACATGGGTGTTCTGAATGGAGATGTGCTGAAAGCACAAATCACATAAAAAATTTAAGACTTATATGAAAAACAAAGATATACAAGTATCTCATTACATTTTTATATTATGTGCAGAAATGACAAAATTTTTGATATATTCACATAAATAATGTAGACTAATTTAAAAATTTTAAACATTTATATATTTTTGAGAGACATAGAGAGACAAAGCACTAGGTGGGGAGGGACAGAGAGAGAGGGAGACACAGAATCTGAAGCAGGTTCCAGGCTTTGAGCTGACAGCCCAGAGCCTGACATGGGGCTCAAACCCTCAAATTGTGTGATCATGACCTGAGCAGAAGTCAGACGTTTAACTTGACTGAGACACTTAAGAGCCCCTCACTTATACTAAATTTATTTCACCCACCTTTTTATAGTTTTGATGTGGCTAATAGAAAATTTAAAATTACCAAAGCATCTGAGTGGCTCAGTTGGTTGAGCAGCAGACTTTAGTTCAGGTCATGATCTCAGGGTCCATGGGTTCGAGCCCATCATGGGCTTGCAGCTGTCAGTGCAGAGCCTGCTTCAGATCCTTTGTCCCCATCTCTCCCTGCCCTTCCCTGACTCAGGCTCTCCTTTAAAAAATAAATAAAACATTTAAAAAAGAAAATGTAAAATTACCTCTGTGCTAGACACTATTCTGCTAAATAAACTAAGTCAGTCAGAGAAAGAAAAATACCATATATTTTCATTCATATGTGGAGTTCAAGATACAAAACAAATGAGCACAGGGAAAAAAGAGAGAGAAAGAGAGAGAGAAATAAAGAAACAGACTCTTAACTATAGAAAAACTGATGGTTACTAGAAGAGAGGTGGATGCAGTAGGGTTAAATAGGTGATGGCGATTAAGGAGTGCACTTGCGATGAACACAAGATGTTGTATGGAAGTGTTGAATCACTATATTCTACACCTGAATCTAACATTACACAGTATGTTAGCCAACTTGAATTTATATAAAAGTTTAAAAAATATATCTCTGTGGCTTCTATCAGATTTCTACTGGAAATTACTTCCCTTTTCCCAGAATATGGTAGCTCCAAATATCTCCATCCAGTTGAGTAACCCAGACTTGAGGGTTAAGAGACATTCCCAGTAGCACATGACTTTACTTTACCAGTAGCAGAATAATTGTTTTATTATGTTTTTTCAATAAGCTTAATAGAGATCAATTTATTCATTACAAAAATATTTCCTGAGGCACACTGTGTGAATCAAAGTTGTCAATTCTGGAAGAAGCTAAAAAAATGTATAAGACCTGGCCCCTGCCTTCAAGGATACTAGAACTGAAGCACATCAAGAGCCGTCACAATATGTATGACTATGAGTGCACTTTAAAAATGGTTTTGATTATGGGGCACCTGGGTGGCTCAGTCAGTTAAGCTTCTGACTTCGGCTCAGGTCATGATCACCCAGTTCATGAGTTCGAGCCCCGCATCAGCCTCTGTGCTGACTGCCAGCTCAGAGCCTGGAGCCGACTTCAGATTCTGTGTCTCCCTCTCTCTCTGACCCTCCCCTGCTCACGCTGTCTCTCTTTCTCTCTCTCTCTCTCAAAAATAAATTAAAACATTAAAAAAATAAATAAAAATGGTTTTGAGTAAAACCTGTAGGGTTTTGACTTCTCCCGGTTTGGTGTATAATTGAAAGCATGAAAAGAGCAGGACATAGTGAGAAGAGGACAATGGAAGCTAATGTCAAGGGGCTGGTTCATGAGAATTTCATATCGGCCCCCTCTGTGTATTTCAACAAAACTAAGTCACAACAGATATATCTGTAACCATGAACAGTAAACTCAGCCAGATTTTTATTAATAATATCCACATTGTATCCTTACAGAATTTTTGCTTTCTCATTCTTGAGATATTGCTAGCTTTACATCAAAGCTTTCACCAGCTGTTTCTTAAGATGCGTCCTTTTTTTTCCCCTCCACTGTGTTGAAACACTGGGGAAATTAAAAGCAAACACTAAGAGGCAATCCACAAGATGAAGAGAGAGAGAAACAGAGAGAGAGATAGAGAGAGATGCTTACTCAGCCCTGCCCATTGGAAGTTAAATAAGAACAAGCTCTTAGAGGGGTCTCTGCTCATTATTTCACTACAAATTCAGAGGTTAGTAAATGGCTAATATAGACCAAATGCAGTGACTAGTATCTGTCCAAGGGGAACAATAAAGCCCACAAGAGACCAATGGGCCCCAAAATCTCCTTTTCAGGGCACAGACATCCCCAGCCCTGACCATGAATATTCCTGGTTCTGAAACTCACTAATGAGGCCCTGGAGAACTCCCCAGCATTCTGCACAAAGGGAAAGGGAGATTCCTGCATCTCCATAACTCTTCATCTCATAAATGTATCTTCCTCTCATTCTATCAGTGTTGACTCATGACCCAAATTTAAAAAATTATAAAGCAGTAAAACAATGTTAACGAGTATTAGGAAAATAAGAAAATGAAAAGGGGTCATATGGAATATTCCAGGCCCCCAAATATTTATATGCCTATGCATATTTTAATCTTAGTATACATTCAGTTTTGTTTATATATATAACAGTGTTAAATACTATTAAGTATCCCTTTTCTACATAAATGTGCAGTCTTTATACAGCATCTCGCTTTAGTTAAATGTGTAACATGCATTTACTTATTCCTCGTTGGTTGACACTCACATTGCTTCTAAGTTTGTTTACAATATATAATTCTGTGGGCTAATTTTATGGAATAGACATGGGAGATAGCTTATAAGATGGCTTTTGAAGTCCATTACCACACTGACATACAAAGTTGTTGACAAGTGATGCTAAAAGAACAACAGATCACACTTGGGATGTGGTCCTCTAGCATTTAGGTCTAAACTTGTTTTAATATGATTTTCTTTGAATACTAGGAAATCTGAAATATATATATTTCTAGAACTAAGGTTGGGATTTCATTGTTATGACCCTTGTTCTTTTCTATTTTCTATTTTGGGGATTTCTCACAAAGTAGCAGTATTGTATAATCTTTCATTATAAGATAACGATAAGGGCATTGTTTTATGTATAATATTTATACATAATAATTTATATATAATATCATTTTATTGTAATGATTTTCCCTAATGTATTACTTGCAATTATTATTTTATTTTAGGTTAAATATTTAAGATATGTGGCTAAGACACTTATTTTGGGACGCCTTGGGTGGCTCAGTCGGTTAAGCGTCTGACTTTGGCTCAGGTCATGATCTCACGGTTCGTGGGTTTGAGCGCCGCGTCGGGCTCTGTGCTGACAGCTAGCTCAGAACCTGGAGCCTGCTTCAGATTCTGTGTCTCCCACTCTCTCTACCCTCCGCTGCTCATGCTATCTCTCTCTCTCTCAGAAATAAATAAAAACATTAAAAAAAACAAGACACTTATTTTATCCCTTTGAACTCTGAGTTTTGTTTGGAAATTATTCCTCATAATTTCATAATCACAGGTCAGTGATTAACATGTAATCCTATTTTAATCCAGCTACCATCATTTTTAAATGTATAATATTCTAATAAATATAAAATATATTTTGGGTTTTTTTGTTGAAAACTTTAGGACTTTGATTTCTACTTACTCAAATAAACAAATAAATTCAGAGGTGAATGAAGAACAGGGATAACTTCACCAAGGTCCACTATTTCTTTCTGTTGATACAGGTAGAGAATACATCATCACAGGTGAAATCAAATTTCACTCATGTTGCCTGTGGAAATGTTAACGTGAAAAATGGATACTGACAAACAGGTGGGTCTTAGATTAGTCCCAAGCAAAACTGTAATAGCAGTTACAATTAAATTTCTTGAATCTTACCCTGTGTTTTGTTTTCCATATCTATTTTCCCCGAGAATAACAGACCCAGTAGCAGGTAGCTACATTTTTCCTTATTTGTCCTTTTTATTTTGTTACTCTATCAAATGCTGCTCTGGGTCAAGTATTGGCACAGCGCTCACTGACCACCTAATTCAGATGTTTGAGGGTGCTGAAAATATAGGCCATATAGGACATGAGGATAACTGGCATAAAATGGGAAAGAACCAGGGCAAACACAAAGATGACCCTCACTATAAATTATTTACTTCTACGTATAATCTAATCTATTATGTTTCTTCCCAGAAGGCCTTTATTATAAAGCCTCACTTTCAATTTTGGAATAAAAATCTTTTTCTAAATAAGTAATGGGGATAAGTAGTGCACTTGTAATGAGCACCCTGTATTGTATATGTGTGGAATAACTAAATTGCATCCGTGAAGCTAATATTACATTGAATATTAATTAACAGGAATTTAAATACAAAACTTAAAAAGTGAAATAAGATAATTTGGAGAATTTTTATTTAGAAGAGTAAAAAAATTGACAAAATCAAAGCTCCATCTTTCATTCTAAAAACAGACCAAAGGCATGATAGATAACAATCTTAACTAAATCTCAAGTACAATTACACTGAGGACTTTCCCTATTTCCACGCTTGAAACCTACTTTCCTTAGCATTTGGGATGTAATTTTGTGAATATTAAACAATATTTGGAATCAGAGACCAGTTTTTACATTCTATCTTCATCATTTATGAGCCTCTGGATATCAAACAAGCCACTCATATAATTTGCCTTCTAATTTCTAAGTATAGGGGTGCCTGGGTGGCTCAATCTGTTAAGCGTCCGACTTCGGCTCAGGTCATGATCTCACAGTTCATGGGTTCGAGCCCCGCATCGGGCTCAGTGCTGACAGCTAGCTCAGAGCCTGGAGCCTGCTTCAGATTCTGTGTCTCCCTCTCTCTGACCCTCCCCTGATCATTCTGTCTCTGTCTCTGTCTCTCTCTCTCTCTCTCTCAGAAATAAATAAAAACATTTAAAAAAGGAAAAAAATAATTTCTAAGTATAAAATCAGGAAGTGTATTGAAGCAGTTTCTTAGAGCAGACTTTCAAGGAAATTCATGAATTACATGAAGAGATGGAATACTATAAACAAATTAGATCAATTATTGTCCCTATAAACATTTCAAAATCATATGAGTAAATAAATATACTTTTTCAACAGTGAAAACTTTGTGAATTACATTGAAATAAGTCTGTGGTCAATTTTTCTGGGCAGAAAAATCACCTACATTCTGAAATACATAATAGGAAATTGAATTTATTATATCAGCTCAGAGAAAAAAATGAAATCAAAGGTTATCAGATTTGTATGATCAACACTAATCCAGGATAACTCTAATTAGAATCGTGTATTCCTTAATATATCCCTTGTTTGAACTAGCTTTCCAATAACTTAGTCTAGAATCACATATTTCAAACATCCCGTGAGTGATTGATAAGAAAGTTCTCAAAGTGACTTACCTAACACAGCAGCCTCCACTAAATCGGATGATCTAAATCAGTAAGAGAAAAATCTCACAGAACTAAAGTAACAAATGTAATTTCTCAGTTTCTTTTCTTTTTTTCCCCTGTTATGTGTGGATAACTAAGAGACATGAATCAAATCTTTCAAACTGAGAGCTTATATTGTGAAGGAAAACAAAGCAAAGAGGACAAAAGGGAAGCAGAGCCAAGGAAGTGAAGGCAAGATGAAATATTTCTGTGCCTTGAGCATGGAATTACATTTTGTTGGCATAAAGATAAAGGTCAGTCTCTAACCAGTGTGAGATTCTTTAAAATAGGAAAGAACAGGTAAATAGATTGAGGACCTAGAGATGGATCAGTCCAGATCCTTAAATGCTTAATGAAGATGGTGTAAGGAAAGTTGGCACCAGGTGCATTATGTAGTTGCTAAAAACAAAGAGATCATGCAACTTAAATAAGAACTTGAATCACCAGTGTAGATTAATACTCTCATTTGGAAGAATTGACATCAGAATTTCAGTCCCTGTGGCACCTTGTCCCTAGCCTACAATTATACAGTTAATCTAGATGTGATAAGCCCTTTCACCTTTTTAAAAATTCATTAAAATGTAACCTTTCAATTTACAAAGCATTAAAATAATTAAACTGTCCCCATATAAATCAGGCTGTGAGACAATACACTAAAATTACTTATTATTGTTAATATTTTACTTTTTCATGGAATTATTTTTGTAAGCGTTTTTCCTATTTAACATTTCTCAACTTTATTTTTTTTTCCCTTCAAGGGTTTAAGAAAAAGACTCCTAAGTTCCTTAGGAGTTATTGTAGTATACATCTTAGGCACACACTGTCACTAAGGGGTATGTGTTTTGTATTTTTTATAACTTGTAATGAGCTGTAAGAAGTTATAACAAAATGTTCACCACTGGAAAACATTTGAAATGTATAAAGAAACAATAAAAACAATACAAATGAAAATTTTGGGGTTATCTAAAGAACAGTAATATCATTTCCCTATTTTCTGCTATTCTGACAAGTGCTCACTCTCTACTCTTGGGGGGGAACCCTAGGTCATAGGACTTTGTTGTGTTGCTAGCTCCCTCTCTCTTGTTTCCTTATCATGCAACTCACATTTATCTCTCCCTGTTTTGTGCATAAATGAAGGTTGAATTTTAACTTTTCTGACCCTAACATTTATGTAATTTGGGAGCTCTTCTTAAGAAAGTTTAAAAATCATTGTTACATAACTAGATTCAAATATTTTCTTCAGGTGAGAAAATAAATCCTTCCAAATTACTCATTTTAAAAGCTGACACATACTCAAAAGAAATCCAGAAAAACACTAACATAATTGTGGTATCATTTAATTGCTTGACACACCACTTAGGCCATTTTTCCCAACAATTTTGGGCTTCATATTCTGTGACTGCACTTTATAAGACAATGTTATTTTTGATAGAAAGAAGAGAAAAATAATTCAATTCTTGTAGTATGACTGGCTGAGGATTTTTTAAATTATTATTTTGATACTTTAGAAAAGTTTCTTTCAGTTCCCATACTTCTTAGGGATTGAAGGAAAATCTTGATAATTGCTATTAAATTACTTTCACATATGACATGCCTTAACCTGAGCTTCACAGAAAAAAAATGATTTTATAAAGTAAATACTAAAGTTGCAAGGTTTTTTGTTTTGTTTTGTTTAAAGAATATAGTCAGGAACCCAAAGAGAAGGGAGGAGTGGAGGTTAAAACAGGAAAAAAAAAGATTCTCTGCCAAGGTAATCTGTTGTGATAGCAGACCCCAAGGCTGTATGGAGGTTTATTAGCATGTTGTTTAACTTCCATACATTTATGGTCCTTCCAAATATTCTTATGGTTGACTCTTAGTTTCATAGTGTTATGGACAGAAAATGTGCCTGCTATGATTTTAATATTTTTATATTAGTTGAGGCCTGATTTCTGACTTAACATGTGATCTGTTAATGAGAATGCCTGTGTGCACTTGGAATAATCTGTATTCTGCTATTTTACTATAGAATGTTGTGAATATATCTGTTAAGTCCATCTGGTCCACTGTGTTTTTCAAAGCTTTTGCTTCTTGTTCATTTTTTGTTTAGAAAATCGGTCCATTGATGTAAGTATGGTGTTGAAGTCCCCTAATATTGTTATTTAATATTTTAATTTTTTTTCTTAGTTTGTTGTCAAGTTGGTTTCCATAAAACACCCAGTGCTCATCCCCACAAGTGCCCTCCTCCATGCCCATCACCTCCCTTCCCCTCTCCCCCACCCCCATCAGTCCTCAGTTTGTTCTTAACATTCAAGAGTCTCTCATGGTTTGCCTCCCTTCCCTCTCCCCAACTATTTTTCCCTATCTCCTCCCCCATGATCCTCCATTAAGATCCTCCTAATCCACATATACCTGAGAAAATATGGTATCTGTTCTTCTCTGCCTGACTTATTTCACTCAGCATAACACCCTCAAGTTCCAACATTTGTAAATGGCCAGATTTCTTCTTTCTCATTGCCATGTAGTATTCCATTGTATAGATAAATCACATCTTCTTGATCCATTCGTCCGTTGATGGACACATAGGCTCTTTGGCTATTGTTGAGAGTGCTGCTAAGAATATTGGGGTACATGTGCTCCTATGCATCAGCATTCCTGTATCCCTTGGGTAAATTCCTAGCAGTGCTATTGCTGGGTCACAGGGGAGTTCCATGGTTAATGTTTTTGAGGAACCCCCACACTGTTTTCCAGAGGGGCTGCACCAGTTTATGTTCCCACCAATAATGTAGGAGGGTGCCCATTTCTCCACATCCTCACTAGCATCTATAGTCTCTTGATTTGTTCATTTTAGCCACTCTGACCAGCAATGGATGGTATCTCAGTGTGGTTTTGATCTGTATTTGATCTGTATGATGATAAGGGATGCTCATCATCTTTTCATGTGTCTATTGGCCATTTAGATGTTCTCTTTGGAAAAGTGTCTGTTCATGTCTTCTGTCAAAGACATGTCACATCTATGGGATGTGACAAAGGCAGTCTTAACAGGAAAGTACATTGCACTCCAGGCCTATTTCAAGAAAATAGAAAAAGCATAAATACAAAACCTAACAGCGCACCTAAAGAAACTAGGAGAGAAACAAGAGCACCCCAAACCCAGTAGGAGAAGAGAAATCATAAAAATCAGGGCAGAAATAAACAATATAGAATCCAAAAAAACCGTTTGAATAGATCAATGAAAGTAAAAGTTGTTTTTTTGAAAAAATAAACAAAATTGACAAACCTCTAGCCAGGCTTCTCAAAAAGAAAAGAGAGAGTTTCCATAATATTATTAAAATATTAAAAATCAGTTATTTTGTGTTTGTTATTAACTGTTTTATATATTCTGATGCTTTCATGCTGGTTCATAAATATGTATTATTATTAGATCTCCTTGTTTAATTTTCCCTTTTATTATGATATAGTGGCCTTCTACATCAGTTTTTAAAGTCTTTGTTTTAAAGTCTATTTTTTCTGATGTAAGTATTGCTACTCCAGTCTTCTTTTAACATCCATTTGCATGATAAGTATCTCTCCATCCCTTCTCTTTCAATCACCAGGAGTCTTTAGGTCTAAAATAAGTCTCTTGTGGGGCACCAGGGTGGCTTAGGCAGTTAACAATCTGACTTTGGCTCAGGTCATGATCTCTTTGTTTGTGAGTTCAAGCCCTGCGTTGGGCTCTGTGCTGACAGTTCAGAGCCTGGAACCTGGAACCTGCCTTGAGTTTGTGTGTGTCTCACTCTGTGCATTCCCCACTTGCTCTCTTTCTCTCTCTCTCTCTATCTCTCTGTCTCCCTCTCTCTCTCTCAAAAATAAATAAAATTTAACCGTTTTTTAAAAACGAGTCTCTCGTGTGCAGCATATAGATGGTGATGGTCTTTTTTTTTTTTAAATCCGTTCTGACACCCTATGTCTTTTGACTGAGTGTTTAGTCCATTTACATTGAAAGTAATTATTGAAAGACAGTATTTATATTTATATATATATATATTCATATATATATACATATATACACACATTCATACGCACACACACATATTTAGTTGTTTTGTTGTTTCTGTACTTGATCTTAGCCAAAAGGCCGAGAAATGATGTTGTTTCTGACTATTTTCTCTGATGATGTCCCATGTTTGGTCTCTTAACACTGAAAGAGTCCCCTTACATATTTCTTGCAGGGCTGGTTTAGTGGTCAAAAAACCCTTTAGTTCTTGTTTCTTTGGGGTACTCTACCTCTCCTTCAATTCTGAATGATAGCCTTGCTGAATAGAGTATTCTTGGCTGCAAATTCCCCACCCCCCCATTTAGTACATTGAATGTATCATGCCACTCCTTTCTGGCTTACCATGATACTGTTGAGAAATCTCCAGACAGTTTTATGAATTTTTCCTTGTACTTTATTTTTTAAATTTATTTCTGAGAACGAGAGTGAGAGTGAGAGAGAGAGAGAGAGAGAGAGAGAGCGTGATCAGGGGAGGGTCAGAGAGAGAGGAAGACACAGAATCTGAAACAGGCTCTAGGCTCTGAGTTGGCTGTCAGCACAAAGCCCAACGCGGAGCTCGAACCCACAAACTGTGAGATCATGACCTGAGCCAAAGTCGGACGCTTAACCACCAGGCGCCCCTTTCCTTGTACTTTAAAGATTTCTTTTTTCTTGTTAATTTTAAGATGTTTTTCTTTATCACTATATTTTGCAAATTTAATTACAATGGGCCTTGGTGTTTGCTTGCCTTTGTTAATTTTGAAGGGAGTTCTCTGTGACTCCTGGATCTGGATATCTGTTTCATTTTTCAGATTATAGAAGCTTTTAGCTATTATTTAGCTAAAACTTCAATTAGGTTTTCTGCCCCTTTTCTCTCTCTTTTTATTCTGGGACTCGATAGTATGAATGTGATTGATTATGTTTTATGGAGACAGTGATTTTCCTGTCTATTCTCCTATTTCACAATTCTTCTGTCTGTTATTCAGCTTCATGGCTTTTATTATTTTTTCTTCCATGCCATTCAGTCCTCGCCCTTTTCCATTCTGCTGTTCATTGCATCAAGTGTATTTCTACTCCTATTTCCTACATGTTCATCTCCAATTGAATTCTTTTTTTAACTTTTTAAAGTTCATTTATTCATTTTGTGAGAGAGTGTGAGCAAGCAGGGGAGGGGCAGAGAGAGAGAGAAGGAGAGAGAGAATCCTAAGCAGGCTCTACATCACCAACACAGAGCCTTATATGGGACTCAAACTCACAAACCTGAGCCTACACCAAGAGTTGGACACTTAACCACTTGAATTACACAGGTGCCCATTTAATTAAATCTTTTTAAGCCCTTTTATCTCTGTGGTAATGGTAACATTGATGTCTTCCTTTCTTTTCTCAAGCCCAGTAAGTGTCCTTTGATCATTGCTATCTATAAATTTTCCATCAGAGATTCTAGTTATATCTGTTTTGCTTAAATCTCTGGGTGTGGTCTTGTTCTTTCATTTGGGATATATTTTTCTGTTTTCTCATTTTGTTAAATCTCTGCCTTCTTCTGTCTGATAGAAAAGTCAGTTATGCATCCTGTTCTAAAAATAATGCCTTTATGAAAAAGATGTCATGTAATTCCCAGAGCCTGGTGCTTAAGGGAGTGCCTCCAGTGTGTGCTGCATGAGCTCTGCTGTTGTGTTATGCCTACACTATCTTTCAGGCCAGTTGTCTGCAGAGGCTATGTTTGCATGTAGTGGGCAGTGTTTGGTTTCTGGCCTGAATGTGCCAAGTTTTAAATAGCTATGCTTTGGTATGCTTTAAATGAAATGATCAAATATTCCAAACAAAAATTTGCTTTTAGTAGACTGCCCACACAATCATAGCAACACATCTGTCAGGAATGTGGTTTTTTTTTTTTTTTAATTTTTTTTAAATGTTTTATTTATTTCTAGGAGAGCGAGAGAGAGGCAGCGTGAGCAGGGGAGGGGCAGAGAGAGAGGGAGTCAGACTGAAACAGGCTTCAGGCACTGAACTGGTAGTCAGCACAGAGCCCGACGCGGGCCCGAACCCACGAACCGCGAGATCATGACCTAAGCGAAAGTCGGACGCTTAACCGACTAAGCCACCCAGGCGCCCCTGTCAGGAATGTGTTTTTAAAAATCAAGAACTAAACATTTGGTGATAAATCAATTAGTGACTAGCAGTAATAATAATAAAATAAGAATCATACTTGATACTATTTTCCTTTTATTTATTTTATTGCATTTCTACTTGCTTTTAATGAGAAAATGTTTCTGCTCCTAGCCAAAAATAAAACCCTCCAAAAGGGCTCTGTATTGCAACCTTTTAGCTGACTCACAAGCTTTTATCCTGAAATTCCCCTCTCTTTCTTTCTTAAATCATTGATTTCTCCCTCAACCAGGCTCTTCTTGGCAAATCCAAAAAAACATTAATAACATCCATCTTGAAGAAAAAAAAACTTTCCCTTTAACTCCTTAAAACACTCAAGATATAACTATCTGCTAAACAGAGCAAATTACTGAAGTTTTCTCCAAGTTATGAACCTGTTTCTGTTCTTAATCTACTTCATAAGACATTCTCCACCATTCTATTAAAGCATCTCTGTCAAGGACATAAAAAGACTATTAGTTTCCCTACTCAGGTGATCAACTTTATGTTTCAAATTTAGTTAAATTATATCCAGTATTTCACATGGTAGAATTCCTTTCTGTGAGAAAGACTCCCTTTTCCAAGTTTCTATCACACCACACTCCCCTGGGTGTTCTAGTCTTTTCTATTCCTTTATTGTCACCTATTTCTTCCATGGTTTGGAGTTTATCTATTGAAATATTTGACCAATTATTCAGTTCTTTCTTCTGTATGTATATACTCCCTCCCTAGTTGATCTCCATATCATTACATACCATCTGCTTACCAATGACTCCTAAAATCTCTCTTCACACTTAATAAATCAAATGATATACAAACTAATATATCTAGCTTCTTATCTGAAATTTTCACTTATATATACAGTAGACATTTCAAACAATATTTCAATTTCACTGTCCAGTCTTCTGAATACACCTTCCCCATTTCAGCACACCTGCTATTCTCCATACGTGGAAGCCTCTCTACCTGGATTTTCCTATGCCGGGCTCCTTTCCTCCCCAAATAGAGTCTTCTCAGAAAGTTCTTCCGTGAACTCGGTAACTTTAGTAGCCCTCTACTGATCTCCATTATCACACTATGTTATTGTATTTCTTCATTATCACATTATGTTTTCCTAGTTTTAAGACATAATTAGCATATAACATTGTATTAGTTTAAGGTGTACAACACAATGAGCTAGAACTTTGCACCTGTTAGAATGGCTGTCATCAAAAAAAAATAGGAGATAACAAGTGTTGTCAAGGGAACACTTGTGCAGTATTTGTGAGAATGTAAATTCATGTAGCCACTGTGGAAAACAGTATAAAAGTTCCTCAAAAAACAGAAAACAATAATACTTCCATATAATTCAGCAATTCAACTTCTGGAAATATATTTGAAAGAAACAAAATCACTAATGTGTAAAAGACATCTACATCCCCATGTTTATTGAAATATTCGTCACAATAACCAAGGCATGGAAGCAAGTTAAGCAGCCACTGATAGATGAATGGATAAAGAAAATATAATATATGTTTAATATGAACTATATTTTAACATTTTTATTGAAGCACAATAAACATACAAAATTATTAGACACACAAAAATTTTCACATGATCAATTTTCTCTAACTAAACACTGTGTGTGAAATCAGATTCCACATCAAGAAACAAAAAACTACCAGCACCCCAAAACCCACCAACATACCCTCTCAGCCACTAATCTTCCAAGCATAGGGTAGTTTTGCTGATTCTGTAGTTTACATGAATGTACTTTTTTCTGACTTGATTCTTTAGTTCAACATATTTCTGAAATTAATTCGTGTCATTATAAGTAGTATTAGTAGAGTGTCTATTTTTATTGTATGTCACAATTTATTTACCCATGGCACCACCAGTGAGCTTTTGCATAGCTTCTATTTTTTTTTCTGTTTCTAAAGGTCTTTCGGTAAAGATTATGAATACATGTTTGTTAGAAATTAACCTGAGTGTATTTAATCTGGGGTGCGGAGAAGAGATATGTTAAGTTTTAGTCACTGTTGCCACATACAATGTGGTAGGGATGTAAGTTGTTTTCTTGATTGCTTGTCTTTATTTTCTTTTCCTTGCTTTCCCCCATCAGAATGTAAACATTTCTTTTTCTTTTAGATGGTTAATAGCTGTGCTAACCTCATTTGTTTTTTTCTTCTTTTTTATTTTTTTTATTTTATTATTTTACAAATAGTTTATTGTCAAATTAGTTTCCACATAACACTCAGTGCTCATCCCCACAAGTGTCCTCCTCCATGCCCATCCCCCCTCCCCCCCACATCCATCAGTCCTCAGTTTTTGTCAGCATTCAAGAGTCTCTCATGGTTTGCCTCTCTCCCTTTACCACANCTTCTCATAGATGGCTTTGATGATGTTTAAGTAGGTTCCTTCTATCGCGACTTTCTGTAGAGTCTTTATTAAGAAGGGATGCTGTATTTTGTCAAATGCTTTTTCTGCATCTATTGACAGGATCATATGTTTTTTATCTTTTCTTTTGTTGATGTGATGTATCCCATAGATTGATTTGTGAATGTTGAACCAGCCCTGTAACCCAGGAATGAAGCCCACTTAATCTAGGTGGATGATTCTTTTTATGTGCTGCTGGATTCGATTTGCAAGGATCTTGTTGAGGATTTTTGCATCTGTGTTCATCAAGGATATTGGCCTGTAGTTCTCCTTTTTTGCTGGGTCTCTGTATGCCTTGGGAATCAGAGTGATGCTGGCTTCATAAAATGAGTCCGGGAGTTTTCCTAAACTTTCTATTTTTTGGAATAGCTTGAGAAGAATTGGGATTAATTCTGTTTTAAATACCTGGGAGAATTCCCCAGGGAAGCTATCCGGTCCAGGGCTCTTACTTGTTGGTAGATTTTTGATAACTGATTCGATTTCTTCACTCGTTATGGGTCTGTTCAAGCTTTCTATTTCTTCCCGTGTGAATTTTGGTAGTGAGTGTGTCTTTAGGAATTTGTCCATTTCTTCTAAGTTGTCCAATTTGTTGGCATATAATTTTTCATAGTATTCCCTGATAATTGCTTGTATTTCTGAAGGGTTGGTTGTAATAAATCCATTTTCATTCATGATTGTGTCTATTTGGGTGCTCTCTCTTATCTTTTTGAGAAGCCTGGATAGAGGTTTGTCAATTTTGTTTATTTTTTCAAAAAACCAACTCTTGGTTTCATTGATCTCTTCAATTTTTCATTTGGTCTCTATGTTGTTTATTTCTGCTCTAATTTTTACTATTTCTTTTCTTCTACTGGGTTTAGGGAGTTCTGGTTGCTCTGCCTCTAGTTCCTTTAGGTGAGCTGTTAGATTTTGGACTTGTGCTTCTTCTAATCTCTTGAAATAGGCCTGGAGAGCAATGTACTTTCCTCTTAGGACTGCCTTTGCCGCATCCCATAGTGTTTGGATTGTTGTGTTTTCATTTTTATGTGTTTACATATATTTTTTAATTTCTTCTCTAATTACCTGATTGGCCCATTCATTCTTTAGTAGGGTATTCTTTAACCTCCAATTTTTTGGAGGTTTTCCAGAGTTCTTCCTGTAATTGATTTCAAGTTTCAAAGCATTATGATCTGACAGCGTGCATGGTATGATCTCAATTCTTTTATATTTATTGAGGGCTGCTTTATGTCCCAGTATGTGATCTATTTTGGAGAATGTGCCATGCGCACTTGAGACAAAAGTAAATTCTGTGGCCTCAGTATGTCAAGTTCTAAATATATCCTTCAGATCAATCTGGTCCAATGTGTCTTTCAAGTCCATTATTTCTTTACTGATTTTCGGTCTGAATGACCTATCCATTGCTGTAAGCGGAGTATTAAAGTGGTCTGCTATTAGCACTTTCTTATCTATATGGTTCTTTCTCTTTGTGATTGTTTTAGATATTTAGGTGCTCCCATATTCGGTGCATAGACATTTTTGTTAGTTAGTTCTTCCTGATCGATGGACCCTGTAATTATTATGTAGTTCCCTTCTTCATCTCTTGTCATTGTCTTTAATTTAAAGTCCAGTTTTTCTGATATACGTATAGCTACTCCGGCTTTCTTTTGATTTCCTGTAGCATGATATATATTTCTCCATCCCTTTACTTTTAATCTGAAGGTATCTTCCAGTTTAAAATGAGTTTCTTGTACACAGTATATAGATGGATTTTGTTTTTTATCCATTTGCTACCCTATGTCTTTTGATTGGAGCATTCAGCCCATTTACATTCAGTGTTATTATTGAAATATGTGGGTTTAGAGTCATTGTGTCCATTGTAGGGTTCATGTTTGTGGTGGTTTCTCTGGTATCTTTTTTCCTTGCAAACTTTCCTTCATAGCGACCCCCTCAGAATTTCTTGTAGGGGTATCTTAGTGATGACAAATTCTTTCANTACGTCTGAGGGGAGTTCTCTGAGCCTCTTGTATTTCCACATTTACCTCCTTCCACAGGTCGGGGAAGTTTTCTGCTATAATTTCTTCCAGGACTCCTTCTGCACCTTTCCCTCTCTCTTCCTCTTCTGGGATTCCTATGATCCAGATATTGTTGCGTTTGACCGTATCGCTGAGCTCTCAAACTCTTCTTTCCTGTTCTTGGATCAGTTTGTCTCTTTTTTTGTCAGCTTCTTATTTTTCTAGAATGGTGTCTTCTAAATCAATTATTCTCCTATCTGCCTCTTCAAGCCGTGCATTGGAGGCCTCTAATTTATAATGTGTCTCATTTATCACATTTTTAAATTCTTCATGCCTATTTTTATTTTCCATTCTGTCTGTAGCCATAGTTTCTTTGATGTCCCCTATGTTTTTATCAAGCCCATCTATTAATTTTACCATTATTTTTCTAAAATCTTGTTCAGTTATGCTGCTGATATCTGTTTTGAGCAGTTCATTAGCTGTCATTTCTTCTTGGAGTTTCTTTGGAGGAGAGGTCTTTCGTTTCGTCATTTTAGTTAGCTTCCCAGCTCTTGTAGGTTTTAAAGGACTGTTATGTCTCTGTATCTACGAGCGCTGCTATATCCAAGAAGACTCTTTGACTGTCCAAGGCCTATCCTTTCATAGAGTGTTTTTTGAATCGTATCTCTTGGTCTCTCTTGTTGGGACGTTGGTTATTTTATTTTCCTATTCGTAGTGATATTTGGGACTCTCCACCTTGTGTACTCTGGCTTGTTTCTTGAGGTAGCCCTAGAAAAGAAAACAGAGAGACAAACACAGGGAGCAGGAGCACACAAACGCACAGGCTAATTCAACTAACATGCAAAGCGAGAGGGAAAATGAAAAAGTTAAGAGAAAAGACGGAGGAGAGAGGGTGAATAATAGGGAGTATAAAAACATGAAAGGGTCGGGGCTCCTGGGTGGCTTAGTCATTTAAGCATCCGACTTTCACTTAGATCATGATCTTGCAGTTCGTGGGTTCGAGCCCCGCGTCGGGCTCTGTGCTGACTGCCAGCTCAGATCCTGGAGCCTGTTTCAGTCTGTGATTCCCTCTCTCTCTGACCCTCCCCTGCTCACGCTGTCTCTCTCTCTCTCCTAGATATAAATAAAACATTTAAAGAAAAACATAAAAGGGCCAAAAAGGAGAAAAGAAAAAGAAAAAAGAAGAAAACCGATGGACAAAGAACGGTTTAAAGCATATAACCGGATTTTCCAGCTACAGTTAAATAGCCGTGTATATGCAGTGCTGGTTGAAGAGCATAGAGAAAGAGAGAGAAGACAGGGCGGGAATGAGGCAAAATTGGAAATAGAATGAATAGGCAGAAGGGATAAGAAGCTTTTTCAAAGAGGTAAAGGGTAGAATATGGTTGGATAGGTGAGAAAACGATGTTGGTATTATCCAGAGTAACTATATAGTCTAATTACTCCTGAGAGAAAGAGATGAAAATGTCCGTATGTGTAGAATTTACATCTATAGAATGGACTTGTTGTGATTGTTTAAGCAAACTTGCGACCAGAGTTAATCAGGTCAGTGTTCTGGGGAAAAAAGAGAGAAAAGAGAAAGAAGAAGAAAAAGGAAAAAAAGGGGGGGGAGGGCAGCTCTCAGGCAGGGATGGGCGTGGCATGATCTAATGCCTCAGGCGGGAGTTCTGCCTTGGCGGTTGTGGGGAGGAGTGTGACGGTGCTCCAGTCCCTTCTTGAACCAAGCACTGCACCTCGCTTTTTTGGGCGTATAAACTCCCCGTACCGGGAGCGCAGCCAAAGTTGGTTGCACTCTGCAACTCAGGCCAGGGCCAGTCTCCAAATCCAGTCCGTGTGCCCCGCTGAAATTGCCTTAGACACAGCTTCCCAGGCAATCCCCTCGTGGCAATTCCAGGCCTCCTGCCTCGCTCTGTGGGTGGAGTCAGAATCGCTGCTTCCTTCTCTGGGTCGGGCTGGCGAGTATGGGCGGTGGCTTGCCTGCCGGGTGCACGAAGCCCGTTGGAGTGAGGAAAACCAGGTCCCTCTATGGCTCATCACCTGAAACATGAACTCACAGGCAAATCTCCCAGTTTTTAGCTCTTTGCCTTCCCTCTAGAGTTCCAGCCAGCCAGGAGCTCGGATGCCGGGTGTCCACGCGTGGCTCTTTCAGGGGCCCCAGCCGCCCGGGAGGACAATGGCGGGAGGTGCACCGCTACTCTGAAGTCCAGCCCACCAGGAGCCAGCACAAAGAAGCAGTCTGTGCGCTCAGCCCCCCTGGGACCAGTTGGCACAATGGGACCTGTCGTGCAGGTATTTGGCAAATACGGTCTTTCTATGCCCTGAGCGGAGGTTTTTTCCCCCGAGCGGAAGTTTTTCTGTTTTGGACTCTCCCTTTTTCCCCTCTCACTCCCCGTAGAGGGTAGAGGGGGATCGCCTCCCACCTGGAGTCTCCGATCCCCGCCCGATATTATCCTCCCCAGTTCGCACTCATGTTAGAAGGCTTTCTCAGCGGATTCTGCATCCTTTTTCTCCCAATCTCTCAGGTTTTGTAAGGTTTCCAATGGCTTCAGATCTTTTCTGTGTGATGTATGTGCGTGAGTGCAAGTACGTAGCTCCTTACTTTTCCCGGAATGTAAACTTTTTAAGTGCAGGTGCTTTATCTATCTTCCTCACAGCTATGATAAATAAATGAATGCATGGACAAATGAATGAGGACGCTGTTTGTAGAAGATATAGTGTTCAATCAGCCACAGTCTTTGAAATTTTGCAATCCACTGTACTAATATAAAATGTACCCTACATAAGTACCTTACATCTCTGATCCTCACTGTTACCATCTGTAATTAGAACTGTTAATATGTGCTTTATTTGTTATGGAGTTGTTAGATGATGATCAAGTTATGTGAATTATTAAGTTTTAGCAGACTAATATTATTGATTATTATTATTGATAATTTAATAAAATAACCCCTATGATACCTGAGTAAACTCCTTATATAACCAAATGCAACACTGAACATGATTTGCTGTACACTTATTGTCCTCAATTCTTGAATCATGGGGAGCATCAATATGGAATATAAGCAAACTTCTATTATCCAGCTGGAATATGATTAACCCTGATGACATTGCGACATATTTGAAAAATTATTTTGATATCCTCCCAACCCATACTCCTGTATGTTTAGTAAATGTTTAAGCATACAGTATCCTTATTTTGTCTTTTCTGGGAAATGTCCTTTGTTCTCACCCATCAATTTTAACTTAGCTGACAAATAGTTTTCAATTCTGTGTTGCAAACAAACAAATTAAATACTGCACTTCTATTTAAAGTAAAAGACACCTAATTATTGCGGGGAGTACAATGCTATTTATGAAAACTATATTTGGTGACTCTTCTTACCAACTGAAAAACTTGAACAAATAGATAGCTACACAACTATCTTCCTAAAAGCCATGTCAGGTATTAGTCTTAAAAATAGAGAAGAGGGGTGCCAGGGTGGTTCAGTCAATAAGTGTCTGACTTTGGCTCAGGTCATGATCTCACAGCTTGTGTGTTTGAGCCCTGCGTCAGGTTCTGTGCTGAAAGCTCAGAGCCTGGAGCCTGTTTCCGATTCTGTGTCCCTTTTTTGTTCTGCCCCTCACCCACTCATTCTCTGTCTCTTTGTATCTCTCTTAAGTATAAACTTTAAAAAAAAAACATTAAAAAATAGCGAAGAAAATATTTATCTTTTCTTTAGATGATGACTATAATTATACAGCAGTGTCACATACACCAAAATAACCATATTCCCTTCTGCACTCTTCAACACAGTTCATATTATTTTAAATTGCATGCAATTTATTTTATCTCCAAAATGTGAAACTGCAAGCAACAATTTTCATTTTTTTATTTCTGAAAAACACTAGGAATTAATTTTGAATATAAGAATAAAAAGAATGTATAAAAAAGGGAAGAAAAAATGAAGGAATGAAGATTAAGAGGATACTTTTTTAAAATATTGCTCTTTTTATTTTTCTTTTTATGCACAATTAAACCCACCCTCCAGGTTAATCCTTTATTGATAGCATGGCCACACTGTCCACAAAGGCTCCTATTTGTCATCCACATAAGAATAACCCATTGTCAAAACACATCTCTTGACATTCTTTATGTACTTTTGAACACCCCCAGTGCCCTCTTCAGAGCTCCAGTCACATCCTTGTTTCTCAGACTGTAGATGAGTGGATTCAGCATTGGTGTAAGGATTGTGTAGAAGACAGAGAAGACTTTGTCCTGGGCTGGGCTATGGTAAGAGTGTGGCAGCATGTAGGTGTACATGGCCGCACCATAGAACAAGGTCACCACTGTCAAGTGAGATGAGCAGGTAGCAAATGCTTTCTTCTTCCCCTCCACTGAACTCATGTGATGGACTGTGGTCAGGATTTGGACATAGGAAGCAATCACCACAGAGAAAGGAATCAGTAGCATCAGAACACAGCACACATACATTACTGTCTCATAGAGGCCTGTGTCTGCACATGCCAACCTCAAGACTGCAGGCGCCTCACAAAAGAAATGGTTAATTTCCCGGGAGTTGCAGAAAGGAAAGCTCATGGTGATTGGAGTTAGAAGGAAGCCATCTAAAAAGCCTCCAAACCAGGAACCTGCTATGATCATCCAACAGACCCGGCGGCTCATAAGGACAGGGTAGCGAAGGGGGTTACAGATGGCCACATAGCGGTCATAGGCCATGAGGCCCAGCAGGAAGAACTCAGCTCCCACAAGGGTTAAGTAGAGGAAATGCTGAGCTGTGCACCCTATAAAGGAAATGGTTCTTTGACCCAGAACGTAATCAACCAGCATCTTGGGCACAATGGTGGAGATGTACATCATGTCAATGAAGGACAGGTGGCTTAACAGGAAGTACATAGGAGTGTGAAGTCGTGGATCAGTGTGAATCAAGAAGATCATAACCCCATTGGCCATCAATGCAGTGAAAAAGATGATAGAGATAATGGCAAAGAGAAGGCCTGAGATGTCCTTCCTGTTGAACAGCCCCATGAAGATGAAGTCTGTAAAGGATGTGTTGAATATTTCCTTGGATCCCATGATGGTGCTGCTGCGACCTAGAATCTTTCAGATAAAATGAGAATATTCTTAGGGAATTAATATAAGAACATATAGGTTGATTGTTATGCAAAAACTTCTGAAAGTCTGAAGAAAACATTTGCAAATATTTCCTTACAATTCTAATGCTGATATCTAGCATTTAATATATTCTAAAATGCTTTTTACATAAAAGTGATCACCTTAAATAAATAATTCTTTAAATACATTGGAAAAGATGATGCCAACAGATGTTATTGTACTATAGTGATACATGTAACAACACATAGGGTGTAGACCATATGTTTAACATATTAACAGTTAAACATAACCTGGTCTGGAGTGTGTGTGTGTGTGTGTGTGTGTGTGTGTGTGTGTGTGTAACTACTACTTTAGTTTAAATTGGAATCCTTATTAAATGGATCTTTTTTTTAAAGTTTATTTATTTCAAGAGAGAGAGCAGGGGAGAAGCAGAGAGAGAAGTTGAGAGAGAATCCCTCTACCCTGTCTGTGCAGTGCCTGATGCATGTCTCCATCCCACAAACCATGAGATCATGACCTGAGCCGAGAGTCAGGCTGACCAAGAGTCAGATTTTTAACTGACTCAGCCACCTGGGAGCCCCAAATGAATCATTACCATAATCAGCATTGCCACTATCTTAAAAACATCTCCGTACTGACTATGAGTAGAATTTGAGAATTATGAGAATTCTCTTGATGTCAGTTCATCTCTGTTGCAGACAAAATGGTATGGGAGAAAATAAAGTGGGAAATGGAAACCATTCTCGCAATAAAAAAAAAAAAAAGGAGGCCATCACTCTTGTAGAATTATTTTTGTTTATTTTTAAGAAAGAAATTTAACTTCAGGATGATGAAGAATTGACATTAAGATTATGTATTAGTATCAGCATTAGCTATCAGTATTTAGGATTAGCAATTAGGATTCAGAGGAAATAACACAGGGACATACATAGTAAGTCATAAACCACCTGTTATTTTTAGAAATTGGATTTTTTCCATAGTGATTAGTAATTAAGAAAACTGATTGCATTTTTCTTAGTTTCATGTAGTAATAAATGAAAAAAAAATCTACAAGCTTTTTGAAAGTTAAGGATGATTTTTCATATGTTTAACATTAAATATGTCAAGGCAAGGTGTATTTTACCAACAGGTTTTTAAGGTAGACTGACGAAACCAATCTAGTTCCTCTAAATATTACACAAATATGAACATTTGAACGAATTGCACAGAAAGAAAAATGCTATTAAAAATAATTACAGGGGCACCTGGGTGGCTGACTCTTGATTTTTGGCTCAGATCATGATCCCAGGGTGGTGGAACCAAGCCCCTCATGGGCTCCACACTGAATATGGAGCTTGCTTAAGATTCTCTCTCTTCCTCTCTCTCTCTCCTCCCCTGCTTGTACACACTCTCTCTATTTTTTTGAATCTAAAATTTAAAAAAGAATAATTAGAACAACACTGTGAAGAGTTTACTTTGTGTTAAGTGCTTCATATCTATTGACTTGTTGAGCTTCACAATAACACTAAGAAGTGAGGAACTATAACCCTCATTCTCACTGATGTCAGGATTGTCAATAATGTTCTCATGGTCACACATACTGGTAATGGCAGGGATGTTTGGTCCAGGTAGTCGCAAATCTGTGCTCTTACCTACATTAAAAAAAAACAAAAACAAAAAACAAAAACCTAGACATTTACGTTAGTTGTCAAGTGAAATATACCAACAATGTAAATCTGTGAAAATTTTAACTATGCAATCATTAATGTTGCTAATGAAAATATGTCATAATAGAGAATATACCACACAAATTATTATAATAAGATTACTTATTTTTACAGAATAAACTCTACTTTTTCTCACTTATTTTTTATCTGTTCCAGTTTCAAAATATTTGACACATTTCATAAATTTCCATGACACCATATACCATGTCATCATCATTTCCAATCAGCCTCATTTCTTTTACCTTTCTAATTAAAATATGTGTCTAAAGGGAAAATGTTGTCAAGTTTATGGAATAGCCTAAATATTAGTATTCTGTTTCCATACCTCTCACATTTTCAGTCTAATTTATGATACCCTAAGTTCCCAGTAACAGAGACAAAATTATATATTGTTTTACAAGGTCAAGTAGCTTTCCCTCTCCACTATTCATATGCGTTCCAAAATCTTTTCAAATTATCTACCCTTCTGTTTTTTGGTTGTTGTTGTTTTTGTTTTTTAAAAATATCTCATCCTATAGTCCTAGCTATAACAAAGACAAACTCTAAACTCTTCTCTATTTCGCAGCTGGCTGGCATTACTGTCCTTTTTGCACCTAAAAGTTATAATCGGTAGAAAGCAAGCCTCTTTTGGTTAAATCTGCTATCTTGCTATGAGAAGCCTGATGAGAAGGATGTATACTTATTGAATTTCTACTGAGAACAAATTGTATTACTTTGTTATGGTTAGTAGAAATGAAAATAATCAGAAAATGTCTGGAATAAATATCTGGCTTTATACAGGAATTTGCTTCTGAAATATTATAGTAGACATAGAGTAAAGCAACATTTAGAATCAAATGAATTGAGTTCTTCTCCTCATGTTAATGCAGATACCTTGAATTCCTCCCTAAACCCTCCGAGCCTCAGTTTATATTTATATTAGATTTATTTTTTTTAATTTTTAATGTTTATTTATTTTTGAGAGAGAGAGGGAGAGGCAGAGAGATAGGGAGACACAGAATCTGAGGTTCCAGGCTGTGAGGTGTCAGTGCAGAACCTGAGGCAGGGCTCGAACTCACGAACCATGAAATCATGACCTGAGTTGAAGTTCCGATGCTTAACCAACTGAGCTACCCAGGTGCCCCTAGATTTAGATACTATAATATACAGGGCTGTTCCATGGGTCAAGTGAGAAATTCTTAGGTGGCATTATTTTATACAATGCAAAGTAAAATGCCGATGTTTTGCCCATATATGTTAGTTATTTCAAAACTATTGGTATGTGAGAATCTCCAATTTCTTATTTGAGCAGTCTATATATTCAACTAAAATCCATGAATTTGAACTGCAAAATACTCTTGAATTCAGTTCTATGGACTCTGCAATTCCTGGCGAAACTATTTCAGCCATTAAATTCTATATTTTTTTCTCTAATTATGTCTTCACTTGAAGGAAATAACCCTTAGCATAAATTCTCAGAAATATGTGAATCACATTTAAGCCTGAAGGGAATCTAAACATTTATGAAAAGCATAGATATGCTTGGCCTGGAAATTATGAGAACATAAGAAAAATGTTATTACGGGGGCACCTGGCTGGCTCAGTTAAGCGTCCCACTCTTGACTTCAGCTCAGCTCATGATCTTATTGTTCATGGGTTGGAGACTTGCATCGGGCACCGTGCTGATAATGTGGAATCTGCTTGGGATTCTCTCTTCTCTCCTCTTCTCTCTCTCTCTCTCTCAAAATAAATCAATAAAATTGAAAAAAAAGAAAAAGTATTGGCATGACTTTATTGGTTAAAATTGTCTTTGAAACTCACTTAAATTATGTTTGTTACACTATATCACAAATTGAAAAATAATCCATTTATTTCATCTTAACATTTGCAAATATTCTTGTATTTTGTAAGGAGTACACATTTTGTTGAGTAAGGATGTTTGAAATTACTTTTCCTATCTAACTCTAAATCAAGATATGATTCTTGCCCTGGGATGATCACCAAGCCCATCGTTTAATCCAATTACAATGGAATCTCTAAGTTGTAAGTTACAGCCTTTCCCTGTTCTATATGACCACTGGTGAACTTTCTGCCAAATGAAAGAGCATATTCAATATTCTTTCAGTGCAACAGGTCCATTGCTAGGAAGCTCTGTGCTCACTTGGATTAAGAATTGTCTCATGAGGGGCGCCTGGGTGGCTTAGTCGGTTGAGCGTCCGACTTTCGCTTAGATCATGATCTCGCGGTTCGTGGGTTCGAGCCCCGCCTCAGGCTCTGTGCTGACTGCTAGCTCGGAGCCTGGAGCCTGTTTCTGAGTCTGTATCTCCCTCTCTCTCTGACCCTCCCCCGCTCACGCTGTCTCTCTCTCTCCTAGAAATAAATAAAAATATTAAAAAAAAAAGAATTGCCTCATGAAACCTTCATCTTTCCCCTCTAGATCTGCTCAGAAGCAGCGTCATCCCTCTTTAACTTTCATCCTTTCATAATATGAATATAGTTACAATTTTTCTTCATGCTTTCCTGTGCCAAGTTAAGCTTCTCGATTACCATATGAATACATTCATGAAGACCTTGACAAAACTCTCAAGTTCCAGACATTAACTTTATATGCTTTTCAACAATTTCCATTTTAAAATGTAGTTTCTCAACTTAAGCAGTCACTTCATGTGAAGTTTTTCTGATGCAGAATATACTAAGTATATTACTTGTATGTGTTTATATTAGAAATATCACCCTGTTGACACATTATATACACATTAAAACTCTTCTGGTTGAATTATTATACTGGAGTTCTCAAGCCAGGTCAATTAATAGTTGTGCAGTATTTTTTCATGTTTATTTATTTTTGAGAGACAGAGAGACAGACAGAGAGAGAGAGAGAGGAGCAGAGGAGACAGAGGAAGACACAGAATCCAAAGCACACTGCAGGCTCTGAACTGTCAGAAGAGCTTGATGCAGGGCTAAAACCTATGATCTACGAGTTCATGACCTGAGCTGAAGTCGGATGACTAACTGCCCCCATAGTTGTGCAGTTTTGAAACTAAATACAAAATTTTACATTTAGCCCTAAATCTTCTTAATATCCCTAAATTCTACATAGTATCTCAAAAACTGTAATCATTCATAATAAAATCAAATTGAATAAGAATAATATAATTATTAGACATTAAAATGTCAATGTAATTAGACAATTTCATCAAGGGTCTATTACTGTTTAGAACACCACGTCAAGAAGTGACTTAGAACTATATTCATTTGTTCACCATGTAGTCCTCCTGTCGGAACCTCTAAAAAGATCACACACTTGGATAACCATTGGATAACCATAACTACAGAGACCCACCTTTTCTGATTCAAGTTTATTTCATGGTATGGTGGGCATTAAAAAATGTTTCTGAACCACTATCAGAGTGGAACTGAAAAATACAGGTGTCTGTACAACCTTTAAAATCATTATGGAAGAGTGCTATGTAAATGTTTGCATCACTAACAAGGCAAGAGCTCTGGGCTTAGAGTCAGAAGACCTACAGGAATCTGCCTATGTGCCGTTAAGGGAAGCACCTCCATTTTCCAACCTTCAGTTTCCTTTTCTGTAAAAAGAATGCAAGGATACAAAGGCAATCATGCCAATGATGGTGGTGGTGGGAGCCCCAGCGGGGAATTAGCAAGTCTTTTCATCTTAGATGCCCTATAAACTAAGACTAAATGCAAATTTTTCATTTAACTTTTCTGTGTCTTTCCAATAATGTCCCTACCTCAACTAATTCATAAGTCATTTTATACTTAAGTCATTAAAAAAAAAAAAAAAAAGAGAAGGAAAGATTTTGTTAAGATCATGTACGCACAGACATAAACAGGTATTTTTAGGAAAGAATATTCTTTGAACTGTTTCACTCAATAGCACCATTACAACTATACATTTGTAATGAATACTGTAGATAATTTCCAGAAATAATTAAAACAGGAAGTCTGCTTCTCAATGTATTTGAAGCGAGGGGCATGGGGTAGTCATTACCTCATTAAGTTTGCACCTAAGATTTGCAGCCTGTGAGTTGTAGACAGTCCTGCCTCCATTTCCTTAAATTTAACTTGTGTAGGTCTTTGATTTATTGAGACCCTTAAGAAATGCTGTTGAAGCTCAGTAATTTCTTTATTCACCAGATATTTAAAGTCTCATTTGAAGAGCCAGGCTACGTGCTCATCAGCATTTGATCAGTCCCTTGTGATCTTGGTGGACAGCTTCAATAGACCTGGATTTTCATTAAAGTAACAGGAAATTAACAACAAAACAGAGTTGGTCTAAGTATTTTAGCAGCTCCTAGATGATTCACTAATCATCTTTAATCAATAATTTTGCATCGTTCAGAAAAGCTTCAAACCATTTAATCCAATGATTTAATTTCCTTTTAAAAAAATTTAAATGTTTTATTTACTTCTGAGAGGGAGAGAGAGAGAGAAAGAGAGAGAGAGAGAGAGAGAGAGCGAACAGGGGAGGATCAGAGAAAGAGGGAGATACAGAATCTGAAAAAGTCTCCAGGCTCTGAGCTAGCTGTCAACACAGAGCCCGACACAGGGATCAAACCCACGAAGAGATCATGAACTGAGCCAAAGTCGGACCCTTAACTGACTGAGTCACCCAGGTGCCCCAATCGTTTAATTTCCAAAGAGCTTCAAAATGATTTATTCATTTTCCCAATATCTTCCAATTTTTAACCTCGTCACATCACAATCCTCAATACTTTTCTCAGCCATGCAATTTGAATGCTATAGATTGAAAACAGCCTGCTACACACATTTATTGGTATATATAAAGGAAAGGAATGCACATCAACAGTATAAAAAATCACCTGATGCCTAATTTTATTAAGCTTAGGCCAAACTAAAGAAGATAATCTCTGTCACTTACTTACGGGTGAATCCTCTCCAGATAGTCATTCAGAGTAGGGTGCATTGTTTAAAGGTAAAGACAGTCATACAAAATTTAGTAAAAATAAATAAGTTAATTAATTAATTAAAAATGAAAACTCACCAGGAAAGTATAAGAACGTTATATAACTAAGAAAGAAGAGGAAAATGAATACTTTTCAGAAGATAGAAGGTGATCTGTCACTAGAAGAAAAATTATTGAGTTTAGTGGACTTATTTATCCTCTAGTTTATGTTAACAAAATAAAAACACAAAATTATTTACAGTCATTAGTATCCACAGTAGGAAAATTTCAAGATATGACCAATCTGTGTGTCCAGATGTCGTCTGCATGAAAATCCAGCACACAGAGGTTTTTAATTTGTATTTATGAACCTGAATTTTCTGAAATATAGACTAAAAGTATCCTTAGCAACTGATGATAGAATTAGCACAAAGAGTAAGTTATTAGCACAGCAAGTTATTAAGAGCAAGTTATTAAGAGCTATTTTGCAATATAACTCTGCAAAAGTCATTAAAAGAAAATTCCCATCCTAAAACTCCTGAGACATTTTGCATTGCCAGGACAAATCATACAAATTCTCCATTCTACAAAAGCATGTTAATTCTTGTTTCCTATCTTTACAGGCAAATAGCTAGAAACCTAAAAGAAACAATTATGAAAGAGTAAGAAGGAAGGAAGAAAGCTGCAGACCTTTAAAGAATGCTGAATCATCTCTGGGTGTTCTTTGTTTGCATTCTCTGGCACAAAGGGGAGCACCCAGAGTGAGAAAAGACAGAGATTTAAAGTTTTATGAGAATTCCACAAAATGAAGTATTCTTAGAAAGAGCACATTTCATCCCTGTGGACTTCTGTAGACATTAATGAGACTTATTTGTCACAGCTAATTAGAATTAGAAGCGTATTCATGGGATGGAATAGAGTGAGCCCTAAAGTCATATGTGTTTTGAAAAAGTGTTTCCACCACTGGGTTCCTAAGTGCAAGTCCCTGATTTTTTGACCATTTCATCAGAAATTTCCTCCAGCAGCTTTTCCTCCTAGAGAAATGTGGGAAATAATGTGAAAAGGCAAGAAAAAAAGATGAAAAATAGCTCAATTTAGTTACTTGTTTTAGCATTTTATTGCCACTCTAATAATTATTATTACACCTATGTATTAAGGCAATACATACACTGAGGAAAATATGAAAATGTTTAAAAATTTAGAATCTTCTTTAATATCCAGAGATAGTTGCCAAAAACATATCATATAGAAGGTTATCTGTACAGGGGCACCTGGGTGGCTCAGTTGGTTGGGCTTTGTGGTTTCAAGCCCCAGAACTTCTGATTCTGTGTCTCCCTCTCTCTCTGCCCTTCTCCCGCTCATTCTCTCTCTCTTTCTCTCTCAAAAATAAGCAAACATTTTTAAAAAAGATTTCTGTACAAAATTGCATTTCTATTGTGTGTATACATACATGAATATGTATACAAATATATACACATATACCTTATAACATTACATACCAACACATATATATGCATGGGGATGTGTACGTATAAGATATAATTTGACAATTTATATTATTCACAAACTACTTCATAAGAAGTGTCCCTTAAGTGAAATATTCTTCCAAATGTAACATTGAATGTCTTCAGGGTATACTATCTTATGGATATACTCTGTTATATTTAACCAATATTCCAATTTTGATGCGCACATTGATTTAATTGTGACAGTAATGAATTATGTAATGATGAATATTCTTATACTTAATTTTGAGTGTGGATCCTTGAGGGTTTTTTCCACAACATTTTTTCCATCAGAATTATTTAGTCATTTTGTGTAAATATATTTAAAGCTTTAATTTATTTTTCAAGTTTTTATTTCTTTTGAGAGAGAGAGAGAGAGTGTGTGTGTGTGTGTGTGTGTTAGAGGGAAAGCATGCAAGAGAGAGGGAGAGAGAGAATATTTTTTTAATTTTTTTAAGGTTCATTTTATTTTATTTTATTTTTTTAAATGTTTTTTATTTATTTCTAGGAGAGCGAGAGAGAGACAGCATGAGCAGGGGAGGGTCAGAGAGAGAGGGAGTCACAGACTGAAACAGACTCCAGGCTCTGAGCTGGCAGTCAGCACAGAGCCCTACGCGGGGCTCGAACCCACGAACCGCGAGATCATGACCTAAGCGAAAGTCGGACGCTTAACCGACTAAGCCACCCAGGCATCCCACAATACTTCATTTTTGCTTTGATTTCCCTTGCCTCAGGAGACACATCTACAAAGAAGTAACAAGGCTGATATCAAAGAGGTTTCTGCCTATGTTTTCCTCTAAGATTTTATTTAAGTCTCACATTTAGGTCATCAATCCATTTTGAATTTATTTTACTGTATGACATAAGAAAGTGGTCCAGTTTCATTCTTCTTCATGTTGTTGTCATGCATTTTGGTTTTCCCAACATCATTTGTTGAAAAGACTTTTTTTTGTCCCATTGAATATTCTTCCCTGCTTTGTCAAAGATGAGTTGATCATATAGTTGTGGGTCCATTTCTGGGTTTTCTAGTCTGTTCCATTGATATGTATGTTTACTTTTGTGCTTGTACCATGGTATGATCACTACAGATTTTTAATATAACTTGAAGTCTGGAATTGTGATGCCTCCTGCTTTACTTTTATTTTTCAAGTTTGCTTTGGCTATTTGGAGTCTTTTATATTCCATTTAAATTTTAAGATTGTTTGTTCAAGCTATGTGAAAAATGCCATTGGTATTTGGAGAGAAATTGCGTTAAATGTGTAGATTGCATTGGGTAGTACGGACATTTTAAAAATAGTTGTTCTTTCAATCCATGAGCATGGAATATTTTTCCATTTCTTTGTATCATCTTTAATTTATTTATAAGTGTTTTATACTTTTCAGAGTACAGATTTACCTCTTTAGTTAGATTATCTTATGGTTTTATGGTGCATTTGTAAATTGGATTGATTCCTTTATTTTTCTTTCTGCTGCTTCATTGCTGGTGTATAGAAATGCAACAGATTGCTTTTTTCTTTTTATTTCTTGTTCTTTTTTTTAAATTTAAATTTTACTTAGTTAACTTACAGTGCAATATTACTTTCAGGAGTAGAATTCAGTGATTCATCACTTACGTGCAACAGGCAGTGCTTATCACAGCAATGCCCTCCTTCATACCCATCACCCATATAGCCCATATGCTATGCACTCCCTCCATTAACCCATAGTTTGTTCTCCATCATTAAGAGACTCTTGTGGTATGTTTCCTTCTCTTTCCTTTTGATCCCTTCCTTCCCATATGTCAATCTATTTTGTTTCCTAAATTCCACATGCGTGAAATCATATGGTATTTGTCTTTCTCTGGTGATTTATTTCACTTAATATAATATTCTTCAGCTCCGTCCACATCCTTACATATGGTAAGATTCCATTCTTTTTGATGACCAAGTAATATTCTTATATATATTATGACTATATATGCCACATCCTCTTTATCTATTCATTAGTCAATGGATACTTGGGCTCTCTCCATAGTTTGACTGTTCTTGATAGTGCTGTTACAAACATTGGGGTGCATCTACTTTTTCTAATTTGTATTTTGGTATCCTTTGTATAAACACCTAATAGTGTGATTGCTGTATCATAGGGGAGTTCTATTTTTTGTTTTTTGAGGAACTTCCATACTGTTCTCCTGAGTGGCTGTACCAGTTTTCATTCTCACCAACAAGTTTTCATTCTCACCGAAGAGGATTTCTCTTTCTCTGTATCCTCACCAACTTTCCCAACACGTATTATTTCTTGTGTGGTTAATTTTAGCCACTCTGTAGTATTTCATCATAGTTTTGATTTGTATTTACCTGGTGATAAGTAATGTTGAGCATCTTTCCATGTATCTGTTAACCATCTGCATGTCTTCTTTAGAAAAGTTTCCATTTATATCTCCTGCCCATTTTTTAAATATATATTAACCAAGTCTTCTGCTCTGTATTCTTTTTTTTAATAGTTTATTGCCAAGTTGGTACCGTATAACACCCAGTGCTCATCGCACAAATGCCGTCCTCCATGCCAATCACCCCCCCTTCCCCCTAGCCCATATCCCCATCAGCCCTCAGTTTGTTCTCAGCATTCAAGAGTCTCTCATGATTTGCCTCCCTCCCTCTCCCCAACTATTTCCAGACATTTAAAGAAGAGGTAACACCTATTCTTCTCAAACTGTTCCAAAATATATAAGTAGAAGGAAAACTTCCAAACTCTTTCTATTAAGCAACAATACATTGATTCCAAAACCAGACAAAGACCCTGCTACACAGGAAAATTATAGGCCGATATTCCAGAGGAATCTTGATGCAAAAATTCTCAACAAGATACTAGCAAATTGAATTCAACAGTATGTTAAGAGAATTATTCACCATGATTCAGAGGGATCTCTCTTGGGCTCTAGGGCTGGTTCAATATTCACAAATCAATGTGGCACACCATGTTAATAAAAGAAAGGATAAGAAACTTATGATCATGTCAATAGATGCAGAAAAATCATTTGACAAAACACAGCATTCATTCTTGATAAAAACTCTCAACAAAGTAGGGATAGATAGAACATACCTCAACATCATAAAGACCATATATGAAAGGCCCACAGCTCATATCATCCTCAGTGGGGGAAAACGGAGACACTTTCCTGGGTCAGGAATAAGACAAAGATGCCCGCTCTCACCATTACTATTTAACATAGTACTGGAAGTGCTAGCCTCAGCAATCAGACAATAAAAAGAAATAAAAGGCATCCTAATTGACAAGGAAGAAGTAAAATTTTCCCTTTTGGGGAAGACATGATACTCTATGGAGAAAAACATGTAAAACTCCACAAAAAAAAAAAAAAACGGTAGAAGTAATAAATGAATTCAGCAAAGCTGTAGAATATAAAATCAACGCACAGAAATCTGCTGTAGTTCCATATGCCAGTAATGAAGCAGCAGAAATAGGGATCAAGGAATCAATTCCTTTTGCAATTGCACCAAAAACAGTAAGATACCTACAAATAAACCTAACCAACGAGGTGAATAGTCTGTATCTGAACACTATAGAACACTTATGAAACAAACTGAAGAGGACACAAAGAAATGGAAAAGCATTCCATGGTAATGGATTAGAAGAACAAACGTTGTTACAGTGTCTATACGACCTGAAACAATTTACACATTTAATGCAACCTCTATAAGAATACTACCAGTATTTTTCATAGAGCTAGAACAAAGAATCCTAAAGTTTGTATGGAATTCAAATAGACTCCAAATAGCCAAAACAATACTGAAAAGAAAAACAAAATTGGAGACATCAAAATTCCAGATTTCAGGGCACCTGTATGGCTCAGTCAGTTAAGCATCTGACTTGGGGTCATGTCATGATCTCCTAGTTTTTGGGTTTGAGCCCCATGTCGGGATCTGTGCTGACAGCTCAGAGCCTGGATCCTGCTTCAGATTCTGTGTTTCCTTCTCTCACTGCTCCTCCCCTGTTCATACTCTGTCTTTCTCTGTCTCAAAAATAAATAAAAACATTTTTTAAATTCCATATTTCAAGCTATATTACAAAGCTGTAGTCATCTAGACAGTACAACACTTGTGCAACCAAATTTTGTATGTTGATTTGTATCCTGTGAGTTTACTGAATTCATTGATCAGTTCTTGCAGCTTTTTGGTGGAGTCTTTCAGATTTTCTATATAAAGTATCATGTGATCTGCAAATAATGAAAGTTTTACTTCTTTCTTGTGTTGGCCACCATTCTTTACAAATTATGTGTGTGTGTGTGTGCGTGTGTGTGTGCACGTGTGTATGAATGCTCCTGATTCCCAGAGAACAAATTACAATTTTATATTTTTCAATTGTTGTTGAGTTTTCATATCAATACAAAATGGACCTGTAGACAAAAACATTTGATGCAAGAGATTGAATTTTGTGCCAATGCTGCTGTTGACACAAATTGTGTCGCCCAGTACAGCTTGCTGGAACTCTGTTTCCTTATCTTTGGAATGATCATTTTGAATAAGATCAGTAATCACAAATAAAGGGTATTTGTGCCTGGCACCTACCCCCTTGGGACTCATCCCCAGGAGCATGCCTATGTCCATCCTGGTTAATGAAATTCTATCACTCTTCTTACAAAGCTTAACTCTGGTCTTTGTTCTTGACAAAATTCTCAGTGCAGAAATCAAGGTAGCCACTGGCAGTTGTTGAAACTGGCACATACCATGAACCCATTGATCAGTCACTGACGAGATTTTCTCTAGAATTACTTACTCTCTTGAACTTTCCTCCTGTATGAGAGGTTTCTCAAATTTCCTTTGGACATCATCTACAGAGTGTTTGCTGATTTTCAGGCCCTTAGGCAGGTCCTGGGATACCACTGGCACCCCTGTTTCACCATAGTGTTCAATTCACTTGCACTCCTTCCCATGGATGATTCTGTGCTTCTTAGGTACACCAATTAATGCCAAAATTCACTCTATTTGCTATATACTGGTCATTATTTTTTAGCAAACCATGTATTCATGATATTCTAAATATCAGAATAGAAACCGAGATATAAAACTTTGTTCATTACTTCCTGAAGTTGCTGAAAGAGCCTGTGCAGTACTCAAACTCTTGTCAAGTTATTTTTTTCTGAAACAATCATCAATTATATTTGCAGGAATATTACCCATTTCATTTATGGAGAAACTGAGGCTAAAGTAGCAGAGTCATCTAAGTGACAGCATGAGTGATTAACAGGGCTAAACGCCAAATCAATCACTGCTCTACACATTACTAATTCTTCTATGAACACAAGTTATGCATTTTGCTTGCAGGTTTCCACCAGAGGAAGCACAAATTCCTCACATTTTCCATTGGCTCTGCACCCATGCTTGGACAGCTCACAAGTGGAGAAATGACTACATAGTCCTTTAAAGGACTTCAAAATTGTCTACTATATTTTCACAGCTATTATGGTCTGAATTACATAACCCTTTTAGAGTTTGAAACTTGTATTGAATGATAAAATACACTCTGAGAAGAAAACCATTCCATTCACTCTCTAATGTTTTTCCTTGCAGTAGCAACCTTCTTTTGAAAGACTGTTTTCTCCTAGTGTGGAGAAGAATGCAGAGCACAGGGAAATATTAACCATTTGTTTCTCCTCCACACACAGACTCTGCATTACCAGTGCCTTCTTACATATTCAGAAGAGGGAAGGAATGCTGACTTAGATTGTAGAATGCCAAGAAAATGCTACCATATGTACAAGTGAAACTAAGTGACATTTGGTCCGGTTCTACTAATTAATTCTTCTACAGAAAAATATGAGCCTAATTTCTACTCACCCCCAAAATGCACACAGCCAAATGCTAAAAATGAGGCTAAGAAAATTAACAAATTTTATCATTTAATGCCCAGTCCCACCCCACTTCTACCAGCTCCATTATATTTTGGTGACAGCTTCTATGATTTCTTGAGTGAAATACAGTATCAGAGGGTTACATGTTTTTTATGAAGTTTTTTGTTAATAAAGTTTATATCTTAGTGGTTTTTTTTTTTGGTTCAAAGAAAGTTCAGCAGATGGTTAAGTGAGTTACCATATACTCCTTCCTTTCCCCCATTAACATCCTGTATTAGTGTGGTACATTTGTTACAATTGATGTACTATTTTTCATACATTATAATTAACTACAGTCTACAGTTCATATCAGGATTCACCCATTCTGTTCTATGACTTTTGACAAATGCATAAAGTCATGTAACTCCCACTACAGTATCATACAGAATTGTTTTACTACCCTAAATCCCATGTGTTCTTCCTACTCATCCTTTCCTCTCCCTAAGCCCCTGGCTGTCACCTTTCTTTGTTTCCATAGAGTTTCTTTTTCTAAGGGATGCCATATACCTGGAATCATATATTATGTATCTTTTCAGATTATCTTCTTTCACTTTATACTATATGTGGAAGATTCCATTATGTCTTTTCAGGGCTTGATAGTTCAATTTTATTTTTATTGCTGTATCATATTCTATTGTCTAAATGTACTGTAGTTTATCCATTCTCCTACTAAAGGTATCTGGATTAATTCTAAGTTTTGGGTGATTTTGAAATAAGTTTTTATAAACATTCACTTGCAGGTTTTTCTGTAAACACAAGTTTCCAAATTAGTTGTGTAAATCATGAGAAACATAACTCCCAGATTATATGGTAGGACTATGTTTAGTTTTGTAACAAACTACCAGACTGCCTTTTCAAGTGGATTTACTATTTTGCATCCTCACCAGCAATGAATGTGAATTCTTGTATTTTAGAATTTTGGTATTGTCAGCATTTTGAATTATAGCCATTCTACTAGGTGTATAACGATATATAATTATTGCTTTAATTACTATATTTTGAAAGTATGCTTATTTTTCCTTTTTCTAATCATCCTAATAAAATTTGTTTTCAATTCCTGCTGTTGGGATATTAATTTAATCTATTATCAATCCTTTGAACCTTAGTATAATTAACAAGGGAGTATGATTATGTAAGTGAGGGACACAGAAAGGAAAATGGGGTAAGTAAGAAAAAAAGCATGGATATTAGGAAGATGAAAAGCAATTACACTTGTTAAAAATAGATAAAATAATACTAGTATTCATTACATTTTTCATATTTGATCTTTAAAAGCTTATAAAGAAATACATACATTAGCTCAAATATCACAGAATGGAAGTTTTGTTCTATTGATACTGAGGGATGGACAGCGTTTGTTGAAAAAATGAACCTGAAATGAATGCTCAGTTTTCAGAATCAGCCCCCTCTTTCATTTCTGTTTTATGTAATGTGTTTCTTGTACTTTGCCATCTTTGAGTTAAAAACCAACTCCCTAATATCTGACACATGGTGCTTCACAAGTCAGTCTGACAAGATTGAAGGAGATGAGATCTTCCTGAAAAAAAGCCTCAAAAAGATTAACTCTAGTTTGCAACTGATAACCCTGCTGAATTAAATGGAAGCAGGTCTGTTTTTCCTGATTAACTAGTATTCCATTCCACAGTGTTCCAACGTGTATTATTTCATTGGTAAAAGATTTTGTCTACCACTCAACAGATTTTGTAGTACAATAGAAGGCGTGGTTGTTTATCTCACACACCACATCCAATGTCTGTCAGCAGTAAAACATGACTGAACCCAGTCAAGATTTTTCAGACTGGTAAGAATAGAAAGCCTGGAATAGTACCATGCAGAGATGGCCCAAAGGGCCAGGGATATGGTTCAGGTTCTTACAACTGGGTCTACAATTAAGCCTAAACACATGCATTCTCTGGATTTTAGCTTTCTAAATACTAAGTCATTTCCAAAGAATTTTCCAGCTCCAACTTTCAAATGAAAAACTAGTTCTTTCCTTCCCACTTTGAAATGTTATCCAATGGAAAACCCAATGCTGTAGCAAAGGAAAAGTGTGCTATTCACTTTTTCTTTGAAAAAGAAAAATTTATAGAAATATCCACACCACAACTGACATCTAGAGAGATATTCCAGAAATCTAATAATTTTAATTAATTGAAGAAACTTCAAAATAAAAGGGATTACTAAATTTGTGAATTATCTGAGCACCTTTTTCTCTCTCATCTACCAATGTCTTCTGATCTAATAATTAATTACCACTTAACAAATTTTAAAAATCATAGAATTGACCTATAGAGGATTAGTCTGCATTTCTGCAATAATACATGATCCATTTTATCCAGCTCTAAATTTACATAAAAGAAGAATGTTTTCAATTGCTAATCAAAAAAGATATCTGGATTTTCTAAATATTGATTTGAATCTATTTAAGTATTTCATTTGAAGACTGGCACTTTAGTCTCGTTCAAATGTATGCACATCTAACCCTTCCATAAACCCCATCAATAACCCTTTAAACAATGTAATAAATATCACTAATTTGTATGAGAACACTGACAGTGAAGAGAATATGTAACATTAACTAGACATTTGGGAGCTTTTGTATGCATTAATTACAATCAGAGAAGTGGTATGAGATAAGAATTGGAATTGTGACCAGCATATAGAGTCGCTCCAGGTGGTATGTAAAGTTGTTTCTATAAGATGTTTTTCAGGAGCCCAACTCAGAACTCATGAAAAAGCAAAGCACCTAGACTTTTAGAAGAAAACATGATATGTGCAGACATGGAACCTAACACAGAAAAATTTTGAGCCAGATCAGAGCTGAAGCATGTCTCCTGAGACTGTTCTACCATTAACCTCAGAGGATTCAAACACTAAAATCTGCTCTGGAGGCAGAGTTTGAACTTGAGACATATGCACTACCATGTAAATGTGCTAAGTATGCACAGTAACCTAGAATGTGTAAGTAATAGAATATGTATCAGTTCCCTAGTGTATATGCAAGCTTCTGGCCTCTGCCCCATCTGCATACTAAATAAAAAGCTAACTGCACTATCCCCAAAGAGAGTCACTGCTTTAGGAAATATTCCCAGTGTTCTCTTCACTTGTTACAAGGAAATAAAAGCTTCCACACCAGACTGACTGCATACCTTGGATGTACTATTGGCTTGCACTCACCAAGGGAAGGTGCTCATTGAATTCAGTAACAAAATGGGTGGACACAGAAAGAATAAACACCAGTGGTATTTAGGCACTCTGGCATTATTCATGTGTGAACGGTTTCACATTTTTGACAAAAGTAGTGCTGATGCAGTTCTCAGTATAACTGGCATTGGCAGTTGCTGAATGCATTATTCATATTACCTATGGTATAACCCCAAGTAATAGCACCCATGCACCCCTAATCAGATGTGGATGATTTAGACTGTCAGAATCATTTCTGTCTCATACCACGAGCCCCTTGACATCTTGCGAAGACCCTTTTAAAGGCCCCAGTTACATCTGTGTTCCTCAAGCTGTAAATGAGAGGATTTAACAAAGGGGTGAGAATGGTGTAAAAAGCAGAGAAGACCTTGTCTTTCATAGGTGTGTGGTAGGATTGGGGAAGCATATACGTGTATAGGGCGGCCCCATAAAACAAGGTCACCACCATTATGTGTGACGAGCAGGTGGCAAAAGCTTTCTTCTTCCCTTCTGCTGACTTCATCTGGTGCACTGTGATAAGAATCCTGGCATAAGAAGCAATCACCACAGAGAAAGGGATCAGCAGCATCATGACACAGCAAATGTACATCACCATTTCATAGGCAGCTTTGTCACCACAGGCCAGCCTCAGCATGGTAGGTGCTTCACAGAAGAAATGATTGATCTTGCGGGAACTACAGAATGGGAGACTCATGGTGATAGGGGTGAGGAGGAAGCTGTCCAAAGCACCACCAAACCAAGAGCTGGCTGAGATAATACAACAGACCCGGTGGCTCATAAGAACAGGATAACGAAGTGGGTTGCAGATGGCCACATAGCGGTCATAAGCCATGAGTCCCAATAGGAAAAATTCAGCCCCCACAAAGCCCATGTAGAGAAAGTACTGGGCTGTACATGCAATGAAGGAGATAGTCCCCTTGCCCACAAGATAATCGACCAACATCTTGGGTACAATGGTAGAGATGTACATCATGTCAATGATGGAGAGGTGGCTGAGCAGGAAGTACATGGGGGTGTGAAGGTAAGGGTCTATGTGGATCAGGAAGATAATGACCCCATTAGCTATCATGGCCATGAAGAAGATGGCACAAATTATGCTGAAAAGGAAGCCTGAGGCTGCACCGTGAGTGAAGAGCCCTATAAGAGTGAAGTCACTGGAACAGGTTTTATTATCTCCACCCATAGTGTTGAGTTGGACCTGGGGGCATAAGGAAATAAGTGAGGGGTTAATAAAAATTCCAGTAGATAATATGAACCATTTAAAGATGTCTGCATAAGCATTATTAAATTGAAATTACTTATATAACTAATATTAAATATTTTGTTCATGTATGTATGTTGTGGGGTAGATTTGCAGCTTCTTCTTTCTTGGATATTTCTTCTTGTTGAAGAACAATTTCAAAGTTGAGTCTCCATGGCATGAAAATGAATGGATATTTGGCAATTGATGATTGGTTTAAGGGAGTTTAGTTATTATTGCAGAACATGTGGGCCACAGAGAAGCTTCACCTAAAGTTGGCTTCCTTTATTTAAAATATGGACATGACTGTAAAACAATTGAATGAGCTAATTCAAATAACCAAATAATTTAGGAAGATGTTTTCTTGAATTGGGAAGTTTACAATGCCTATGAAATTGACCAGCCTCATCTAGATATAACTATTAAGTTGTAGATATAGCTGAAAATTATGAGCTATAGTAAATTGGATCATTGCGTTGTCCACTTAATCATTAATCAACCTTACTTGTTTCTTCACTCATTTGTTGAATCAGTAAATTGTACACCTGAAACTATTTTTACATCGTATATTAACTAGCTGGAATTTAAATAAAAACAAACAAAAAATAATAAAGTGATTTTATTATATAGGAAAACCCAGTAAATCAAATAACAGGTACATGATTCATTAAAATATCAGAGAACCAGAAAAAAAAAAAAAACAACCACCGCTACCTCATAATTATAAACTACTCTCAATTATAATTGTAGATTAAAATTTCCCAAATTAATATTAGTTAAACCCAGCAATGCATTAAAAAACATATCTGAAAATCTGTTCATTTAAGCCTACTTCCTCTCCTTCTCAATACCCTTTAAAGCTCTGCGTTGTTTGTGAGTTAAAGATCAGTGTCCTGAATGTGGTTTGCATAGACCTTGGTAGACTGAATATTCAAGACACTGTTCTCTACCTGCTTTACTCAGATTCTGTATATCCCTCTGTCTCTGATCCTCCTCTGCTCATGCTGTCTCTCTCTCTCTCTCCCTCCCTCTCTGTCTCTCTCTCTCAGAAATAAATAAAACATTAAAAACAAGGCTCTGTTCTCTAGTGCTCAGTCAATTTCTAACATTGGTCTCCCAGAAAATAACCAGACTCAGAAGTTCCCCCTGCCTGGAACACAATTCTCTTTTCATGTGGTTTCTATAATCCCAGGTCTCAGCTCACATAACTTTCTACGTGGACCTTCTCTGGTGTCAGTAATAGTGTCAAATGCTTTCATGATACGTTAACATATTCGTTCATAATATCAACAAAAATGATGAAATAGCTGGTAATGTACTAAACTCAGAGAAAATTGTAAAACTAATAAAATGCTTTTCTAATTGAAATCCCAATAGGAATTTTTTCTGGAGAAACTTGGTGAGATAATTTTAGATTTTATCTGAAAGAATGAGCATATGTTAAATGTCCAGATGGAAAAATGTTAAAAATTGACTGTACACCAACTTGACAGTAAACTATTAAAATTTTCATAAAGTAAAATAATTTTAAAAGTTGACAGTACATTCACCTCTGTGGCACCTATGTAAAATATGGAAGCTGAACAACTAGACAGAAAAGAGTGATTAGAAAGAAACATTCCTCACAACCACCACTCTCCAAAATATACACAAAACCATAGCATGTAAGTGGTTGCTGCACATTAGATAAAAATTTAAGTAAATGGAAAGACTAATTTCGTAATATGTATATGGAGATGAAGGAAAACCAAAAATGTCACCCCAAACTATTTCTTTGACATAAAACTTATTTTGAACCAAAGGAAATTAAGCAGAGTCAAACCTAGATAATTCTCTCTCTTTTCTGCCTAAAGGCAGAATATAAATTATCTGACTCTTAGCCCAGAGATGGACTCAATAAATCTGAAAACAAGAAACACCTTACTCTATTTGTTCTCTCCCTTATATTTACATTTCCAGTGTGCTCCTCTTGGAAGTCTAAAAATCTTGTAATTTCTCTACAAACTCATTGTTTTTTGTTGAAGATGCTATATAAGCCTCAGTCTTAAGCCATCCTCTTGAGTTACTTTTTTTTGTTGAGGTTTCTCCTCGGTATGATACACTGCATGCATTAAGAAGCTGTTTTTCTTTTGTTGATTTGTCATTCCGTTAAAGAACCCCAGCTAAACATTTTATGAGGAGAAGCAACGTTTTGTCTCCCCTACAGAGATAAAAAAAAATTGCAATTTAGAGTTAGAGACTAAGACTTTTCTTTTACACTCACAATCTTTAGACCAGGTGGCTCAAAAACTTGAGTAAAAAAAAATATACTACATTTCTAAAAGAAAACTTTTATATAGTCTTTAAGTCTTTTGACAAGGAAATATTATTTTTCATAACAAAAAAGTATGTTCAAAGAGTGACAGTAACATTTAGGATATCTCTATTTTAAGATTTTATTTTTTAAGTAATCTCTATACAAAATGTGTGGCTCGAATTTACAACCTCAAGATCAAGAGTTGCACCCTCCATCAACTGAGGCAGCTAGGCACCCCATACATTTAGGATTTTTGGTATGAGAACGTGAGTTCATACAATCTTATGCACCGCTAGTGTGAGTAAAAATTAATTTTTCTAGATGTTTTTGCAATATTTTTTATATCAAACATCTTTTAAAAACATCTACGCTTTAGCTACTTTTACAAATTTATTCTTAGGAAAAGAATCATATGAAGATGTGAATATATGGAAAGATGCTAATCAATTATTGCTTTTGACAGTAAAAATAAACTGGAAACAATCTAATCAACATCACTAGATTGAGAAATTTAAACTTTATTCATCTTATCTTGTACTTATTGGTAATAATGACGTAGTTTAGGCTTTTTGGTCATGTAAATATGTGCAGAATATATTTTTGACCAAAAATACATACTACTACTCATTTACAGAAATACATATGTATAAAAAATTACAATCATCTATACTTAGTTAAGCAATTTTAGCACAGTGATACGAAATAATGAGCCTAAAGGCAGAGATTTGGTTCAAGAAAAAGCAACCTGGAGGTTCTGCAGAACCGAACGGTGCTTGAGGAATCAGGAAGACACTTTACCAGAGCATCATAGAATCTGGTTTAATTTACCTACTGTATATTAAAGACTTTATATTTAGTCACTTTCCAAGTAAAATGAACTAGATCCTGATGGTTATCAGAGTCCCATAAAGACACCTTCAATCTCTCCCTGATGCTCTTAAACTTCTGACCAGGGAGAACACCTTCCCCTTATCCCATGATAGCTCTTCAACTTGATTCCATAACTTTTAGCAGTCTCCCTACGGTTTCTATTTGCTCTTTCTATCTTCCCAACTATAATGTGACCTATTTGAGGATAGACGAATCCACTAAATAGCCTTTATATTTACAGCCATTAGAACAGTCTTGCATATAACGACAGTCCATATATCAATAGATTACTCCTAGAATTTAATGACTCCTATACTTAATATTTTCTCATTTCAAATATGCATATGAGGGGACAATAAGTATAAATATTTTCTTTTGCTATCCCCTGTGAAATCACACTGTACCAAAAGGCTAACTTAGAAGACCTCTTGAGTCAGAACAAAACTGGGTCCCTGGGAAAGAAAGTTAATGACATCAGAGAGGTGATGGTGTCAGTGATCTGTTCCCTTCTAACCACATAGGTTCATTATCCCTGCACTTTCAACACAGCCCAAAAGCATCTTTCCAACCAACAGCTACAGCCGTTAATGAAAAGCACACCCATATTTTGGATACTGCTTCCTGATGTGTCTAAAATGGGCCACAAAAAGCAATACATAGAATCAGTTCATGAAATAGTGATTGGCTTTATATCACAATGCTACCAGAATGATTTACCATTTGATTATCCTTATCATAAGCACTTCTGGAATAAAATATTTGTTTTAAACAAATGAGTGGATATTTGTAGTTGAAGCAACAAAATTTTCAGCCCTCTCTCAATGTTTCTATGCTTATCATTATACTATGCCTATATTATATTATAGCTATATAGCATATACCCATGTAGTATACCTATTATACTATAGCTACACACCTATATTATATCTATACACTATACTATACCTATATCTATTATTATACAGTTAATTTCATTTTAAGTATTCCATTTTCACCTGAAAAACCTATCTTTTTGTGTGACAGTAGTCAGAAATAGTTGAATAATAGCCTATGTTTTAAGGTTTGACAACTAGGTTTTAGTCTACAATTTGGGCTTTATTAGTTTGGTCAAAAATATTTATTTCTGGACTCTTGCCTTGTTCTTCATCTGCTTCCAGTCCACTCTTCTTAAGATAGAGCATACTAATGCCTTACAATTCCACCAAAATTTCTACTTTCCAGACCTATTCAATTTAATTGCTTTGTCTTCTTACTTAAGTCTTCATGCTTTAAATTTATATCAAGTTCATGGGAAATGGAGATGCACAAAATATCTGAATTATCTCGAATGATTGAGCTTTCTTATCCATTTTCCAACATATACCCTATCCTAGCCCTTATACACATTATTTAAGAGGTACAAATGGTTTTCTTACCTGAGAATACAGGTGAAGAAGCTGATGAGAGCAGATATCTCTCTTATATCTAGAAAAAGGTATATTAGCCAAAACAAAATTAGTTATTGACAACTTCAAAAGAGATAAAACATTAGAAAATAAGCAGATAAAATGGAACTTCCTTGGTTTCCTTATTTCTTATCTTCATAGAAATCTCCTTCCTTCCTTGAAGTGATAGCAGTAGATCCGGGTTGAAAGACACACACCATCAAAAAGGAGATTGTTAGAAGTACTTATAAATAAAACCTTAACTGGAGCCATGGATTTTATATTTCAGTGTCACAAAAACTGTGGGGCACATTGCACCAGAGAACTAAAGAGAAAGTTTAAATAACCTGGAGAATGTCATCATCACCATTCTGAGATTTCTTATGGAGACATCTCTTTCTAAGAATCCAAGGGTTATCAATTAAACTGGTTCTGGTTGGTACTGAACATTTCACTCAAATGTCTAAATTGTAAGCAAATATTCCACAGCTAAAGTAATTGGGATGAATTCTCTCCAGCCTTTTCTTTTTCTAATTAGTAACATGAGAACAACTGTTTTCTGGATGTTTCATCACCAAACACTTATGTCTTTCATTACTCTAGAGAACAGATTAGTACAATTGGGAAAATTGCCAAAGGAAAGAAAGAGAAGTTTTCATTTGGTCATTTAATTTCTTGCTTCAAGAACAATTGTCAGCTCTAATCCTGTCATTTTACTCTGACATTACCTTCTTATAAACACCACCCACTAACTAAATGCCACCAAAATAACTTGTACAATCACCAACTTAATAAATTTACTGGCCAATTTATTTGGAAAGTATGTTTTTGTTTTGCCTATTGTCAGCGTAACGGATGTAAAAAGCCAATTTATGAAAGTGATTATTATGAAACCGTATTCAACATATGGCTAGAAAAGAAAGTTGGTGAAAATACTTTATTCCAGATTGATAATTCTTAATTCATGAACAAGTCACCTTTGTTTGGGAAAATAAGCCATTGCTTTCTTTTTTAAAGCAACAATTCATGTAAAAATGCAAAAAAACATGGAAAATAGTTCATCGCTAAAAAAAAGCAAAAGTGTGCTAGTTGAATCTGAAAACTTTCATATGCTCAATATATCTCTGGGAATATGAGACATTGAGGTCTCAGATTAATACTTACTATGATTATTTAGGGAGGGGCCAAAACGGCAGAACACCATGAAGTTGGGTTTGTTTCTTCATCTTTCATCTCTGAAATGAAGCCAGATCAACACTAAACCATTTTGCACACTTAGAAAACTGATTTTGGGATTAACAAAACAATCTGCACAACCTGAACCACAGAACTTGACAGGTACACAGCGTGGAGAGGTGAACTGGGGAGGAGAGAGAAGGTGTGGATGGCAGGGAGCCAATTTTGCGTGCAGAGAGAGGATGGAAATAGATGGAGAGTATGGGAAAATCCCCCCCCCCAAAAAAAAAGGAGCTGGAGAGAAAATGGAAAAGTAGAAACAGCCTCAGGGATTGAACAAAAGGAAGAGAAAGAAGAAAGGAGAGGGTAATAATTCCATGAAGACTCTATAAACAAGGAGAGTACAGAGTCTGAAACTCTGCAGCCTGATACCTGGCAGTGCTCTGGTGGGAAGGGTGAATCCCCAGGAGCAGGGGGCAAGGTCCAAGGGGTCCTCGGGCCACACAGGGAGAGGTAGTTCCCCTGTTGAGAGGCTATTTGGTAGAGACTGTGTGGCCAGCCCTCAAGCAATGGTCCCAGTGGACTCTGGAGAACAACCACATTCGTTGGTGCTGGTCCTGGAACAAGGACATTAAGGGGGAATCCTGGCCCCAGATGTGTGTTGTGATTTTCCATAAACCCTGAAACACTGCTATTACAGGATCGTGTAAACATTTTCTGGGGCAGCCTGGTGCCCAGCTGCAGGTCTTGGGAAAGTTCCTGGGGGTGGGCCAGCACCTGGCTATTTCTCAGTGAGACCCTCCTCCAGAAGATCTGAGCATGTCAAAGCAGCAGTCCCTCAGAATGGGAGGTTGGGAAACACAGCCCCATTTGAGAGAACTCTTAGGATGGAGGTAATGTCTGGGAGCCTAATGGCTTGGTCACAGACAGTGTAGAAACAGAAAGTAGACAGAAACCAGAGACAAAAGAGGGGTGCTTGATTGCCAGGGATGGAGAGCACAGAGTTCTGATACTAGAGACTGGGTACTGGGTGACGTCATTTATCCTTTTCCGCACATATGCATACACACCTACACATGCCACAGAAATCCACCCCAGTAAGCTAAGCAGCACTATGTAGTGGAGCAGAGAGCCATTACAGGAAACCCTGCCCAACTGGACCAACAGCACTCCTGAAATAAGTCTCCACCTACTTACCTTGACTTCTATGGGAAACCAGATGTAAATTCAATCGTACTTCATTCTGTGTGGTGGTCCTTTTATTCATTTTTTTATTCTTATTCTGGAAAACAGAAAGAGAAAAAATCTATTTTTATTAAAAAGATATTTTCAAAAACTTTCTACTAAATTTTTTAATTTTTGTAAATTTTTGAGATTCTACTTTACTTTCATCATTTTACCTTATCCATTTTATTGTATTCATTTTTTTCAAATGTTTTCCGTTTTTTTCTTTTCCTTTTTTTTCTTTTCTTACCTTTCCCTTTTTTTTCTCTAATCTATCAAGCTTGTTTCAACAACCAGACCAAAACACACCTAGGATCTAGCATCCCTTATTTGGTTTCTTTGTGCTGTTTTTAATTTTTTAATTTTACTTTTTAAATTAATTTATTTTCTTCTTCCAAAATGATGAAATGAAGGAATTCACACCAAAAGAAAGAACAGGAAGAAATGAAAGGGACTTAAACGACATGGATATAAGCATGATGTCTGAACTAGAATTTAGAATCATGTTACTATGAATACTAGCTGGAGTTGAAAACAGATTAGAATCATCTTCTGCAGAGACAAAAGAAGTAAAAGTTAGTCAGGATTAAGTAAAAAATGCTATAACTGAGCTACAATCTTGAATGGATGCCATGGCAGCAAGGATGAATTGGGCAGAGCAGTGAATGAGTGATATAGAGACACACTTATGGGGAAAAATGAAGCAGAATAAAAGAGGGAGACTAAGGCAAAAGAGCACGAAATAAAAATTAAAGAACTCAGTGAATCATTAAAAAGGAGTAACATCAAAATCATAGGGGCCCCAGAATTTGAAGAGAGAGAAAAAGGGGTAGAAAGTTTATGTGAGCAAATCATAGCAGAAAACTTTCCTAACCTGGGGAAAGACACAGAAATTAAAATCCAGGAAGTGCAGAGTACTCTCATTAGATTCAATAAAAACCAACCACCAGCAAGACATATCATAGTCAAATTCACAAAATATTTAGGCAAGGAAAGAATCATGAATGCAGCGAGGGAAAAGAGCCCTTAATCTGCAAGAAAAGACAGATCAGGTTCACAGCAGACCTATCTATGGAAACTTGGTAGGCTAGAAAGGAGTGGCAGGATATATTCAACGTGCAGATTGGAAAAATATGCAGCCAAGATTCTTTATCCAGCAAGGTTGACATTCAAATTAGAAGCAGAGATAAAGAGTTTCCCACACAAACAGAAACTAAATAAGTTTGTGAACACTGAACCAGTCCTGAAAGAGATGTTAATGAGGACTCTCTGAGGGAAGAAAAAACAAAAATAAATAAATAAATAAATAAATAAATAAATAAAAATTTTAAAAAGACCAAAAGCAACAAAGACTAGAAAGGACCAGAGAGCACCACCAGAAACTCCAACTCCACAGGCGACATAATGATAATAAATTCATATCTTTCAGTATCTTTCAGTACTTTCAGTACTCATTCTAAATGTCAATGGCTGAAATGCTCCAGTCAAAAGACATAGGGTATCAGAATGGATAAGAAAACAAAATCCATCCATATGCTTTTTACAAGGGACCGATTTAGACCTAAAGACAACTTCAGATCAAAAATAAGAGGACGGAGAACCATCTATCATACTAATGGTCACTAAAAAACCTCAAGTAGCCATACTTATATCAGACAATTTAGACTTTAAGATAAAGACTGCAACAAGAGATGAAGAAGGACATTATATCAAAATTAAGGGATCTATCCACCAAGAAGACCTAAAAATTGTAAACATTTATGTTCTAATGGTGGAAGTACCCAAATATATAAATCAACTAATGACATATATAAATAAACTCACTGATAATAATACCAAATCAATCAGTGTGATTCATCAAATCAATGAAAGAAAGGATAAAAACCACATGATCCTCCCAATAGATGCAGAGAAAGTATTTGACAAAATACAGCGTGCTTTCTTGATAAAAACCCTTAAGAAAGAAGGGTTAGAAGGATCATACCTCAAGATCATAAAAGCCATATATGAAAGACCCACCACTAATATCATCCTCATTGGGTAAAAACTGAGAGTTTCACCCCTATGGTGTGAAACAAGACAAGGAAGTCCACTCTTGCCAATGTTATTCAAAATAGTATTGAAGTCTTAGTCTCAGCAATCAGATAACACAGAGAAATAAAAGGCACTTAAATTGGCCAGGAGGAGGTCAAACATTCATTCTTCACAGATGACATGATACTCTATATGGAAAATCCAAAAGACTCCACCAAAAACTGCTAGAACTGATCCATGAATTCAGCAAAATAGGAGAGTATAAAATCAATGCACAGAAATTAGTTTCATTCCTATAGCCCAATAATGAAGCAACAGAAAGAGAAATCAAGGAATTGATCCTATTTACAACTCCACCAAAAACCATAAAATACCTAGGAATAAACATAATCAAAGAGGTGAAAAATCTATACACTGAAAAGTATAGAAAGCTTACGAAAGAAACTGAAGAAGACACAAAAATGGAAAAAAAAATTCATGCTCCTGGGTTGGAAGAACAATCATTGTTAAAATGTCTATACTATCCAAAGTAATCTACATATTTAAGCCAATACCTATCAAAATAACACCAGCATTCCTCACAGAGCTAGAGTAAATAATCCTAAAATGTGTATGGAACCAGGAAAGTCCCTGAATAACCAAGGGAATCTTGAAAAAGAAAACAAGCTGGAGACATCACACACTGCACTTCAAGATATATTACAAAGCTCTAGTCACCAAGACAGTATGGTACGGGCACAAAAACAGACACTCAGACCAATGGAACAAAATAGAACCCAGAAATGGACCCACAAACATACGGACAACTGATCTTTGACAAAGCAGGAAAGAATGTCCAATGGAATAAAGACAGTCTCTTCAGCAAATGGTGCTGGGAAAACTGGACAGCGACATGCAGAAAAATGAAACTAGACCACTTTCTTACACTGTACACAAAAATAAACTCAACATGGATGAAAAACCTAAATGGAAGACAGGAAGCCATCAAAATCCTGCAGGAGAAAGCAGGCAAAAACCTCTTTGACTTAGGCTACAGCAATTTCTTACTCAACACATATCTGGAGGCAGGGGAAACAAAAGCAAAATGAACTATTTGGACCTCATCAAAAACTTCAGTGAATAAATGGGCAATAGATATGAATAGACACTTTCCCAAAAAAGACATCCAGATGGCAAACAGACACATGAAAAAAAATGCTCAATATCAGTCATTGTTCGGGAAATACAAATCAAAACCACAATGAGATACCACCTCACACCCGTCATAATAGCTAAAATTAACAACTCAAACAACAGATGTTGGCAAGGATGTGGAGAAAGATGTTCTCTTTTGTACTGGTGGTGCAAACACAAAGTGGTGCAGCCACTCTGGAAAACAGTATGGAGATTCCTCAAAAAATTAAAAATAACCCAGTCATTGCACTACTAGGTCTTTATCCTAGGGATACAGATGTGCTGTTTAGAAGGGGCACATTAACCTCAATGTTTACAGCAGTGCTATGGACAATAGCCAAAGTATGGAAAGATACAAATGTCCATTGATGGTTAAATGTATAAGGAAGAAGTCACATAGAGCTCAGACTCCAGATCGATTGTAACCTGGGCAGACGCTGTCAGCATCAGGCCTAGAGGAACACTGCAACATTGAGAGCTAGGTGAAAGGAAGGACCCAAGGAGAGCGATTTTCCTTTTGGGGCTGCATAACTGAAACGTCTGTCCTAATGGACGGCCACACTTGTGCTCAGAACCCCTTAGCTCCACCAGGAACAGGGCAAAACAGAGACAACTATACAGTCAAGATGTGCTAAGGAGGAGCTCAGGAAGGCTGCTCTGTAAGCAGACCCAGAGCTAGAGAACACACTCTGTCCGAGGCCAGCGAGCTGCTGCACAGCCTGGAAACGTGGCCTCAAGTCCCCATCTACAAGAGGGTGATTAAAAGCTATTGTTGGATTCTCTCAACTTTTTTACTTTCTCACTCTCAACAGCACGTTTGATGTGGACTTGAACATAACACCATCTTCACAACAGTAAGCAGGTGACTTTTAAGAAAATCAGTTGGCCTAGAGAGCAATTCCTTCCTCCATTCAATAAACATTGAATTTCAGAAGAGGGTGAGACGCTGAGGTCAAAATTGAGAAAATTACTTACATGACCTCTGTCATCTGGATCCTTGTCGGCAGGTGAGAAGATGCAGAAAGAGGTGGTCAAGCAGCCTGGAAGGGGAACCTTTGGGGGAGCTCTCTGGGGAGGTACATGGAGCTGACACCCAGCATCTATGACAAGTGTTTGTGGGTGAACAAGAGAACAGGCAAGGATGGGCACTCCATGTACAAAGAACATGAAAAGGGGCGCCTGGGTGGCTTAGTCGGTTAAGCGTCCGACTTTCACTTAGGTCATGATCTCACGGTTCGTGGGTTCGAGCCCCGCGTCAGGCTCTGTGCTGACTGCCGGCTCAGAGCCTGGAGCCTGTTTCAGTCTGTGACTCCCTCTCTCTCTGACCCTCCCCTGCTCACGCTGTCTCTCTCTCTCTCCTAGAAATAAATAAAACATTTAAAAAAATTTACAAAGAACATGAAGGAAACCCAGAGAGAAAGATGTGGTGTGTTCCAGAAATTTGGAGAACACAATGAGGTTGGCACTGAAGGGCAGGGAGGAGAGGGGGTGATGTGACCTTGTTGAGGGGTAAAGTGTGCTTCAAGGAAAGGAAATCTACCAGTCATCTATTTAGGAACAATTATCACAATTGATTTAGGAACGTATTTGTTTTATCACCTGATCTTTTCCCTGAATAAAACTTCTCACAGTCTGTCCTCTTGAGCAATGTCCTATGAAAATAGTTCCACATCAGCTTTCTCTCTATGGGGCCTATTTCTGGGCTGTGAAACATCACTGGCTTTTCTTGAGCCCCAAAACCCCTTTGAATGAACCATTTCCTCTAAAATTATTCTCTCATTTTATCTTCAATTGATTCCAATCCAACTGTTGTTCCCTTTGAAACCAGGGATGCAAGCCCTGCAGACACCGTAATTTAGGTATATTGCTCCTAGATGCCTCTGACCAGTCATGTATCCCTTAGTTACTGGTAAAGGAAACTATAGTATTGTCTCGGGAAATAACATAAAGTTGCTTTCCAAAAAGTCTGTGGGATGTTGTTCTTTCTGCCTGACATAACAAACATAATGTGTCTTGTTTGCAATTTAAAAAAATATTTTAAGCTTAGTAATAGTCACAGGATCCAGAACTTTTGCCTTTAGAGGTGACACCTAAACCTAAAGGTGACATCATAATGCTATCTCCAAGGGTGTTTTGCAGTTCCATGCCCTTAAAGTGGAACAACCAGTCCCCTGAAACAGATTGACCACCTCCCCACCATCACACTGAAGTCAGACAGAGAGTAGCCAGAAGGAACACTATGATCAGGAAATGAAATTTTATACAAGTCCTAATCCTTAATCAGCATGATCCAGTACCCTGAAGCCTTTACTCTGAATTTTCACCCTTTAAAAACTCCTCCTTGGGACACCTGGGTGGCTTACTCTGTTGAGAGTCCAACTTTGGCTCAGGTCACGATCTCACAGTTCATGGGTTCAAGCCCCATGTCGGGCTCTGTGCTGACAGCTCAGAGCCTGGAGCCTGTTTCTGATTCTGTGGTCCCTCTCTCTCTTTGCCCCTCCTCTGCTCATGATCTGTCTCTCTCTGTCTCTCAAAATGAAATAAATGTTAAAAAATATATAAGTGGTGCCTGAGGGCCTCAGTTGGCTAAGCAGCTGACTCTTATTTTTGGCTCAGGTCATGATCTAATGGTTCATGAGTTCATGCCTTTCATCGGGCTGTGTGCTCACAGTACAGAGCCTACTTCAAATCCTCTGTCTCCCTCTATCTGTCCCTCCTCCATTCTCTTTCTCTCTCTCTCTCAAAAATAAATGTTAAAACAAACAAGCAAACAAAAACCTTCCTGCTTGTAAGCCATCAAAGAGTTTGGGACTTTGAGCTCCCTATTCTCCTGGGAAGTGCCACACCAATGTCCATTTTTAGTGGCTTGTTGCACATTCAGTGGACAAACTCTTGTTTGGTTCACTTACACCATCCGTCCTCTGAGGAAACTCCCCAGAGACAACAATGAAATCAACCTTTCCAAATATAATGATTAATTTTCAGTCTTCATTTTTCTCAATGACCAGAATTGGGTATTGTTGGTTCCTTTCTCTTGTTTTTCCTTCATCATCAGAGACTGTTCTTTTTGGCTACCTTTGCTGGGAACTCTTCATCTCACAATCCTCTTCCCTTTGGAGAATCCCACTCTCTCTTTTAAGGTTTCTCTAGCATTTCATCTAGGGCCGTAGCTGTAAATGCCAAATACCTCCTGAAAACCATCAAATGAATATTTTCATTCCTATCCTCTGCCCTTCATTCCAGATTAGGATACCAGATTCCTTATTCAGTAACTGCTCTTGGCTAATAGACACCTACTCTTTCTTATTCTAAGCTGAAGACTCTTCTCTCTTCCACCTGTGTGTTTTCTCAGTCCACCCCATCTTAGAAAATGTAAACTCAATTTTTTCAATATCTTGGCCCAATTAAACTCAAAGCTAATACCTCACTTCTCTCACGTATCTAAAGGAACCAGCAAATCCTGTTGCCTTTCTAGTAGAAAAATATGTCTTGAAGTCAGCCATTTTCCACCCCATTGCCCTTCTGACACATATCACTTCTCCCACTTTTTCATTACTTCATTCTCCACACAGACATTTGAGTAAGTCTCTAAATTATCTTTTTCTAGAAACTCTCCTATTTTTCTCCATGTCACTTGAGGTACAAATAATGTCACTTGAGGACAACAAATAATCAACCGTCATTGAACTCCCAACCTTATTTCTACCACATCTGTTCTTTCTTATTCCACTACAGGCACAAAGTACCCTTGACTATTTTTCAACAATAATTCTGCCTCATATTTTTCATATTTATAGTCAATTTTTCCAGAAAACTTCTCTATTATTATAGAATGTAACCTAGCCACTATATGAACTAACTTCAAATCTTAAGGGCTTAATATCATAGAAATAAATAATTCCTCTCTTAGGCAGAATAACATGTGACAGTTCTTAGTCATATTGTTCTTTAGGCAGTGCTGTTACAAGCAGTGACTCAGAGATCTAGGTTCCTCCCGTGAAATGTTCTTTTTATTTATAGCCAGGCTTCATCCAAGGAAAAAGAGAGAAATGGAGAATTAAGACTCATGCCCCAAGTAAATAGCAGTACCCTTATTGATGCTCCACAAGATGTTCTGCCCATACAGGATTCATTTACAGTGACATCTTACTGAATGTCCTGTATTCATAATATGACCCTCCACTAATATTCCAGAGGATGTCCTGTTCACATAGGATGTACTTCCATTGAGATCCCTAAGGTTGCCTATCCACATGGTTTCAACCTATTGGGAGAAGATTGAGACATATGGCCCTAACAGGGCAAACACATTCAGGAACATCTCTACCTAATGATTCATCTCTAATAGAACACCGCCCATCTCTGCTACATTCGGTTACTTTGCTCACCAACTTCTGCTATGTAGATAGGATAAACCATCCTCATGAAAGAAAGTAAAATTTGCCCAGTTATTGCAGCTCAAGATCTCAGATTCCTAGAGGACTCAAAACAAAAGAGGGTCATCTTAGTCCAGTCACTTACTAAGTAAGATATAAATAATTTCTCTCATCTGACCTTTATCAGGAGAACATAAAGATACAGTGTTTATATAGTGGTAAAACTGAAACAAGATAATTCAAGAAATGTTTCTATTTGGATAGGAGTAACACAGAGACAGACATAGTAATTCAGCCAGAGATACATACAAAATTGCTAATGCAGATGGGGAAGCTCCTTCAAAAGGCCTTATTTCAGAGGTCAAGGAGAAAAACACATAACCTTGCTGTTGATAGCTCCCTGTTCCACCCTGTCAGATATTCTACCTATCCATGTTGATTCTTAAATATATTTGAAGTGAACAAGGGGGCTATGTCTTCTTTGAGGGCTGTACTGTCTCTCTCTCTCTCTATCTTTTAAATTTTTAACATTTATTTATTATTGAGAGAAAGAGAGAGACAGAGCATGAGCATGGGAGGGGCAGAGAGAGAGGGAGACACAGAATCCGAAGCAGACTCCAGGCCCCAAACTGTCAGCACAAAGCCCAATGTGCAGCTCAAACTCACAAACTGCAAGATCATGATCTGAGCTAAAGTTGGATACTTTACTGACTTAGCCACCGAGGCACCCCAGGGCTGTACTGTTTTTAAGTGTACTTCTGCTCCAATGGCTTAAGGTAACCCAAAAAGTCAATAGAGATTGTTGTGTGTATTTTAAAATGTTCCTGAAGTTTATTTGTTTTTAATCTTCTGGATGTTTTGGTAATAAAAATGATATTCTTGTTTGTCTACTTCAAATAAATTCTAGGTGCCAGTAAGCAGATTTATTTAATATTTTAAAAATGTTGAGAGGAATAACAAGATGGTGGCAGAATTAGAGGACCCTGGGTTCATCTCCTCCTATGAACACAAGATAATTATCAAATCATCTTAAATACCACAGATGTCATTCTGAAGGCTGACAGAACAAAATCCACAACAGGGGCACCTGGGTGGCTCATTCTGTTATGTGTCTGACTTGATTTCAGCTCAGGTCATGATGCTGGGATGGAGCCCATGTTGGGTTCCAGGCTGACAATGCTGAACCTGCCTGGGATTCTCTCTCTTCCTCTCTTTCTGCCCTTCTCTCCTCTCAAAATAAATAAATAAACTTTACAAAATCTACAACTAAAGACAGAGAATATGCCACATTGAGGAACGTAGGAAGTCCAGATGTATACTTTAGGGGAGAAACAGATTACAGGTGCTGTGAATGGGAGAAAGCTGTGGTTGTGGAAAGGCAAGAGAGAGAAGAGCACACAAGGAAATGCATAAGGAGAATATTTACCCCAAAACCATAGGCTGGGAAAATGAGAGGGGCATGTTCTCATGAGTTTTTGCAATGACATGGGCTCAAAGAATTAATTTTTAAAGGTCAGTGAGGATACAGACTGGAGGGCACTGTACTGCTCCTGGAGAAAAGGCAGGAAACAACTCAGAGTCAGACAATGTGGAACAGCAATCTGAAGATTGCTTGGGGCTCACTGGGGAGGGACTATTCATTCCTCGCAGAGCATGTGCCTGACAGGCAGCATTCCATGAGACTCCTCTCTGGGAACAGAGGAGCCGGCTGGTGCCATTCTCCTACCCCACCATTCAGGATAAACACAGAGCCTCCTGAGGGAAACAACTCAGTATGGACTCTGGCTGCCTAACTTGCTATACCAAGCCCCATCCTTGGTGTTCTTGTAGGACTGTCCTTCTCAGTCAAGTTTGTCTCAGTTTCAGTGTGGTGATCCCAGAAGTACTTATGCTTTCCCCCAGAAAACTAGCAAAAAATCCTGCCCACACCATGTATTCCATGACCAAAGAGTTCTGCAGGGCCTCAGTTAAGGTGGAGTTGGTGTCAGGTCTCATTTCACAAGCAGACCAGAAGACACATGGTTAAAAGTCACCACACTCAAGCCAGGGACCAAACACCACACACAGTAGGCAAGGAGAGACTCTGCAGATGACTGGTCTGAAGGATAGAACAGCTAAAACAGAATGGTAGAACACACACAGCCAACACTGAAGACACTGTCTGAAGTGCCAGATCCTGGCCACCACATGACTTCTTATTGATAAAGCCATTATTTTCTGGAGCAGGAGACATAAATGGTTCTGCTCACACATACAAGATGGCAGAGTCTTAGACAAAAAGCCAAGATGGAGGAATTTATCCCAAATGAAAGAACAAGATAAGGCCACAGCCAGAGGTCACAGCAAAACATATATGTAATATGCCTGATAGGGAATATAAAACAAAATGCATAAGCATATTCACTGGGCTTGAGAAAAGAATAGAAGACATCAGAGAGATCTTTACCACAGAAATAAAAAAGTTAAAAACATCAATCAGAGATGAAAAGTGCAATAAACCAGATTGGAAACAGGCTTCATGCAATTAACTGCAGTCTGGAAAAAGCAGAGGAATGAGTAAGTGACATAGAAGATACAATGATGGAAGAAAAATGGAGCTGAAGAAAAGCAAGGAAGAATTATGCAACATAAGAAAAGACTTAGGGAACTCAGTGACTCCATCAAACATAAAAACATTTGTGTTATAGGAGTCTCAGAAGAAAAAGAGAAAAACAAAGGAGACACAAAATTTATGTTGAGAATAATAGCAGAAAACATCCCTAATCTAGGGAAAGAAACAGACATCCAGATCCAGAGGAGTAGGAGAAATCTCATCAAAATCAATAAAAGCAGGTCGACACCAAAACATATTGTAATTAAATTTGCAAAATATAGTGATGAGGAAGAAAAATCTTAAACACATTAAGGTAAAAGAAGTCTTTAACTTACAAGGGAAAACCCATAAGTCTAGCTGGAGATTTCATAACAGAACCTTGCCAAGCCAGAAAGGAGTGGCATTATATACTCAAAATGTTAAATGGAAAGAAGCTGCAGCCAAGAATACTCTATCGAACAAGGTTGTCATTCCGAATGGAGAAGATATTTCAGAAGGAGAGATAAAGAGTTTCCCAGACAAACAAACACCAGAAGAGTTTGTGATCACTGAAAGAGCCCTGCAAGAAATATTAATCGGGACTCTTTGAGTATAGAGTCCAAAAGTGGCACAAAAAAGAAAGGAACAGAGAAAATCTCCAGAAACAAAGACAAAACAAATGACAAAATGGCACTAAATACTTATCTAAAATAATTATTTTCAGGGTGCCTGGGTGGCTCAATTTGTAAGTGTATGACTTTGGCTCAGGTCATAATCNTCTCTCTCTCTCTGGCCCACCCTCACTTGTTTGTTGTCTCTCTCTGACTCTCAGAAATGAAAAAACATTAAAAAAGTATTTTTACAAATAAAGAAAATATTTATTTTGAATATAAATGCTCCAGACAAAAGATATAGGGTGTCAGAATAGATTAAAAAAATAAAACTAGGAATTTACCNACGCGGGGCTCGAACCCGCAAACCGCGAGATCATGACCTAAGCGAAAGTCGGACGCTTAACCGACTAAGCCACCCAGGCGCCCCGGCTCAGGTCATAATCTTACTGCCGTTGACTTTTGAGCCACACATCAGTCTCTGTGCTGACAGCTCAGACCCTGGAGCTTGATTCAGATTCTGTGTCTCCCTCTCTCTCTCTCTGGCCCACCCTCACTTGTTTGTTGTCTCTCTCTGACTCTCAGAAATGAAAAAACATTAAAAAAGTATTTTTACAAATAAAGAAAATATTTATTTTGAATATAAATGCTCCAGACAAAAGATATAGGGTGTCAGAATAGATTAAAAAAATAAAACTAGGAATTTACCCAAGAGATACAGGAGTGCTGATGCATAGAGGCACATGTACCCCAATGTTCATAGCAGCACTCTCAACAATAGCCAAATCATGGAAAGAGCCTAATTATCCTTCAACTGACAGATGGATCAAGAAGATATGGTTTATCTATACGATGGAATACTACACGGCAATGAGAAAGAATGAAATCTGGCCATTTGTAGCAAACATGGATGGAATTTGAGGATGTTATTCTGAGTGAAATAAGTCAGACAGAGAAGGACAAATATATGTTTGAACGTATAGGAAGATTAGGAGGAACTTAAGGGAAGGCCATGAGGGTGGAGATGGGGAAAAACAGTTGGGGAGAGGGAGGGAGGCAAACCATGAGAGACTCTTGAATACAGAGAACAAACTGAGGACTGATGGGTATGGGGAGAGGGGAAGGGGGATGATGGGCATGGAGGAGGGCACTTGTTGGGATGAGCACCGGGTGTTTTATAGAAACCAACTTGACAAACTATGTAAGAAAAGTAAATTAAAAAAAAAAACAAAAACAAGACCCATCTATATGCTGCCTACAAGAGACTCATTTTAGATATACAGACACCTGCAGATTGAAAGTGAAAGGGTAAAGAAATATTTATCACACAAATTTCAAAAGAAAAGGCCATGTAGCAATAGTTGAATTGGAAAAACTAGACATTTCTGTTCTTGTGTTGTTTTTCTCCTGCTTTGGTATCAGGTTAGTATCAGGTTATCTATTCCATTATTTACAAGATTTTGATTAAGGTGGTCAGTAATTATTATTACTTTTTACTGTTTGATAGAATTTCCCAAAGAAACCATAAGGTCTTGTACTTTTCTGTGCTGGGACATTTTTTATTCTGAACTCAATTTTCATTTCTGTTATTGGTCTGAGAAGATCTCCTACCTCTTGGATTCAAGACCCATGATTCAATCTTGATAACTTGTGCATTTAATAGGAATTGTCTGTTTTCCCCCTAAATTATCTGGTTTGTTAGTATATAATTGTTTATAGTAATCTGTTATCATGCTATGTATTTCTATGGTTATTTGTTGTATAATTTTCTCTTCCTGTTCTCATTTTGATTTTTGAGTCTCCTGTATTTTTTTCTTAGTTAATGTAGTTAAAGCATTGCCAACTTTGGAGGGATTTGTGGGGAAAAAATGGTTATTACTTTCAATGTTATGTTGATGTTTATTTTGGTCCCTATTTTATTTTTTTATGATTTTTCCTTGTTGTTTCTTTCCTTTACTAAATTTTAGCTAAGCTTCTTTTGCTAGGTCTTTCTGGTAAAATGTTAAGTTGTTTGCACTCTCTTTCTTTCTATCTTTCTTTCTTTCTTTCTTTCTTTCTTTCTTTCTTTCTTTCTTTCTTTCTTTTTTTCTTTCTTTCTTTTCTTTCTTTCTGTTTCCTTATTTATTTTGAGAGAGTGAGTGTAATGTTAAGCTGTTTTCTTGCAATTTTTGTTGTTGTTTCCTTATTTACTTTAAGAAGAGTGAGTGAGTGAGTGAGTGGGGCAGAGAGAAAGGGAGAGAGAATTCCCAAGCAGGCTCCATGGGATCTCACCAACCACGGACCAAAACTAGAATCAAGAGTTGGATGCCTAAGCATCTGAGCCCCCCAGGCACCCCTGAAGTTTTTTTCTTAATAAAAGTATTTATAGCATAATTTTCAATATAACATCTGCTTTTGCTGCATCCCATAGATTTTATAGTATAGTTTTCTTTTACTTTTTTTAGACACAGTTTGATTTGCCATTTGATTTATTTCCTTTACTGCTTGTGCAGTTTTGTATTGTTTAATATTTACATATTAAATATTTACGTTGTAGGTTTTCCTGTTTTGTTATATAGTTGATCTTTAGTTTTGTAACATTGTGGTTGAAAAATATACTTGGTATGATTTCATTCTTCTCAAATTTGTAATATTTGTTGTGCCTCTTTTTGTGTAATTTAACCAGGGTATTCTGTGTGTACTTAAAGAAAACGTGTGTTCC
>NW_027527925.1:50722-61412 GCF_008692635.1 Crocuta crocuta | reverse complement strand
AGCCCCGCGTCGGGCTCTGTGCTGACTGCCAGCTCAGAGCCTGGGGCCTGTTTCAGTCTGTGACTCCCTCTCTCTCTGACCCTCCCCTGTTCACGCTGTCTCTCCCTCTCTCTCCTAGAAATAAATAAAAAAACATTTAAAAAAAAATATTTCCTTCCTCTACTAAATTTCAGCTAAGTGTCTTCTTTTTCCAGTTCTTTGTGCTGTAATGTTAAGTTGTTTACTTGACTTTTTTCTTTTCTTTAGGTTGGTTTATTTATTTATTTTGAGAGAGAGAGAGAGTGTGTGTGTGTGAGCACTTGTGAGGGGAGGGGCAGAGAGAGAGAGGAGAGAGAGAGAATCCTAAGCAGGCTCCATGATGTTAGCACAGAGCCCAGTGCTAGGCTGGATCTCATAACTTGTGAGATAATGACATGGGCTAAAATCAAGAGTTGGACACTTAACTGACTGAGCCACCCAGGCCCCCCTGAACTTCTTTCCTTAATACAGTCATTTATAGCATCAATTTCACTCTAACATCTGCTTTTGATGCATCCCATAGGTTTTGGAATATTGTGTTTTCTTTTTCCAAGAAAAACAGAAGCAGACTAGAGTAGGTGGTGCTCTGGTCTTCTTATCTCAAAGTATGAGACATACATGCTTTGATTTTCCATTTGCTTTCTTATTTGGCCCATTGCTTGTGTAGTAGTGTGTTGTTTGATGTTTACATATTAAATAGTTAATACTACATTGTTGATTTTCCAGCTTTGTTTTCTTGTTGAGCTTTAGTTTTGTACCCTTTTGGTTGGAAAATATACCTGGTATGATTTCAGTCTTCTTAAATATGTAATATTTGTTATGTCTCTTTTTTTGTGACTTAACCAGGGAATTCTTCTGTGTGTACTTGAGGAAAATGTGTATTCTATTTTTCTTGGATGGAATGTTTTACATATATCTTTAGAACCATGTATTCTGAAGCATGCTTTAAGTAAGTATAAGATACTCTTGTTGAAAAAAATCTTTAACTGAGGGTATTTGTTTAAAGTAAAGAACATCAGGGGTGCCTGGGTGGTTCAGTTGGTTGAGGTCATGATCTCACGGTTTATGNTATATATATATATATATATATATATATATATATATATATATCTTTAGAACCATGTATTCTGAAGCATGCTTTAAGTAAGTATAAGATACTCTTGTTGAAAAAAATCTTTAACTGAGGGTATTTGTTTAAAGTAAAGAACATCAGGGGTGCCTGGGTGGTTCAGTTGGTTGAGGTCATGATCTCACGGTTTATGGGTTCGGCCCCATCGAGCTCTGTGCTGACAGCCAGCTCAGACCCTGGAGCCTGTCTTGAGATTCTGTATCTCCCTCTCTCTCTGACACTTCCCTGCTCACGCTGTCTCTATCTCTCTCTCAAAAATAAATTTAAAAAAACATTAAAAAATAAAAAAAAATAAATAAAGTAAAGCACATCAGAGAGTAGATGTGTGGAGGGATGGGTGAAATAGGTAGTGAATGAAGAGTACAGTCATTATCATGGGCACTGAGTAATTATGTATAGAGTTGTTGAATCACTATATTGTACACTCAAAACTAATAAAACACTGTATATTAACTATATTGAAATTAAAATTTAAAACCTTGATAAATAAAGAAAAAAGTGCTGAATCCTGATTTATGTAATTTTAATCATCACCATCTGTGTTTCTCCTCATATAAACTGTTACTTTGAAATAATCTGAAACAACATGTTTGAAGTTCATACTGAATCTGAGCTTTGTTTGAGAATTATCACTTGATTAATTTTTTCTTGTATAATATTGAGCAATGTCTTCATTGCTTCATTTTCTTCATTACTACTTGGGGTACAATAGTATCAGATTTTTCAAATCCTGCAAGGACTTTCATTTCTAGCTCTAACTGCTCTTTTCACTTTGGTGCATATTGACCAATTGTTTCCTGAGCACCTCTTTGCTTTGCCAAAGGTAACTAGCAAAAGGAAACACTCCCATTGTGGATTTGATTTGCATTTTTCTCACTGTGATGTTGAGCATTTTTTATGTGTCTGATGGCCATTTGATGTCATCCTTGGGCAAAAAAAATGTCTATTCAGGTCCCCTGCCCATTTTTTTTTTTACAAATAGTTTATTGTCAAGTTGGTTTCCATATAACACCCAGTGCTCATCCCCACAAGTGCCCTCCTCCATGCCCATCCCCCCTTTCCCCCCCACACCCATCAGTCCTCAGTTTATTCTCATCATTCAAGAGTCTCTCATGGTTTGCCTCTCTCCCTCTCCCTCACCATTTCCCCCCTTAACTTCTCCCCCATTGTCCTCCGTTAAGTTCCTCCTAATCCTCCTATACGTGGAAACATATGATATTTGTCCTTCTCTGCCTGACTTATTTCAGTCAGCATAATACCCTCAAGGTCCATCCAGGCTGCTACACATGGCCAGATTTCATTCTTTCTCATTGCCATGTAGTATTCCATCGTATAGATAAACCACATCTTCTTGATCCATTCGTCTGTTGATGGACACTTAGGCTCTTTCCATGATTTGGCTATTGTGGAGAGTGCTGCTATGAACATTGGGGTACACGTGCTCCTATGCATCAGCATTTCTATATCTCTTGGGTAAATTCCTACCAGTGCTATTGCTGGGTCATAGGGGAGTTCTATTGTTAACTTTTTGAGGAACCTCCACACTGTTTTCCAGAGGGGCTGTACCAGCTTACATTCCCACCAGCAGTGTACAAGAGTGCCTGTTTCTCCACATCCTCACCAGCATCTAAAGTCCTCTCATTTGGTCATTTTTGCCACTCTGACTGGCGTGAGCTCGTATCTCAGTGTGGTTTTGATTTGTATTTCCCTGATGAGAAGGGATGCTGAGCATTGTTTCATGTGTCTGTTGGCCATCTGGATGTCCTCTTTGGAGAAGTGTCTGTTCCTATCTTCTGCCCATTTCTTTACTGGGTTGTTTGTTTTTCAGGTGTCCTCTGCCCATTTTTTTTTTAAATTTTTTTAATGTTTTTTATTTATTTCTAGGAGAGAGAGAGAGACAGCGTGAGCAGGGGAGGGTCAGAGAGAGAGGGAGTGTCAGACTCTGAAACAGGCTCCAGGCTCTGAGCTGGCAGTCAGCACAGAGCCCGATGCGGGGCTTGAACCCATGAACCGCGAGATCATGACCTAAGCGAAAGTCGGACGCTTAACCGACTAAGCCACCCAGGCGCCCCTCCTCTGCCCATTTTTTAATCAGAGTGTTTATTTGGTGCTGAGTTTTATAAGTTATTTACATATTTTGGATATTAACTTATTATTGGATGTGACATTTAAAACATCTTCTCCTATACAGTATATTGCCTTTTTATTTGATGATGGTTTTCTTCACTGTGCAAAAGCTTTTTATTTTGTTGTAGTACCAATAATTTATTTTTTATTTTGTTTCCCTTGCCTGAGAAGACACATCAGGAAAAATTCTTCTTTAACTGATGTTAAAGAGACTACTGCCTATGTTTTTCTTTTAGGAGTTTTATGGTTTCAGGTATCATATTTACATCTCTAATCCATTGCTTTTTCTAATCCATTTTGATTTAGCAATTTCACTACTGGGTATTTACCCAAAGAAAACAAAAACACCAATTTAATGCCGGAGTCCCGCTCCAGCTGTTCCAGGGGTCCTTGAAGGATGGGCGGCGTAGGCGCGAAGGAATGGACCCAGCTCAAGTGAAACAATCTGGACAGTTTACTGATTCTTCATCAAGCTTATATATGCTTTCTACTTCCAATAGGTTTGCATCAAGCTTTTGTTTTTATCTCAGAATGTTTTTCAGAGAATTCATCCATGAGGAAACTTTTTGGTTATTCTCGTGTGTTTCTGCTCTTTTACTTTTTAGAGTTAATCTTCAATCTTAAATTTTCTTTTTATTTATTTTTAAAAGTTTTTTATTTATTTCTGAGAGAGAGAGAGAGAGAGAGCAGGGGAGGGTCAGAGAGAGAGAGGGAGACACAGAATCTGAAATGGGCTCCAGGCTCTGAGCTGGCTGTAAGCACAGAGCCCAATGCGGGGCTCGAATCCACCAACTGTGAGATGGTGACCTGAGCTGAAGTCGGACGCTTAACCGAGTGAGCCACCCAGACACCCCCAATCTTACTATGTCTATGCCTTACAAGCTAGAGGGTTAATTCTGTTTTCTATATTTCTAGTTTCATTTGTTATAGCTGAGACAAGTAGAGTCTACCCTTTCTGTAACCTATTACAAGGACATGTTTTCTTTAGAGTGCCTTTAATGATCAACTAGCTTCTAAGTCATAGGGAAATGCCCAGTAAGAAAAGTAAGCTAATTGAATAGCAGAAGAGATATCAGTAGCTTTACTTTCAGAGAACCGCTGAGGGGTCTTCCTTTGTCGACCCCCTGGGCCGTGCTGTCAGGTGGGTGATGCAGTTTGGCTCTCGGCAATTTAAAAATATACATGCACCCCTTGGGGCGCCTGGGTGGCTTAGTCGGTTAAGCGTCCGACTTTCACTTAGGTCATGATCTCGCGGTTCGTGGGTTCGAGCCCCGCGTCGGGCTCTGTGCTGACTGCCAGCTCAGAGCCTGGAGCCTGTTTCAGAGTCTGTCACTCCCTCTCTCTCTGACCCTCCCCTGCTCACGCTGTCTGTCTCTCTCTCTCTCCTAGAAATAAATAAAACATAAAAAAAAATAAAAATAAAAATATACATGCACCCCTATGATTATTGGAGCATTATTTACAGTAGCCAAGATATGGAGAAACCTAAGTGTCCATCCATAGATTAATGGATATAAAAATATATGGTAAATATTTAAATGATGAAATATTACTCAGCCATAAAAAATGAGATATTGTCATTTGCCAACCCAATGGATGGACCTAGAGTGTATGATGTTAAGTGAAATATGTCAGAAAGAGAAAGACAAATAGCATAAGATATTACATATATATATAATTTAAGGAACAAAACAAAGAAATTTAAAAGGAGACCAAAAAAACCCCCCAGATACTTAAATGTAGAGACCAAACTGCTGGTTGTCAGAGGGGAAATGGGTGAGGAGATGAATGAAATAGATTAAAAAAAAAAGATTAACAATGCAGTTATCTTGATGAGCACTGAGTAACTTATGTAAATGTTGAATCATTATATTCTAGACCTGAAATTAACATAAGACTATGTTCATTATATAGTTAAAAAAAAGAAAAGAGTTACAGCAGCTCCTGGTGGTCCAAGTTTCCACCTCCTACTTTTGGCTCAGATCATGGTCTCATAGTCCCTGAGTTTAAGCCCTGTGTTGGGCTCTGAGGGACCTGCTTGGGATTCTTTCCCTCCCTCTCTCTCTCTCACAAAATAAATAAATAAACTTAAATCAACTTAAAATAAAGAGTTACAAATATCCAGTCATAAAATAAAGCCATGGATATAAAAAGCACAATATAGGGAACATTGTCATTAATATTGTAAAACATCGTATGGTGACAGATAGTGATTATGCTTAGCATGGTGAGCATTGAATAATGTATAGAGTTACAAAATCAATATATTGTTCACCTGTAACTAATACAACATTATATGTCAATTATACTTCACTAATAAAAATAAATGAATACCATCATTGCTTTCTTTTCTATCCAGCTCTCCTAGAATTGTAAATCTCTTCAGTTTCTCACAGGAACAATTTCACAAAATGTTTAGACACTACATAATAGTGATAGGTATCATTTCAGCCTTTAACTCATTTCTCACCATATATCATCTGACTAGACAAGGATACAGTTTTTAGGCTTCTTAATGTTAGTAGTGACTCAAGTTATAAGTTCCAATATTAGATAATGTAATTGATTCTAGGTTCCATAGCAACAACAACAATAGCAACATCAGCAACAACACCACCCTGAAATTTTAGTGACTTTATGTAAACAGTTTATTTCACTCTAGGCAAGTCTCACTTGTTTCCTAGTTGAATAATTCTTGTTTGAATCTGTTAATAAACTTGATGGTGTCACTGTTGAATCTTGATAGCTATTATTGGAAAAATATGTGTCTGCTACAAATATCTGCATATATATTATTACTTTTGTAGGACAAATAATCAATGATTGTGAATTTTGATACAAAGTATTAGTTTGCATACGATATGGTTCTAGATTAATTTAGACCCCACCATATGTGAAGAAGAGAACCCACATTCTCATTGTGTTGAAGAGTCTCTATCTTCCCCATCATGCATGTCTGCTTTGCATGGTTTGGTTAGTGGGAGACTCCAGCAAATGATTAAGGGGTAGAAGAAGACTGAGGTCTGGGTATTTATTCCTTTAGCATTGTCTCTGTTACAGTGAGGCTGGTAATTGCCAAGTTTCTTCTCTTGAAGCTCTGCTGTCACCTGTCGTCATTTCCCCAGCAGTTTCAGCTGTTGTGGATCATGATAACTGCTGCTATACCTGCTGTCCCTTTGCAGCAAGGCTAGAGAGAGCTTCCTTCTGTCAGTGGCTTTGGGTAATTCTCCAACCTTTGATAAAAATCCTTAAGCTTGTCTACCTCTTGTATACATCAATCCGGATGTAATCATCCATCAATATTGGCTACACTTTATAGATTTTTGCCGATATTAGCAACTCCAACTAGATTATATGTTTATATTTATATTTTTCTGATTAATTTTGATTTAGCCTCTTTCTGTATGGTCACTGTTTCTAGTATTTCTTCGTCTTCTTCTTTTTAATCTAGTAGTGACAATTTTTTTTGTTTTTCAATTTTTATTTAAATTCTATTTAGTTAACATACAGTGCAATATTGGTTTCTGGATTAGAATTCCAAGGGGCGCCTGGGTGGCTTAGTCGGTTAAGCGTCCGACTTTCCGACTTTCGCTTAGGTCATGATCTCGCGGTTTGTGGGTTCGAGCCCCGCGTCGGGCTCTGTGCTGACTACCAGCTCGGAGCCTGGAGCCTGTTTCAGTCTGTGACTCCCTCTCTCTCTGACCCTCCCCTGCTCACGCTGTCTCTCTCTCCTAGAAATAAATTAAAAAAAAAAAAAAGAATTCCAGTGATTCATCACTTATGTACCACACCCAGTGCTCATCACAAGTGCTCTACTTAATACACATCATCCATCTAACCCATCCCACACCCACCTCCTTCCATCAACCTTCAGTTTGTTCTCTATCCTTAAGAGTCTCTTAAGGATGGTTTGCTTGCTCTTCTCTCCACCGCCCCCACCCCCCGCCATGTTCATCTGTATAAGTCAGTCAGAGAAAGACAAATACCGTATTGCTGGTATTTCTTAACCACTAAATTAGTCAACTATAAAATTATGTTATTCCTGACTCTATAGTAGTCCTCTATTTGGCCTGTTTCCTCTTATATGTTATTAATATTAAGCTCTTGGGGCATCTGGGTGGCTCAGTCAGTTAAGCATCCGACTTCAGCTCAGGTCATGATCTCACAGTTTGTGGATTGGAACCCCTCGTTGGGTTCTGTACTGACAGCCAGCTCAGAGCCTGGAGCCTATTTCAGATTCTGTGTCTCCCTGTCTCTCTCACCCTCCCCTGTTCACGCTGTCTCTCTCTCTTTCAGAGATAAATAAAAACAATAGGTTTTTAAAAAAATATTAAGCTCTTGTTATATATGAAGTATTTTTCTCCTAAAAGTTAGATTTTAACATATGCCAACTTTTTTATCTTGTGTATGTTTTCATTAAGCGGTCTAATACGTTAATCATTTTCTTTCCAGTTTGGAATGTTCTATTTTGTTTAGGAAGCCCTTCTCCATTATAATATTATAGAAACTTTCTTCTATATTGTTTTCAACATTTTTAAAAAACATTTTGCATGTGGTTTTTTAATCTTCACGAAATACTTTTAGTGTGTTGTAAGAGAAACATGTCCTGTTTTAAATTAAAGACAGTTCTGTCAGAAATATTACATTATACAGTGACTCAATCACTTGCTGCATAAAACACATACACACATTGACACATTCAGGTTTCTTCAAAAAACACTGTGCCAAATAAAGGACCTATTATTTACTGAGCTCCCTAATGGAACATTTAGAAATAACTGGATCAAAAGAGTCTTAGGTGTAGAAAGAAGAGGTTTCTGGATTAAAGTACTTCACAGCCAGGTGCATATTGGGAAGAGCATGGCTTTGCTAACATGACCTCCAAAATTCCAAATAGCAGCTGTCCTTTCTCAGCAGAAACCAAGTCAGGGGTAACACAGACTAACTATGCTGGCTGAGAAACCAGTGAGGCGCCAGTGGGCACTGGTTTATCTAAGGCTATTTGGTACTTCACACCACTGGACATATAAAATCCCCTGAACATACATGGGAAAGCAGTAAATGACAGTGAGAATTCTGAACTTACTAGCCCATCCCAGAATGGTCCTTAGTAATTAGACAGAATATAGTTATATCTTGCAATGATGTGGATGGAACTAGAGTGTATTTCACTAAGGAAAATAAGTCATTCAGAGAAGACAAATACCATATGATTTCATTGATATATGCGATTTAAGAAACAAAACAAATGAGCAAAGAAGAAAAAAAAGAAAGAGAGAGAGAGAGAGCAGCACCCCAATTAACAGACTCTTAAATACAGAGAATAAACTGAGGGTTACTAGAGGGGAGGTTAAGTGTTGGGCTAAATGGGTGATCAGTATTTAGGAGGAAATTTGTGCTGAGCACTGAGTGTTATATGTAAGTGATGAATCGTTAGGTTCTACACCTGAAACAAATTTAGAATATATGTTAATTTACTAGAATTTAAGTAAAAGGTTGAAATAAAAAATAAAATAAATAAGTGCTTAAATAAATAAAGATTTTTTATAAAGGTAGTTATATAAGCATAGTCGTAGACACCAACACCAGGTAATTTTAAAATTTCCCCTTCCCAGCCTTATAATGTGCTGTAAAGTCAGGTGTAACTTCACAGAGAATAAAAAGATTCTTTCAAGAAAAATGTCAATCACCCTGTGTCTCTATCCTTTCTTCCTTCCACAGAAGCAGCATCAATCTTGAGAACCATAATTTATTTTCATTCATATGTCTCCAGATAAAAATATTTTCTTGATATAAATATGTGTATATTCACTACACAAGTGAGTATTACAGCAAACCTTAAAATACATAATACCTCAAACACAATGGAGGGCCATTTCTAGTTAATATAAATTCTAATCATGGAAGAGAATGTCTGGGATCCTCAATAGTCAGCTCTGGCATTGGTTCACAATTTCATTCACAGATCAGTGGTCAGAACTAAGTCACATAGCCACACCAAAGGATGCTGGGAAATAAGAAGTCTGTGCCAGGAAAGAAGAGAGAGAGATCCTTGGGATTAGGACATGTCTATAAAAGTTATTAACATTTATATTATACCACAGATTTTTCCAAACCTATTGTTGTCCATTAACGCAGTTATATTTGAAAGTCTATCTTTTCAGAAATACATAATTCAATTTACTCCAATATATAATTTCCTAATTTAACCAGAAATTAATTTTATGATTTCATTGTATTATTTCATTATTAAAAACTGATGTCTCTTTTTGCTACAACAAAATATTGTGAAATATATATCATTGTTAATCTCTGTATGCATATAAAATAATAAGTTAGATTATATTTGGTATGTTGTTAGGAGTAGATTTTGTTATGGGCCATAGACTTCTCAACTTTCATAGAGGCTGCTAAAATGTTTTATATTTTTAATTTATTTTGAAATTGAGGATATGTCAATCCTATGGAATATAACCCAGCCTCCAAGCACTGAACTGGTAAGACACTTAAGGTAGTTCACTCATTTTATTTCATTTTATTTTTTTATTTATTTCTGGGAGAGAGAGAGAGACAGCGTGAGCAGGGAGGGTCAGAGAGAGAGGGAGACACAGACTCTGAAATAGGCTCCAGGCTCTTAGCTGGCAGTCAGCACAGAGCCCGACGCGGGGCTCGAACCCACGAACCGCGAGATCATGACCTAAGCGAAACTCGGACGCTTAACCAACTAAGCCACCCAGGCGCCCCGATAGCTCACTCATTTTAAAAAGCATGTTGTGGCTTGATTTTTCTCACTAAAATTGAAGTTTGAATTCCACAGCTCCAGGGTTTAACCATAGCATTAGAAGGTTTCATTTTCCAAACTCAGTGTCAATCAGGTCCAGTAAACCATTTGTTTAAAAATAATAACATAATAGGGGCGCCTGGGCGGCTCAGTCGGTTAAGCGTCTGCCAGGAGCCGAACCGGCCTCTCTGGATGGCAATCACGGCAAGGAAGTGACAATGTTTGCAGCTCCTCCCATGAGAAATGAAAACTGGTATCTCCTTCTGCTACCATTAGCTCATGTTGGATATAAGCCTGCTGGTATTGACCAGGCCTCCCAATATTCCATATAAGACCCATATTCCGAATACAGATACCTCATAAGGAAAAGCATATTCCTGCCTTTACAAAAGAGACTTTAGATGAAAGCTCTATGGGCGATTGTTAAAAGGCTCTTCCTATGGGCCTTGCAGAACCAAGACTTAAGGGGTTAAGAACACAAGAGTTACAATTGAGCCTAGCCATGAGACAAAGAGCCTATTTCAGGGCAGAACATAAGTTACTACATATATCTTTGCTAATTGGTGAAGCATAGCAGTCCCTTCCTCAAGGCCTACATTCCACAAACACCCTCCCTTACACTGGCAACTGGGATG
>NW_027527925.1:18572-46847 GCF_008692635.1 Crocuta crocuta | reverse complement strand
ATACAGATACCTCATAAGGAAAAGCATATTCCTGCCTTTACAAAAGAGACTTTAGATGAAAGCTCTATGGGCGATTGTTAAAAGGCTCTTCCTATGGGCCTTGCAGATCCAAGACTTAAGGGGTTAAGAACACAAGAGTTACAATTGAGCCTAGCCCTGAGACAAAGAGCCTATTTCAGGGCAGAACATAAGTTACTACATATATCTTTGCTAATTGGTGAAGCATAGCAGTCCCTTCCTCAAGGCCTACATTCCACAAACACCCTCCCTTACACTGGCAACTGGGATGAGGATAGATAAGAGTAGCTAAAACATAAACCCAGGTGCAAAGACGGACACATTTAGGGCCCCCATGATGGTTTCCACACACAAACCAATTCAGAAACATTCATCCTCTTGAGAGCCAGACAGAATGACTCCTAGCTTATCTATATACAACTTAACCTATATATTATCCTGTTTTTCACTAAAAGCATCCTGTTAATTCCTTGGTTGTAAATTCACTATGACTGGGATAATTCTGCAGAATATCAAAAATTTGTTATCGCAAAAGGCCTCCCATTGTAGAAATTCCTTTCTCTGACTTCATGTTGTTGCTGAACCTTTAAATAAAGACACCAAAACCGACAGGACAGAGATGCCTGCCTGGTGATCAGAAAGAATCTCGGGGCTCTCTCATCCTCTTTCGCCGACACCGTCCATCCTTCAGGGACCCCTGGACCTGTCGGAGCCGGCGCGGCCTCCGACAGGCGTCCGACTTCAACTCAGGTCATGATCTCATGGTTTGTAGGTTCGAGTCCCGCGTTGGGCTCTGTGCTGACAGCCAGCTCAGAACCTGGAGCCTCTTTCAGATTCTGTGTCTCCCTCTGTCTCTGACCCTCCCCTGCTCATGCCGTCTCTCTCACTCTCAGAAATAAATTTAAAAACTTAAAAAAAATCATAACCTAATAGGGGGAAAGATAATCAAAACTATGTTAAATGTTAGTTTTAATGTATCTAATTATGTATAAGAAGTCTCATTTTTAGCCATCCATAGAAAATGGTTTTGTTCGTTATATTTCAAACACATTTAAGAAAGCAGAAATTTTATGAAAAATAATGCAAACTTTTCTACCAAATATGTGTTGGTTAATTCTAAATTTGGATCAAGAATTCCAATAAGGGTCCTTAATGTTCTCTGGAGGATATAGAAACCTGAAATCTTGTTACTATGGGAAAGAAGTGATTCATTGCCCAAATGTTGGTGGGATCACTATCAAAATACATGAATAGAAATTTGAGAATTTTAGACTATTTTATAGCAGCTACTTATTTGACACTTGCAAGCAAGTGCATTTGAGTGCCTATATTGCTTCCATTTCAGTTGTTTTTAAAATTTTTAAAATGTTTAATTTTTTTCTGAAAGAGAGAGAGACAGCGTGAGCAGGGGAGGGTCAGAGAGAGAGGGAGACACAAAACCTGAAACGGGCTCCAGTCTCTGAGCTGGCTGCCAGCACAGAGCTGATGCGGAGCTTGAACCCACAAACCGTGAGACCATGACCTGCGCTCGAAGTCGGGCGCTTAACCGACTGAGCCACCCAAGCACCCCACTTCCATTTCAGTTTTTAACTCTGCTCTAAATGCAAGAAATTTGAAGCAGCAATTGTTCCTCCCTGTCTGGGAATTTTTAGTATTATACACTATATATAATTTGGTAAACACTTTTGCCAGCTGCATATCTCTTGTAAAATCTTATTAGTGGAGACTATGGAAAATTATATTTTAGATACATTAGCTAGAAGAACAGTTGTTCTAAAAGCACGTTTAAATAAATATTTTTGGTTCAAGATAGAGTAACTTTTAAAAATCCTTGGAATAAGTGTATCTAGGTGGCTCAGGTGGTTAAGCATCTGACTGTTGGTTTCATTTCGGGCCATGATCTCACGGTTTCATGAGCTTGAGCCCCATGTCGGGTTCTGTGCTGGCAGTGGAGAGCTTGCTTGGAATTCTCTCTCTCTCTCTCTCTCTGACTTCCCCCCACTCACGCTGTCTCTGCCTCTTTCATAATAAATGAATAAACAGGAAAAATAAAAACCTTCTTTGGAATGAAAACAGCACATTTTATTTTATTTTATTTTATTTTTTTATATTTTTATTTATTTCTAGGAGAGAGAGAGAGACAGCGTGAACAGGGGAGGGTCAGAGAGAGAGGGAGACACAGACTGTGAAACAGGCTCCAGGCTCTGAGCTGGCAGTCAGCACAGAGCCTGACGCGGGGCTCGAACCCACAAACCGCGAGATCATGACCTAAGCGAAAGTCGGACGCTTAACCGACTAAGCCACCCAGGCGCCCCGGCACATTTTATTTTATTTTATTTGGTTCCATTTTGTTCTCCATGTTTAGGGTGTTATAAATGGAAACATCAAATGTATCATCATAGTCCAGAAAATTGAGGAGTGATACATATACTTTTCAATTACCTCAGAGTATGTATACTGATTTAATTCAGTTTTACTGCAACAAAAATTTTGGAAGTTGGTTTTCTGATTTTTTCCCCCTAAACACTGCAAGATCTTTATTTTACAGTATTTAACTAATGCAGCACGTCAAGAGAAAAGAATCTGTACCTTTGAAAACATCTGATTCTTCACAAGGTGGACAAAGCCCATTATAAAATGGTAGACATACATCCATGTCTGTGGTTTTATGGAACAAGTTCATCAAGGCCACACATTCTCCAAATATCCCTCTCCTCCTCCAGTCCATCTTGGTGTCAAAGTATGGTCCATTTCATTTAGGTCAACACCATTTAGTTCATCTTTACTCACTTGGCCTCTCGACTTGTGATGCTGCACTTCCCCAATTGACCACTAATGTAACAGTTCTAAAATGCAGATCTAAACATTCTACTACTGTTTGTAAAACTCTAGGTCACAGAAGGAAAAGAAACAAGTCTATAATGTAAAATATGAAAGGAGGAGCAATTGAAACATTTACCCCTTGTACTCTGCCAACCATATGAACTTTGCTCATGTTGTGCCTTTTCTGTGGTATCTTGCACCTTAGAAAGCCTCCTCTGTCCCAGCCTCCCATACTCATCAGAGAGCCAACATTCAACACTGATTTTCAGATTCTCATCTAAGTCCCTCTTTTTTGAACAAATTTGTATATCACAGGTAGAACAGATATGTCATGAGCTGTGCGCTTTCACATGAACATCGAGGCATATCATATGCTGTATAGCACTTGTTTGCATATCAAACTATGCAGGCTCAAATTCCTTGAAAATAGCAACAATGCAGTATTTAATTTTAATCTCACTTAACTGTTAATTTTAATTATAATATATTATAAAATATCTATTGAATAAATAAATGAGTGAATACTTGATATAGTGCTTCTCTCTTCTCTCCTTTTCTATTTTTTATTTCTTCTTTTTTTCCCTAATAAATTACATACTTCAAAACCTGACTCAGATGTCACTTCAAGCAGGGAATCTCTCCTAAATGGAAGGAAGCATCCATTCTGAGTTCATATTTTTCCTACAGTTTCTTACACAAGTAGGGATGTAGAGCCTACCATTTGGTGGGGTTTTTAACCACTAGATGCCTTAAGTTTTGGACCATGTACACTTGGTGTGCATCATTATAGTCTAGCAAATTAAGGGTGATACAAGCTAGGAAAAAACAGGATTGTCCCAGAAATAATTAGTCACATTTAAATGAGCGTGTTTTGTAAGATATTATGTCACTTATACTACCAGCAAGCAGAATACAAACTTAAAAAAAAAAAAAAAGGAAGATTGATATTTTAACTGTTTGTGTGGATTAAGTATATACTTACAGAAAATTAGAATAAATAAAAATGGTACAAACCATATCCACATTTTACCCAGGCTCAACAATTATTAACAATTTTTACCTCTTTTTCTTCATTACCTTTCTTCTTCTTCCTTCACTTTAAAATAAATTGCACAGACTCACATGACCTTTTTCGTTTAAATATTTTAATTATGCATTTTTAAAGAATCTAAGTTCTACAGAGTCAGGATACAGTTATGAACTTCAGTCAATATAACATCAATATAATGTAATTGTAGAATATATTTTGAAAGGATAAGAATTAGAAAATAGAAGATTTTTATGATACAGGCAGACAATTCGATTAAAATGGAAAAGTGAGATAAGATATCATGGTATAAAATTCTAAGGAATACAGTTGACATAAAATTCTGAACTTACAATGTGTACAGAGAAGCAAAAACAATCTCCAGTTTTCCTACTTTATAGTCTCTTGAAAGACAGGTTCTACATTCAACATTTTCTTCAGAGCCCCCATAACATCCTTATTTCTTAGACTATAGATCAAAGGGTTGAGCACAGGAGTAAGTATGGTGTAAAAGACAGATACCATCATGTCCTTTTCAGGTGTATGGTAGGACTTGGGGAGCATGTAAGTGTAAATGGCAGCCCCATAGAAAAGAATGACCACAGTCATGTGGGAAGAACAAGTGGCAAAGGCCTTCTTCCGGCCTTGTGCTGAATTCATCCTGTGAATGGTGATGAGGATAAAATAGTAAGAGCCTGAAATGACTGTCACAGGAATGAGAAGCATGAGGACACAGCACAAGTACATGAAAATCTCATAGATGGAGGTATCTGAACAAGAGAGTTTCAATACAGCTGGGACCTCACAGAAGAAATGATGGATCTTTCGAGATCTGCAGAAGGGGAAGGTCATGGTGATGGGAGCGAATAAGAAACCATCCACTGAGCCCAGGAGCCAGCAGCCAGATGCTAGGAGGAGAAACACCCTATGGTTCATGAGGACTGTGTAACGGAGGGGATGGCAGATGGCCACATAGCGGTCATAGGCCATGGAGGCTAGAAGAAAAAATTCTGAACCTGCTAGTGTCACATAAAGAAACATCTGTATCCCACATTCTGTGGCTGAGATCTTGTTCATACCCATGACTTGGTTCATGAGCATCTTTGGCACAGTAACAGAAATGTACATCATGTCCATGAGAGATAGCTGGCTGATGAAAAAATACATAGGGGTGTGGAGGTGGGCATCAGAATGTATCAGTAGGAGCAGGATGATGTTTCCAGACAAGGCCATCAGGAAAACCACAAAAATGACCAAACAAAGGAAAGCCGGGTGTTTGGATTCACTGAAGATTCCCACCAGGATGAAATCTGTCTTCCAAGTGTGGTTAGCCACCCAGTTAGTGCTCTCCATGAGATATCACTTGGACAACCTAAGAAACCTTTGGGGTTATGAATCACTCATGGAGCATGACCTGCTTAAATGAATGTTTAGTGAGAGAGAGAAAGAAAGAGAGAGAGAGAAAACCCAATTATGTTAACAGAAAGAAATTCCATGGTCTTATAGATTTAAAGATTACAAATGACCTGTTATTATTTTAAAAAATTACCAGAAAACTAAAAATATGCAACTGTGAATAAAGAGAATTTATAACATAGAGTGAGGTTGCATTGTTCTTCATGAGTTTACTTTTTGATACAGAGTCTTTTACCAACAAGCACGTAAATTTGTTTAGCTGTTGCCCTATGCAAACACAAAAGATTAATCAAGTAATATATATATACATACATACATACATATATATGTATCAAGTAATATATATATACATACATACATATATATATATATATATCACTCTTCTAGAATTTTTCTTGTAGATCTTAGAATTTCATTAACCTCTCTTTTCTAAGGATCCAACTGAGATATTGAAAACTCTCCAGGGTGTATTCTATATAAGAAAATGTTAACATTTTTCAGTGCATAGAAATATCCAATCATTACATTCTACAACTGAAATCGATATAATGTTATAAGTCAATAATATTCTTCCCCAAAGGAGCACAATCTAAAAAGTAACTATGACACAATTTGGGGAAAATCTATATGAAATGCTTGAACCCCCTTTTTCCTATAATAAGGAATCACACTGTGAGTCACTGTGGTTGTATGGAATAATCCACAAATCCCTCAAAACAGGCCATGGTCCTCACCAATTACCAATCCCTTAGATAGCCTAGGGACAACATTTTGGAGTCCAGACTCTGAGGCCAGACTGTGGCTGTGGGTTCAGCTTATCTTCTACATACTATTCCTCCATCTGCTCTACATACAGAAAAAGAAGATAAATATAGTGTTTTATCTTACATATAGTTAGGACTAAATGATGAGAGTGTTTAAACATTATCAGTTAGAGATGAATAAGCATATAGTATATAGTGCTAGTTTAAATGATTAATAGCTATAGTAATAATTATGCAGAAACTATGGAAGAGATGGGTGTTAATGTTTTCATTTGATAATACAAGACCCATTATGTCAGTTCACCAGTTTAATATCCATCTATGCATTTAAGAATTTGATTTGGTCATTTTTGTAGTCCTAAATAACTGTGTGTGTATATATATATGTGTATATGTATTATATACTTTCTTATTATATACGCATATAGTTACTTTATATAAATCTATAAACTTTAAATAATATATAGGGGCTCCTGAGAGGTTCAGTCAGTTAAGTCTTTGACTCTTGATTTCAATTCAGATCATGATCTCATGGTTCATGAGATTGAGCCCCTCAATGGGCTCTGCACTATCAGCATGAAGCCTGCTTAGGATTTTCTCTCCCCCCTGCCCCCTTTCTCTCTCTCAAGGTAAATAAATAAAAGAACTTTAAAAAGGAAAATATATATTCTTATTTTAACCCTGATTAAGTGGAGTTTTATGTAAAAAATCCATCCAATTTGTGTCTAGTACGTTTTTCCAAGTTGAATTTCATCTCCTTAAAGTTTCTACCATTTGCTTTAAATTTCAGAGGACAAAAAATAGGATATAGTGGGTCATTGCCCTTTATCAGAGACGACTTTACTTGTTTTTCCAAATGTTACCTGTTTTAATGCACATAGCAATTAATTGTTCATGAAACTGAGATGCAGAGAGGAAAACTGAACAAGACTAAGATATATATGACTCCAACTTACTGTTTCTTCCTCTATCTTGCTGCTCACACCCAGTCTGTCTATCAGACACTGAAGATGAATCAAAACCAAATTAAAGGTAGTTCAAATTAATGGAGGTCGTGGTCAGTCTGCTCAGAAACAAAAATAGAAATGTGATTTGCAGCAAAATTCTGAATGAGCTGTAAAATAAATAAAAACAATAAACACAAAATACATCTGACCCTTATTAAGAGAATAAGTAATACCTTCTTTTACATTTTCTCTTATAAAATTTAAACCTTTACAACTTTTTAATTTTTGACATATTAAATGTCAAAATTCAAAAACCCTTTCAAAGAAGAAGGAAATATTGGCTCCTCTTTCTGGGAAGTGTTCAGAGGCAGTTATGATATATGGATATTTCAGGAAGAAGTTCCAAATTTCAAATATATTTTATAGTTTTGTAATAATTCTAAAACTAATTAAAATAGGATGCTAAAGCAATTGAGAAATGGAAATGATTTTGATTTCTTATTACATATATAAAACAAAATTTTGACACATCGCATAAAAAAATACGTCTTTCTATCAAATCCCACCCTCACTGACAGATTAAATCTGAGCACTCTGAAAAAAAAAAACAACAGTCTGGGAAACTACAAAACACACCTGCTGACAAGGTCTGTATTTGTGCTCAAAGTAAAGTAAGGACCAGCACAGTGAGCAACAAATGTGAAGACTTTGACAATGCTTGCTGAGTGAATGTAAGGAGACCAGAAGGGTATTTGGGGGAGCACTGGGAAATTTCTGCTGCACTTTTGTAATTGTGGATCGCTGAACAGCCCACCTGGGATACCAGACACACAAGGGAACACTCTCTGTACCATGCACGGCAACTGGCCCTTCTGTTATTGTTGCTATTCCTTACATTTCATGTAAACAACTTAGTGTATATTTAACACAGAAAAGTCTTGACCGTGGTGGTGGATTAATAACAAACCTTTATTTGAAGCTGACAGCATTCTAGAAATTGTTCTAAAGCTTTATCATATTTTATCTGTCCCAAGACCTTATGAAGTACCTATTCATCTTATTTTCTCCTTTTACACATTAAAGAATTCAGATTCTTAGCTCTGCTTAACACCACACAACTACACAAGAGAAAACTAATGTGTCAGACAGATTTGAGCTCACAGGTTGTAACTAACATCTCAGACTTTGGGGGAACATGGTCTTCCTTCCATAGTAGATAACTTGGGTACTAGGGCACCCATTGTCAGTTTAATTTAAAAAATATAAATATGATTTAGATATTTGCTTCTACTAGTTTATAACTCAGAAATGATGCCCACTCAAACAAAAATCAGTAGCTCTTCTGTAAAATTTCAGTCTCAGGGGGAAAAATGTGTTATTCAATCATATAGCAAAACTGTATCTTCTTCTGTCCACAAGTAATTGGAAAACAAATACCCATTTTTTATATGTGCTATGCAAACATATTCAAGAGAAAAGTATTTTGTTTTTCTGCTTACAAGCAGATAAAAAGAAAATAGAGGACATTTTTTCTTTTTTTTTTTTACAAATAGTTTATTGTCAAATTAGTTTCCACATGACACTCAGTGCTCATCCCCACAAGTGCCCTCCTCCATGCCCATCCCCCCTCCCCCCCACATCCATCAGTCCTCAGTTTTTGTCAGCATTCAAGAGTCTCTCATGGTTTCCCTCTCTCCTTTCCCCCCACCATTTCCGCCCTTCTTCTCCCCCTTGTTCCTCCGTCAAGTTCCTCCTAATCCTCCTATACGTGGAAACATATGATATTTGTCCTTCTCTGCCTGACTTATTTCGCTCAGCATAAGACCCTCAAGGTCCATCCATGTTGCTACACATGGCCAGATTTCATTCTTTCTCATTGCCATGTAGTATTCCATGGTATAGATAAACCACATCTTCTTGATCCATTCATCTGTTGATGGACACTTAGGCTCTTTCCATGTTTTAGCTATTGTGGAGAGTGCTGCTATGAACATTGGGGTACATGTGCTCCTATGCCTCAGCATTTCTGTATCCCTTGGGTAAATTCCTAGCAGTGCTATTGCTGGGTCATAGGGGAGTTCTATTGTTAGTTTCCTGAGGAACCTCCACACTGTTTTCCAGAGGGGCTGTACCAGTTTACATTCCCACCAACAGTGTAGGAGGGTGCCCGTTTCTCCACATCCTCGCCAGCATCTAGAGTTCTCTGATTTGCTCATTTTAGCCACTCTGACTGGCGTGAGGTGGTATCTCAGTGTGGTTTTGATTTGTATTTCCCTGATGAGGAGGGATGCTGAGCATCGTTTCATGTGTCTGTTGGCCATCTGGATGTTCGAGGACATTTTTTCAACAACTAATGGGAAATATCAGAAACAGAGGAACAAGTCAAGATAGTTAGAAAATAATCACCCTTTTGTTGTTGCAGTTCTGTCTGCTTTTCTGTTGAATCCACCATCAGATGATATATCCAATCTCATCCAAATGAGCTAATGGAGTTGTGACCAGGTTAAGTGTACAGAAAGAGGTAGGAGATCTTTACTATGCTTATTAAGCAGATAGAAGGTTTTCTTTCAATAAATCCCCTCTGAGACTATAAAGAAGAATGCAATTATAAGAGCTAAAGAAGCTAATAGATATCGCTGTTGCACTATCCTGACTTTTTTTCTTTTAAAAGTCTTTTATTATTAATCTCAATACATATCAAAATCTTAAAGACCATTAATAATACTGACAAATCATATCACTAATGAATCCTTAGCTATGAAATATATGAGTTAATTTTAATTTAGCCTTTTCATTTTAGAAAAATATATTTCATCTAAGTGTAAATATATATACATAGATATTTATATTCTAATTTTAAGTTAAAGGAAAATTTTTGGAATATATATCTTTTTCTTTTTATGTTTTACCAATGTAGAATCTAAAATTCTAGTTCAATTGATTTTTCAAATATAATACCATTAATTAGTACTATGGTTGAAAATAAAATTGAGGGATGCTTGGGTGGCTCAGTCAGTTAAGCGTCCAACTTTGGCTCAGGTCATGATCTCACAGTTTGTGGAACGAAGTCCTGCGTCGGGCTGTCTGCTGAAAGCTCAGAGCCTGGAGCCTGCTTCAGATTCTGTGTCTCCCTTTCTCCCTGCCCTTCCCCAACTCACCCTCTCTCTTTCTCTCTCTCAAAAATAAATAAAGATTTTTTTTTAATTTTTAAAGAAACTAAAATTAAGATAATCTCCTTCACATTATTTTATCTTGACCCCTCTTCATTAGATGGCAGATTGTATACTTTCTGCGGTTATTCACATGGAATCTACATTATTTTTAAATATTTTAATGTTTCTTTATTTTTGAGAGAGAGAGAGCACAACCCCAGAAAGAGAGGAAGACTAGAATCTAAAGTAGGCTCTGGGCTCTGAGCTGTCAGCATAAAGCCTCATGCGGGACTCAAATTCTGGAACTGTGAGATCACGACTTGAGTGAAAGTCGGATGCTTAACCGACTGAGCCACCCAGGTGCCTCTACATTATTTTAATGTTACGTTTTTTCCCAAAATTTTCCAATTAAAATTTTTAAATTTTATATTTATTTATTTTTGAGAGAAGACAGAGTATGAGCGGGGCAGAGAGAAGGAGCGAGGGAGACACAGAATATAAAACAGGCTCCAGGCTCTGACCCATTAACACAGAACCCATTGCAGGGCTGGAACCCACGAACTGTGAGATCATGACCTGAGCCAAAGTCAGATGTTTAACCGACTGAGTATTTTTAAAAACTTTTTAACAAAATATCTCCAATTGGAATGAGTAAATCAAAAGATTAAAAAACAGACCATGAGGAATATAGTTAGTGATACTGTATTAGTGATGTAATGGAATAGATGGTAGCTGTATTTGTGGTGAACATAGCATAATGTATAAACTTCTAAAATCACTAAGTTCTACCCCTGAAACTAAAGTAACATTGTGTGTCAGCTATACTCAAATTTTTAAAAAACTTTCCAGTTTCATTGAAACCTAATTGACATATAACATTGTGTGAGTTTAAGATATATGAGATAATTTGATATGGGTATATACTGCAAAATTCTTAACTACAATAAAGTTAATAAACATATCACTCAATTCACATAATTGGCATTTTGTTGTTGTTACACTGAGAACACTAAAGTTCTAATTTCATAGCAACTTTCAAGTATCCAATGCAATATTGTAACCTGTTGACACTGTATAAGGTTAGGGTAAATAACGTGATGATTTGATAGATATTTATGTTGCAAAATACACCTTCATCACATCACATAATTACAATTATGTGACCGTTCTTTGTTTGTGGTGAGAATATTGGAGATATACTCTCTTAACAGCTTTACATTCCTATAAACCATAATCACAAGTCTCTGATTAAACTTCAGAATTTATTCATCTAACTGGAAATTTGTGTTCTTTGACCAAAACTTTCCAATTTCCCTCGCCTCCAAAAACTGGTAGCCAACCCTGTACTCTTTCTGAGTTTGGATTTTTAAGATTCTACATACAGGGTGCCTGGGTGGCTCAGTTGGTTAAGCATCCGACTTTGGTTCAGGTCATGATCTCAGGGTTCATGAGTTCCAGGCCCGCATTGGGCACTGTGCTGACAGCCAGAGCCTGGATCCTGCTTCAGATTCTGTATTTCCCTCTCTCTCTCTCTGTCCCTCCCCTGCTCATATTCTCTCTGTTTCTATCTCAGAAATAAAGATTTAAAAATATGATTCCACATACAAGTCATAATACACAGTATTTGTCTTTCCCTCTCTGACTTACTATGCTAACCATAATGCCTTCAAGTTGCTGCAATTGGCAGGATTTCTTCTTTCTCACAAATGAGTAATACTCTATTACATATATGTATGTCTATACATATATCTATCTATATTTCTAGATTTAAATGCAATATGATAGAAAACTTATGAAGGAAATTGAAGAAGACACAAAGAAATGGAAAAACATTCCATGCTCATGGATTGAAAGAATAAATAGAGTTAAGATGTCATTACTACCTAAAGCACTCTACACATTCAATGCAATTCCAATCAAAATTGCACCAGCATACTTCTCAAAACTAGAACTATCCAAAAATTTGTATGGAACCACAAAAGACCCCGAATAGCCAAAGTAATACTGAAAAATAAAGCCAAAACGGGAGGTATCACCATCCCAGACTTTAGCCTCTACTACAAAGCTGTCATCATCAAGACAGTATGGTATCAGCACCAAAACAGACACATAGACCAATGGAACAGAAGTGAGAACTCAGAANTGTTATGTGGAAACTAATTTGACAATAAACTATTTGTAAAATAAATAAATAAATAAATACAATATGATATAGATCTACAATATATATCTACTCTATCTCTATATCTAAATTTCATATCTTCTTTATCCATTCATCTCTTGATGGATACTTATTTTATTAATATACTGGTTATTGTGAATAATGCTGCCATAAACATAGGAGTTCAGATAATTCTTTGATATCTTGTTTTAATTTCCTTGGATACAAAATAAGAAGTTGTATTATTGGATTATATGGGTTCTATTATTAATTTTTAAAGGACTATACTATACTGTCTTCCAGAGTGGAAATTTTTTTTTTTTTTACAAATAGTTTATTGTCACGTTGGTTTCCATATAACACCCAGTGCTCATCCACGCAAGTGCCCTCCTCCATGCACATCTCCCCCCTTCCCCCCATACCCATCAGTCCTCAGTTTGTTCTCAGTACTCAAGAGTCTTTCATGGTTTGCATCTCTCCCTCTCCCCCACCATTTCCCCCCTTCTCCCCTGCGGTCCTCAGTTAAGTTCCTCCTAATCCTCCTATACGTGCAATCATATGGTATTTGTCTTTCTCTGCCTGACTTATTTCACTCGGCATAACACCTTCATGGTCCATCGATGTTGCTACACATGGCCAGATTTCATTCCTTCTCATTGCCATGGAGTATTCCATGGTATAGATAAACCACATCTTCTTGATCCATTCGTTCGTTGATGGACACTTAGGCTCTTTCCATGTTTTTGATATTGTTGAGAGGGCTGCTATGAACATTGGGGTCCATGTGCTCCTATGCATCAGCACTTCTGTATCCCTTGGGTAAATTCCTAGCAGTGCTATTGCTGGGTCATAGGGGAGTTCTATTGTTAATTTTTGTAAGGAACCTCCACACTGTTTTCCAGAGGGACTGTACCAGTTTACATTCCCACCAACAGTGTAGGAGGGTGCCCGTTTCTCCACATCCTCGCCAGCATCTCGTGTTCTCTGATTTGCTCATTTTAGCCACTCTGACTGGCGTGAGGTGGTATCTCAGTGTGGTTTTGATTTGTATTTCCCTGATGAGGAGGGATGCTGAGCATCGTTTCATGTGTCTGTTGGCCCTCTGGATGTCCTCTTTGGAGAAGTGTCTGTTCATATCTTCTGCCCATTTCTCCACTGGGTTGTTTGTTTCTTGGGCGTGGAGTTTGGTGAGGTCCTTATAGATTTTGGATATTAACCCTTTATCTGATATGTCATTTGCAACTATCTTTTCCCATTCCATCGGTTGCCTATTAGTTTTATGGATTGTTTCCTTTGCGGAGCAGAAGCTTTTAATCTTGATGAGGTCCCAATCATTTATTTTTGCTCTTGATTCCCTTGCTTTTGGGGATGTGTCAAGTAAGAAATTGCTGCGGTGGAGGTCAAGGAGGTTGTTTCCTGCTTTCTCCTCAAGGGTTTTGATGGTCTCCTGTCTCACTTTCAGGTCCTTTATCCATTTTTGAGTTTATTTTTGTGTATGGTGTGAGAAAATGATCTAGTTTCATTCTTCTGCACGTTGCTGTCCAGTTCTCCCAGCACCATCTGTTAAAAAGGCTGTCTTTTTTCCATTGGGTACTCTTTCCGCTTTGTCAAACATTAGTTGGCTGTATACGTTTGGGTCCACTTCTGAGTTCTCACTTCTGTTCCATTGGTCTATGTGTCTGTTTTTGTGCCAATACCATACTGTCTTGATGATGACAGCCTTGTACTAGAGGCTAAAGTCTGGGATGGTGATACCTCCCGTTTTGGTTTTATTCTTTAGTATTACTTTGGCTATTCGGGGTCTTTTGTGGTTCCATACAAATTTTAGAATACTTTGTTTTAGTTTTGAGAAGTATGCTGGTGAAATTTTGACTGGGATTGCATTGAATGTGTAGATTGCTTTGGATAGTAATGACATCTTAACTATATTTATTCTTCCTATCCATGAGCATGGAATGTTTTTCCATTTCTTTGTGTCTTCTTCAATTTCTATCATAAGTTTTCTATAGTTTTCATCGTACAGATCTCTTGTATTCTTGGTTAGGTTTATTCCTAGGTATTTTATGGTTTCTTGTGCAATTGTGAATGGGATCAGCTTCTTGGTTTCTCTTTCTGTTGCTTCATTATTGGTGTATAAAAATGCAACAGATTCTGTACATTGATTTTGTACCCTGCAACTTTGCTGTATTCTTGGATCAGTTCTAGTAGGCTTCTGGTAGTGGAAATTCTTTCTACAATTATGTACTCATCTTTTCATTTTGTTCATTTATTTCTTTTGTTGTGGAGAATCTTTTTAGTTTTTTGTAGTCCTATTTTTTAATTTTCTTTTTGTTGTTTGTGCTTTTTTGTCATACCGTTAAATTGTTGACAAGACCTATGTCAAGACCTTTGTCAAAAGCTTTTGCTCTATATTTTCTTCTAACGCTTTTTAAGTTCCAGGTATTACATTTAAGTCATAAAGACATCAAGTTAATGTGTGGGAAAGGTATAAAATAGGGGTCAAATTTTATTATTTTGCATTCTTTTAGATGTGTGGTTTACACAACATATTTATTTAACAGATTATTCTTTCTAAGTTAATATTCTTGACTACCTTTTCAAATATTAGATGACCATATGTGTATGGTTTTTAAAATATTTTAATATAATTTATTGACAAGTTTGCTAACATATATTTTATTCAGTATACTCTTAGTTTTGGAGGTAGATTCCTGTGATTCATCACCTACATACAACAACCAGTGCCCATCCCAACAAGTGCCCTCCTTAATGCCCATAACCCACTTTCCCATCTCTGCCACCCTCCCACATCAACCATCAGTTTGTTCTCTGTATTTAAGAGTCTCTTAGGGGCTCCTGGGTGGCTTAGTCGGTTAAGCGTCCGACTTTCGCTTAGGTCATGATCTCGCAGTTCATGGGTTCGAGCCCCGCGTCGGTCTCTGTGCTGACGGCCAGCTCAGACCCTGGAACCTGCTTCAGATTCTGTCTCTCTCTCTCTCTCCTAGAAATAAATAAAACATTAAGAAAATTTTTTTTTAAAAAGAGTCTCTTATGGTTTGCTTCCTTCCCTCTCCGTTCGTAACTATCCCCCCCCTTCCCTTCCACCATGGTCTTCTGTTAACTTTCTAAGGATCCACAGATAAGTGAAAACATATAATATTTGTCTTTCTCTGAATGACTTATTTCACTTGGCATAATAACTTCCATTTCCATCCATGTTGCTTCAAATGGGAGGATTTCATTCTTTCGCATTGCCAAATACCATTCCATTATATACATAAACCACATCTCCTTTATCCACTCATCAGGTGTTGAACATGTAGGCTTTTTTCATAATTTGCTGTTGTTGAAAGTGCTACTATAAACATTGGTGTACAAGTGACCCTATGTATCAACACTCCTGTATCCCTTGGGTAAATTCCTAGCAGTGCTATTGCTGGGTCATAGGATAGTTCTATTTTTTATTTTTTGAGGAAACTCCACACTATCTTCCAGAGAAGCTTCACCATTTTGCATTCCCACCAACAGTTCAAGAGAGTTTCCAATTATCCACATCCTCGCCAGCATCTATAGTTTCCTGATCTGTTCATTTTAGCCACTCTGACTGGGGTGAGGTGGTATGTCATTGTGGCTTTGATTTGTATTTCCCTAATGATGAGTGATGTTGAGCATCGTTTCATGTGTCTGTTTGCCATCTGCGTGTCTTCTTTCAAAAGTGTCTCTTCATGTCTTCTGCCCATTTCTTAAATGGATTATTTGATTTTCTGGTGTTTCATAAGTTCTTTATAAATTTTGGATGCTAGGCCTTGATTTGCTATGTCATTTGTAAATAGCTCTTCCCATTACATCGATTGCCTTTTGGTTTTGTTGGTTGTTTCCTTTTAAGTGCAGAAGATTTTTATTTTGATGAAGTCTCAGTAGTTCATATTTGCTTGTAATTCCCTTGCCTTTGGAGATGTGTCGAGTGAGAAATTGCGGTGGCTGAAAAAGAGTTTGTTGCCTGCTTTCTTCTCTAGGGTTTTGATATTTTCCTGCCTCACATTTATATCTTTCATCCATTTTGAGCTTATTTTTGTGTGTGCTGAAACAAAGTAGTCTGGTTTAACTTTTCTGCATGTTGCTGTCCAGTTCTCCCAGCACCATTTGCTAAAGAGCCTGTCTTTTTCCATTGTATACTCTTTCCTGCTTTGTCAAAGATTAGTTGGCCATACATTTGTGGGTCCATTGCTGGGTTCCTATTCTGTTCCGTTGGTTTCTGTGCCTGTTTTTGTACCAATACCATATTGTCTTGGTGATTCCAACTTTATAGTAGAGGCTAATGTCTGGGACTGTGATGTCTCCCACTTTGGTATTTTTCTTCAGCGTTACTATGGCTATTCCGGGTCTTTTGTGGTTCCATACAAATTTTAGGATTTTTGCTCTAGCTTTGAGAGGAGTGTTGGTGCAATTTTGATTGGGATTGCATTGAATGTGTAGATTGCTTTGGGTAGTATTGACATTTTAACAAGATTTATTCTTCCGATCCATGAGCATGGAATATTTTTCCATTTCTTTGTGTCTTATTCAATTTCCTTCATAAGTTTTCTATAGTTTTCAACATACAGATCTTTTACATCTTTGGTTCGGTTTATTCCTAGGTATTTTCTGGTTCATGATGCAATTGTGAATGGGATGAGTTACTTTATTTCTCCTTCTGTTGCTTTATTATTGGTGTATAGAAATACAAACAATTTCTGTGAATTAATTCTGTACCGTGACTTTGCTGAATTCATGTATCAGTTCTAGCAGCTTTCTGGTGGAATATTTGGGTTTTCCATGTAGAGTATCATGTCATCTGCAAAGAGTGAAAGTTTGACTTCTTCTTTGCCAATTTTGTAGAGTATCATGTCATCTGCAAAGAGTGAAAGTTTGACTTCTTCTTTGTCAATTTTGTAACCTTTTATTTCATTTTCTTGTCTGATTGCAGATGCTAGGACTTCCAACACTATGTGAAACAACAGTGATAAGAGTAGACTCCCCTATCGTGTTCTTGATCTCAGAGGGAAAGCTCTTAGTTTTTCATCATTGAGGATATTAGCTGTAGGTCTTTCATATATAGGTTTTATGATGTTTAAGTATGTTCCTTCTATCCCGACTCTTGAGGGGTTTTATTAAGAAAGCATGCTGTATTTTGTCAAATGCTTTTTCTGAATCCAATGACAGGATCATATGACTTTTATCGTTTTATTAATATGATGTATGATGTGTTACATTGATTGATTTGGCCATATTAAACCATCCCTGCAGCCCAAGAATGAGTCCCACTTGATCAAGGTGAATAATTCTATTCTATATGTTGTTGAAATCAATTTGCTAGTATTTGGTGAGAATTTTTGCATCCATGTCCATCAGGGATATTGACCAGCACTTTTCCTTTTTTGTGGGGTCTCTGTCTGTTTGGGGAACCAAAGTAATGCTGGCTTCATAGAATGAATCTGGAAGTTTTCCTTCCATTTCTACTTTTTGGAACATCTTGAGAATGACAGGTATTAACTCTGCTTTAAATGTTTGGTAAATTTCCCCAAGAAAGCCATCTGATCCAGGACTCTTATTTTTGGGATATTTTTGATTACTGATTCCATTTCTTTACTAGTTATGGGTCTGTTCAAATTTTCTATTTTTTCCCATTTGAGTTTAGGTAGCGTGTGGGTGTCTAGGTGTTGTAGACTCTGGATCTAAAGTTCTCTCTTGTCTTTGCAGAGAGCAGGATGCAGGATTAAAAAATAGAAGAAAGAGATAGCTGATGTCCAGGAAAAGACAAGAGCTCCAAATAAGGGTCCTTGCCCCATATCTATAAGATCAGAAGGTTTACAAATATGATAGGCATACACAAAGACACAAAGAAACTGTGAACATTAACTTATGGGTATGAGAGAAATAGGGTTTTTTTGTGGTTGTTTTGTTTTATTTTGATTTGATTTGATTTAAGACATAAAGTGTTTGGAGTTCGGGTCAATATAAAGCAAAATCCAGAACCTGAGCAGATGGGCAAAATGGTGGTTAATGGCAGATAGGAGGTCCTGTGTCTCTTTATCTTAGCTAGCTTGGGAAGAAGACAGATAGGGGAAATAATCTCAGGGTTAACAAGACACTTTTTCTTTTGTTAACCATCTCCACTCTGGAGCGTTTTGTCTGCAGCACAGAGGTCTGTAGTCTAATTTACTTATTTTGCCTAACTTGCCCCTATTCTTCTGTGAAGGCAGATTCTCTGCTATAGTACTTAACTGGAGGGGCACTTTGTCCTGCAGGTCTAATCTTGCTTGCCTCATATACCTTTGTATTGGGAGCTTAGCATCCTGCCCTATTTTTTGGCCTTTGCCCATCCCTATTTTGGGGGCTCAGCACCCCCCTATTCTTGGGTGCCTTTGCACAGACCTATTTTTGTGTTGCCAATGAACTGTCCTATTCTTTTTTTTATTTTTATTTAATTCTAGGAGAGAGAGAGAGAGAGAGAGAGAGAGACAGCATGAGCAGGGGAGGGTCAGAGAGAGGGAGATACAGACTCTGAAACAGGCTCCAGGCTCTGAGCTGGCAGTCAGCACAGAGCCCGACGTGGGGCTTGAACCCATGAACCGCGAGATCATGACCTAAGTGAAAGTCAGACGCTTAACCAACTAAGCCACCCAGGCGTCCCAACACTGCCCTATTCTTGGGGTACCTTTGCACCATCTTATTTTCGGGGTGCCAATCATGTTTGTCCAAACTCAGGTGTTAGCATCTTATGGCTTTTTATTTCTCTATGCCTTGCTAACCCATTGGTATAAGCCCAGGGGATTCCTAAGCCTATTCCCCATATCTAGGAATTTGTCCATTTCTTCCAGGTTTCCAGTTTGTTGGCATATAATTTTTCATATTATTCTCTGATAACTGCTTATATTTCTGAGGGATTGGCTGTAATAAATTCATTCTGATTCATGATTTTATCTATGTGGGCCCTCTTTCCTTCCTTTCTGAGAAGCCTGGCCAGTGATTTATCAAATTTCTTTATTAAAAAAAAAAAAACACCAACAACTCTTAGTTTCATTGATTTGTATTGATTTGTTCTGTTGTTTTAAATTATATTTTGCTTATTTCTGCTCTGATCTTTATTATTTCTCTTCTTCTGCTGGGCTTGAGGTTTCTTTGCTGTTCTGCTTCTAGTTCGTTTAGATGTGCTGTTAGATTTTGTATTTGAGATTTTTCTTGTTTCTTGAGATAGGCTTGGATTATAATGTTCTTTGCTCATAGCACTGTCTTTGCTGCATCCCAAAGGTTTTAGATTGCTGTTTTCATTTTCATTTGCTTCCATATATTTTTTAATTTCTTCTTTTTAATTTCCAAGTTGACCCATTTGTTTTTTAACCTCCATGCATTTGTAGGTTTTCCAAACTTTCATGTGGTTGATTTCAAGTTTCATAGCATTGTGATCTGAAAATGTGCATGGTATTATCTCAGTTCTTTTAAATTAATTGAGAGCTGTTTTGTGACAGAGTATGTGATCTATCTTGGAGAATGGTCAATGTGTACTCAAGCAGAATGTATATTTTGCTGCTTTAGGATTAAAACTTCTAAATATATCTTTCAAGACCATCTGGTCCAGTGTATCATTCAGGGTCATTGTTTCCTTATTCATTTTCTGTCTAGATGATCTGTCCATTGCTGTAAGTGGAGTATTAACATCCTCTGCAATTACAACATTCTTACCAATGGGATTGCTTATGTTTGTAATAAATTGTTTTATCCAGATTCCCAGATTCACTGCATAGACATTTATAATTGTTAGCTCTTCTTGATGGATAGACCTCATAATTATAATACACTTTTTCATCTCTTGTTACAGACTTTAGTTTAAAATCTAGTTTGTCTGATATATGTATGGCTACTCCAGCTCCTTTTTGATTTCCAGTAACATGATAGATGGTTCTTCAACCCTCAGTTTCCATCTGAAAATGTCCTCAGGTCTAAAATGGGTCTCTTGTAGATAGCAAATAGATGGGTCTTGGTTTTTTGTTTGTTTGTTTGTTTGTTTTAATCCATTCTGATACCCTATGTCTTTACATTGCAGTATGTGGTCCATTTACTTTCAGTGTTATTATTGAAAAGTATGGGTTTACAGTCACTGTATTATCTGTAGGTTTCATGGTTGTGATGATGTCTCTTGTCTTTTGTGATCCTTGCCACATTTCAATCACAGAGTCCCCTTTAGTTTTTCTTAAAGGGCTGGCTTATTGGTGTTCAATTCCCTCAGTTTTTGTTTGTTTGGGAAAACTTTTATGTCTCCTTCTGTTCTGAATGACAGGTTTGCTGGATAAAGGATTCTTGGCTGCATATTTTCCCTGTTCATCTCATTGAAGATTTTTCTGCCCATTCCTTCTGGCCTGCCAAGTTTCAGTAGATAGGTATGCTACTACTGTTATGTATGTGAAGGCCCGTTTATCCCTAGGTGCTTTCAGAATTCTCTCTTAATCTTTGTATTTTGCCAATTTCACTATGATATGTCATGCAGAAGGTCAATTCAAGTTATGTCTGGTGGCAGTTCTCTGTGTCTCCTGGATTTCAATGTTTGTTTCCTTCCCCAGATTGGGGACATTCTCAGCTATGATTTGTTCAAGTACACCTTCTGCCCTTTTCTCTCTGTCTACTCACTATGGAACTCCTATGATAAGGATATTGTTCTGTTTCATTGAATCAGTTTTCTATTCTCCCCTTGTAATCAGGAATCTTTATATCTCTCTTCTCTTAGCTTTATCTTTCTCCATAATATTATCTTCTATTTCACTTATTCTCCCCTCTAGTTCTTCAGTCCTCACTGTGACTGCCTCTAGTTTATTTTGCATCTGATTTATAGTATTTTTAAAAATTCATCATGACTAGATGATTTTCTACAGTCTCTGCTTACTTGTATGCTTTTTTCAAGCCCAGTGATTAATCTTATAACTCTTACTCTAAATTCTTGTTCAGTTATATTTTTATATCCATTTTGATCAATTCTTTACCTGTCATTTCTTCCTGATATTTCTTTTGAGGAGAATTTATCCATTTTGTAATTTTGGCTACTTTTCTGTCCCTTATGTGTTTTAAAAGCTTGTTATGTGTACTGTACTTGCAAACATTACTATATGAAAGAGGGGTCATACACTGTCCATGGCCTGTCCCTTCAGGAGGTGTTTTTTTGGAGAGTGTTACTTGCTCACTGTTATGATTTTGGCTACTTTATCTCCCTACTCATAGTGATGTTTTGGACCGTCCACCAGGTGTGCTTTATTTGTTTGTTGAAGTAGCCCTGGAATGGAAAACAAACAGACAAACAAAAAACAAACAGAAAACAAAAACATGCAAACACACACGCGCGCGTGCATTAACAAAACAAAAACACTAGCTACTAGGAAACAACAGGATGGAGTTGGTGGTGATGGAAGAGGCCTTATCCTTATCCCATACAAAGAGAGAAATGACAGTTGCAGGGAAAAAGAAAGAATAAAAATTGACCAGAGAAACTATATGGTTTAATCCACAGAGAGAGAAAGGAAAATAAAGAAGGAGGAGTGGAACATGTATCAAGAGAATAGATTAAGTATGCCTGCTTAAAAATTTTTTAATGTTCTTTTTTAATTTATTTCTGAGAGAGAGAGAGAGAGAGAGGGAGACAGCATGAGCAGGGGAGGGTCAGAGAGAGAGGGAGTCACAGACTGAAACAAGCTCCAGGCTCTGAACCGGCAGTCAGCTCAGAGCCCGACGCGGGGCTCGAACCCACGAACCGCGAGATCATGACCTAAGTGAAAGTCGGACGCTTAACCAACTGAGCCATCCAGGCGCCCCAGTATGTCTGCTTAAACAAACCAACAACCAGAGTAACCAGACTAAAGGAGGGAAGAGATAAGGAGAAAAAGAAGGAAGAATGTGTCTATATAACAAGAATTGTTTGAGAATCAATTCAGGCAATGCAACAGTGCTGGTCTGGAGGAGGTGCCATCTGGTTCATCATTGTCAATCCTGCTCCAGTAGATACACAGTCACTAGGCATGGAGGGGAGTGGTTTGGTGTAGGCAGGTCCTGCCTCCACTGTGGGCCCTGCTGTCATATCTCTGAGGCCCCACCTTGGTTGTGATGGGGAGAAAAATGGCAACACTCTAGTGTCTCCTTCAGGGACCTGGTGCCCCAAACCACTCTGTTCAAGTTGTCCTCACTGTGCTTAACAAGGAGGTTTGTCTTGCCCTGCTGATTCACGTGCCTGACACTTGGCTGGAATTTAAGCTCTCACCCTCTACAGCTCAGTATTGGGAAAGCACTGCTCAGTACTGCCCGATATGTGGTCTCTGGCTGAGGGATGCAGGCAGGCTTTGTCCTATCACATAGCACTCCAGGGAGGGGATTGCTTTCTCCTACTGTGGACTGTGCCCCTGACCTAGTCACCAAACCCAGGGTTGGCTTTCCCCACACCAGGTGTGCAATCTGGGCAGCTGACCCCAGTCCAGAGAAAGCTCCACAATTAGAGATTGGATCTTTCTCTGTCCAGGTCTGTGGTTTTTCTCTTGTCGAGATATAGTCTTATGCTTCTCCAGTCTCTCTTTCTCTTCCCTTGGCCTCTCTTAAGAAAGGGATCCCTACCCTACGTTCGTTTTATCTCTCCCAGTTCACAACCATGCACCTATGGCCTGTCAGCTTGTCCTCATAGGTAGGGAGCACAAATGTCTCTTTTCCTCCTGGACACAGGGTTCAAAGTCCTTTGGCTTCAACATTTCCTTGAGAGAAGAGGGAAGTTCAGATCCCCTTACTTCTCTGTCATGTTGGCCCCTCACCTCTGTTTAATGCCATTATATTACTTTTTTTTTTGTAGTTTCTGAAAATTTTCTCCTAACCTTTTTTGTCTTGGTTACTTTGGTCATTCCTTTCCACTCAAAGATGCCCCTTTAATATTTCTTGCAAGGCTGGTGTAGTGTCACAAGCTCCTTTAGTCTTTTGTTTGTGAAATTATCATTCTTCCAATTTTGAATGTTACATTTGCTGGAGAGAGTATTCTTGGCTGCAGCTTCTTCCCATTCAGCTCTTTGAATTTATCATGCCACTTCTTTCTGGCTTGCCAAGTTTCTTTTGAGAAATCTGCAGCTAGCTTTACTGGTCTTCCCTTGTAAGTTAAGGACTTTCTTTGTCTTGCTGTTTTGGCAATTTTTTGCGTATCATCATATTTTGCAAATTTAATTACAGCATGTCTTTATATTGACCTACTCTTATTGATTTTAATTGGAATTATCTTCATTTAAATGCCTATTTAAATGGAATTATTTAAATGTCTTTTATTTTTCCCAGATTAGGGGAGTTTTCAACTATTATTTCTTCAAATAAATTTTATGACCCCCTTTCTCTTATTTTTCTTCTGTAACATGTATAATACAAATGTTATTGTTTGATGGAGCACCCGAGTTTCCTAAGACTATTTTTGGTTTCCATAATACTTTCTCTCTTTTGATCAGCTTTCTTATTTTCCATAATTTTGTCTTCTATATCACTAATCCATTTCTCAGATTATTCCATCCTGTTGTTCTGTGCATCAAACCTGTTTTTAATCTGTTACTGTATTCTTTATTTCTGATTGTTATTTTTGTTTAACTCTTATCTCTGTTGTAAGGATCCTCTTGATGTCTTCCATTTGTTTCTCAAGCCCAGTGTACATCCTTGTGATTGTTGCTTTAAACTATCCACCAGTCACATTTCTTATACCTGTTTCACTTACATTTCTGGCCATGACCTTTTCTTGTTCTTTTATTTGGAATGGATGCTTCTTATTGGCATTTTGTCTAAGTCTCTGCATTCTGTGTTTTAGAAAAGCCACTTATTTTTTCCACTCCTGATAATAATGGCTTTTGAAAAAGAGAATATATAGTGTGGGGTCTGGGGGTTCAGGGAGTGTCTTTAGGGAGTGTTGTGTGCACTCTGCTGTGATGTTTTAGCTCCTCTATTCTTCAGGCCAGTTGTCTGCAGTGTTTGGTTCTTGGCCAGAATGTGGTGAGTTTTAACTCCAGGTATGCTCCAATATGCTTGATAAATGACACTTGTTAATACTTCCACTAGAACTGAAGCCCGTAGAACTTTCTGGTTGAGAGATGTGGTGTGGATAGGTGTTTCTGTTGGTCTTCTGAGGAAGGGGACTACTGAGCTGGGACTGACACAAGGTTGACTGAGAAGGGCAGTCCTGACAGAGTGCAAGTGTTTGGGCGTGGGTGTAAGTAAGTTAGGCAGCTTGTGTTGGTGTTATGCTGTTTCCTTCAAGTGGCTCTATGTTTATGCTGGAGCAGAGGAGGGAGATGATGCCAAGCAGCAACTTTGTCCCTGGAGAGGCATTTCAGTGAAAGCTGCCTCTTAGAAAAGTATTGTGAGAAGAGAAAATAATCTTCCTTCTGTGTGTTTCAGACATTTTTCAGATCACTGTTTCCACATTATCTATGGGTTCTTTGCCTGCCTTCTTTCCAGAAACAGTAAAGGGCCCTCCAGACTCTAACCCAGCTAAGTCTGCTGACCTTTAAAACTCCAGGATTTAGAGATATGATATGGGCAAGGCCTTATGCTCTGGGGGAGACCAGTCTCACTGAGAATAAGACAAGCATAAGTGAGAAGGGCAGTCCCTTCAGAGCACAAAGGTTGTGGTACTTGATGTCAACAAGTTAGGTAGCCAATGTAGATGCTGCACTGTCTCACACAGGTGGCTCTGTGTTTATGATCAGGGGCAGAGAGGAAAATGGTGCTGGCCCATTCTTTTATCCCTGGAGAGGTGTGTCTGTGCATGCTGCCTCTCAGAGACATGGTCCAAGAGCGAATAATTCTCTCCTCATGTGCCCCAGGCATTCATCAAATTGCTATTTCCAGTCGGTCTGCCCCCAGGTTGTTTGCCTGTCTTCTCTCCAAGAACAGGGCATTACTTATGCTCCATTCCAGCCACATTTGCTGATATTTAAAGCTCTAGGATTCAAGCACCACTGGTTGCAGGAACTCATGAAAATCCATCTTTATCATTTTCTAAGCTAATGCTGAATATTTACACAGGGAAGCCTTGCCATCGTACGTAGAGATGGGCATAAGGTCATACATACAATGGAAACACGCCTATACACACATTGTATGTTATATAAATGAGGTCTGTTCTCCACATTGGGTGGAGATTTTAATATTATAATGAGGTAAATGTAGTTGTCAGTCATCCTAGAGATAATTCCATAGTCCTTATGCACAGGCAGGGGTCAAACGTTAAGCTCAAACTGGTCTGAGTGGTCTGGGCTGTCATTGGGTCTTGTCAGAACAGTGGCTATCTCTCCAAGGATGGTGTCATTTTCCATGTGCCTGTGTCAGGAGAGGACCCCGAAAGAAGGGCTTAAGAAAACAAGGGTCTCTGAGTACAAACAGGTGGGCAGTAAATGTCTGATTTTAGAGTCCAGCCGGTAATAATGTTACTTTTCCTTTGAGTACTCATTCTAGATTGATTAGATTGATTTTTTCCATGCTAAAAGGACTGTAGAAACATAAAAAAGAGTCCACCATGTTATTGGCCTTATAGACACACTCCCATATATATATCTTCAAAAGAAGATCCCCTTATGAACCCCTTTCAGAGATCTTCTGATAAACTGGTAAATTCCCTTAAACAGCTAGTAGTAGACTCTGATGGATAATAGAGACTACAGACGGGATTTTGGAAAAAGTGGTACAAGCCAACAAAGGGTGAAAATTCTTAACCAAAATGAGCTCCTTTTGAATCTCCATTTGAGTGCCAAGTCTAGAGAGGAAAATGAAATTTTATGTTCTCCCTTCATTTTCAAGTCCAGAACTATTGGTTATTGAACCTTCCCCTACTGGTTATCTCATTTTGTTTAACTGGTCTTGGCTTTCTTCCTGCCTGAGGCAGCAGATTGTTTTTGTTTTTTTGTGTTGGTTATTACTGGAAGTGGCTCTAGACCTTGAGAAGGGAGTATACTTTGCTCCCTCTTTGGGGACCAAAGAATGTGTTCAATACTTCCAAAATATTTAAAATTATACCTATGGACCCAGATAAATAAGCAAACTGAAGATGATGTAGATTAATAGGTAGATAAACTTTTATGTTATTTAATAACTGAAATCACCTGTTTATTATCTTACAAAAATTTACAAAAATAATGCAGTTTTAAGGCAATTCAAAATTTACCTGTTTCTTTGCCAATCCCAAGGCTTTCCGTGTTTATCTCAAACCACTTGTAAATTATTGACCTTAAGAAATCAAGATCTGTCTTGGAGAAACTTGCATTCTTTCTCTGTGACTTAAAGTTATATATCTTATGATATCTATATATATATACATAGATATAGATAGATAGATAGATATATCATGGTTTGATATATAAACACAACCCACAATCACCTGAGACTCATGGAGGAATGAAAAGGAAAAAATACTATTTAAAAATACTATTTAATAGAAATACTATTGAAGTTAAAATATAAATATATAAAATAAATAAATAAATAAATACACACACACACACACACACACACACACACACACACACACTGGGTATCTTTATACCTCCAGATGGTATTGTTGAAATTAATGAAATTAATTTGTAAAACGGTTCTATGTAATTGGTTTAAAAGGAATTGCTTATAAGAATTGAGTGTTCAAATACTCAGAAAGATATAAACAAATTCAAATAATTTTTACATGTTTAGATGATCTAGTAAAATATATGACATAAAAGCTAGTTTAAGGTTGATCATTTTATTAAAACAGGCATGTCTTCAGAGTTATCAGCATTAAATATAAAAGTTTTATTCTACTGAGTTTACTAGCCAAGATCTGTAAAAAAAAATAGTAGCGTGGAATAATGCCTGACTTTGTTTAATGTTTTATAAAGTTTTTATAGGTCATCTAAACAAAATTATTAAGAACAGGTGAGTTACATATATATGAGATAAAATTTTATAAATGAAAGTTTCAACAATATTCATTTCGACTTAAATAGCCTTCACAAATTCTTTAATACTCTTAAACTTTAAAGATTTGCTAAGTTTAAATTAGATAATGGGTAGTCATTAAATATCCAGATCATTTCCAAATAAGATATGGTATTAAATTATTAATTATTCAATATAAGTTTATCTACCTTTTGCTTCATATTACAGAGAATCTAAAAGATATCTGGATGCATTTGTGCTACAATGGAAATTTTTTTAAAAAACTACTTTTTAAAGATTATGAAATTTATTCATAAATTTGAAATCTAAAGAAAGCTAGTAAAATAAAAGATACACAATTGTTTACGATTTAGTTTTCATTAGAAATTAAGGTTTCTTGGGCGCCTGGGTGGCTTAGTCGGTTAAGCGTCCGACTTTCGACTTGGGTCATGACCTCGCGGTTCGGGGGTTCGAGCCCCGCGTCGGGCTCTGTGCTGACTGCCAGCTTGGAGCCTGGAGCCTGTTTCAGTCTGTGACTCCCTCTCTCTCTGACCCTCCCCTGCTCACGCTGTCTCTCTCTCTCCTAGAAATAAATAAAAAAAACATTTAAAAAAAAAGAAATTAAGGTTTCTTGGGGCACCTAGGTGGCTCAGTTGGTTAAGTGTCTGACTTCGGCTCAGGCCATGGTCTCGTGGTTCATGAGTTTGAGTCTAGTGTCAGGCTCTGTGCTGACAGATAAGAGCCTGGAGGCTACTTTGGATTCTGTGTCTCCTACTTTCTCTGCCCCTACTCCTTCTCTCAAAAATAAATAAATATTTTTTAAAAAGAAATTAAAGTTTCTTGAGTTGCCTGAGTGGGTCAGTTGGCTGAACATCCAACTTTTTATTTCAGCTCAGGTAATGGTCCCAGGGTCGTGGGATTGAGCCTTGCGTTGAGCTTCCCACTGAGCAAGGAGTCTGCTTGGGATTTTCTCTCTCTCTCTCTCTCTCTCTCTCTCTCTCTCTCTCTCTCTCTCTCTCTCTCTGTCTCT
>NW_027527925.1:4756-18428 GCF_008692635.1 Crocuta crocuta | reverse complement strand
TTTGTGTGTGTTGTTTTCTCTCTCTCTCTCTCTCTCTCTCTCTCTCTCTCTCTCTCTCTCTCCCTTTCTGTTCCTCTCCCCGATTCATGCACACGTTATCTCTATATCTGAAAAAAAATTTTAAAGAAATTCTGGTTTCTGAAGATTAAAAAATTCTAATAAATGTAATTGTAGATAATAACTTCTGTGGAAAAGGAGTATTTAGAAAAAAATCTTATGTAGTCAATCTGGGTTTCATACAACAGCAACAACAACAGAATCTATAAAGGTTGTGGGACATGTGAATGAAGTCCATTCAGCTTCTGCAAAAACAGCTCTTCAGGGAAAGATTTTTGCCATCCTGATGTCCTTTTAACATGACAACAGTCTGGAAGCAGAGAAATTAAGGGGACTAAACAATGTCTGTAAATTAAATAAACAGTTGGGGTCCAGGGATCCATTTGTTTTTTTCCTGGCTTCCTCATAAACCCCGTTTTCAACTTTTACATTTCTTCACTCAACATAAGACACTTAAAATGACTCCTGTTATGAATAGATATTGGTGGGGAGACTTATATAAAATTGCAAAAACAGTCTACCAGAAATGTCTAACTTCTCAGGTTGTTTAGAGTTTGATATAAAGGGAAGAACTGTTAAAAAGAAAACCACAAGACCAAAACAACATCACTTAAGCCAAGTCACCAAACTGGGGCTTGATATGTAACCTCTTGCACTTTCCACCATCCCCAGAAATCTAGTCTTAATTGGTCAGGCAGGAATTTTCTGATTAACATCAATAATCTGTCAGATGGACCCTCTTCATCCCCCAAAAGGAAGATGCAATAATGCACTAAGACCAGTTTGTCTCCAAAAGAAAGTGACCTCACCTAAAATAATCTTTTTTCCACTTATGTATTCCTTTTCCTGCTTTCAAAAACTTCTCCATTTCTGTAGCCCTTTGGAATTTCCCTTTACTTACCAGATGGGACTCTGCTCAATTCCTGAAGTGTTTAATAAACTGAATTAGATCTTCAAGTTTACTCACGTGAATTTTGCTTTTTGACAATTCTAAGTGAAGTAAATCAGAGAAAGACAAATACAATATGATTTCATTTAATGTGGAATCTAAAACAAACAAATAAACAAACAACAACAGCAAAAATTCTCCAAGAAACAGAAAGGTTTGGTGCAAAGTAATGGGTAATAGTGCTCAAAGTGTACAAACTTCTAGTTATAAGATAAGTAAGTTCTAAGGGTGCAATGTACAGCCTGGTAACTATAATTAATACTTATATTTGAGAGCTGTTGAAAGAGTAGAAATTAAAAGTTCTCACTTCAAAAAGAAAACACCTTGTAGCTATGTGAGGCAATGGATATGTTAACTTTATTGTAGTAATTATTTTGTTACACATATATGTATATATACATAAAATCATCACGTTTTGCACATTGAAATTATGTGTCAATTATATCTTAAAGCTGGAGAAATGTTGAAAAAAATTAAATAAAATTTATTCTGATAATTACCCTGAGGAAAGACAAAGGTGACAAAAGAGTAGGGTGACTCTAAGCATGTCTCTTCCTCCCAACAGCTCGATAAATATTAAATCATTCTAAACACCCAAGAAATTGATCAGACATCTTAGAGAACAAAGTTGCATGTTTAAAAACAAACAAACTAAAATAACCTGTGGAAGGGAGGAACTACAGGGTTGAGTTGTGGGAGAAAAGAGCCTCAGGTGCTGTGATAGGGAGAGAGTAAGGATGGGAAAAAAAATAGAGTAAAAATACACACAGGGGACTGGGGAAGAAAAGTGTTCCCCAAAATCACTGACAAAGAAAAGGGAGAAGGTTTCAATACCACCATTTTTTAAAGAAACAATGGAGAACAGAGTCTGAAGTTTCAGAGGTCAATATCTGCAGTGCTCTGGTGAGGAAGCAGGGCAGAGCCCCAATACCAGGCAGCATAGTCTGAGGATCCCCTGGGTTGCATGGAGAGAAGGAGTTCCCCTACTTGGAGTGCATTGGGTAGAGGTGATAAGCTTCTGTGTGGACAAAGACCCTGTGGGCACCATTGACTTGATCCATTCACCAGTATAGGAATAAAGATGCTGACTGGGGGCAGCAAACCCTGGCACCAGCTGTGTGTTGTGACTTACCGTAAATTCTGAGTTGCTGCCACTATGCAGCAATGACTGCTTTCTGTGACATGCTGGCACCAGCCACAATAAGGTAGGACCCTCCTTCAGAAATCAGTGTACGTCTGAGTTGTAGGGGTCCCTGAAGTGGGGAGTTTTGAAACACAGATGCACCTGAGATAAAACACAGGAGTGCTGAGATGCCTGGCAGGTGGACAGCTCAGTCAAAGACAGGGAGAAGGTGGGAATCTGACAGAACACTGGGACACAGGAAGGGTGATTGGAAACTGTGAGGGCCCAAACTTCATGTTCTGGAGACTAGACAGTGGTGTGAAGCAATTTTCACCCATAGCCCACCAGTATTAATGGACCTCAGTGAGTTAAACAGTGCCACCAAGTGGAGAATTGAGTCATTATAGCTTCACTCCCCTGCCCCAATCAGGCACATCTCCACTAGGGCAAATACACCAGATAATCACAGCAGCATGCCACTCCCACAGAACAGCACAAACCTCTCCCATGCACTAAGTGTATTGATCACAGAGTGCTGCAAAGCTTCAGCTCTAGGGGAAGCAGAATCTAACCTCTTTTGTTTTGTTTTGTTTTGTTTTTGTTTGTTTCTTTGCTTCTGTTTCTGTTCGAACNATTTTTTTTAATTTTTTTCTTTTTTCTAACGAGTCTTTTTTCTATCTAGCAGACAAAAACATACATAAGATCTAGCTTCCTTTATTTTGTATTTAAAATTTTATTTTATTTTATTATTATTTCCATCCAAAATGATATGATGAAGGAATTCACCCCAATAGAAAGATGAGAAGGAAATGATGGCCAGAGATTTAATCAATACAGATGTCTGAAGTAGAATTTAAAACAACAATTTTAAGGATTCTAGCTGGGCTTGGGGGAAAAAAAATCATAGAAGACACTAGAAAATCCCTTACTGCAGTGAAAAAATAACTAAAATCCAGTTAGGGAGAAATTTAAAATGCTACAACTGAAATGAAAACCTGATTGTTGTAATACAGCAAGGATGGATAGATGAAGCAAAGGAACAGATTAGAGATATAGAATATAAACTCATGGAAAATAATGAAGCTGAAAAGAAAAGGGTAATGAAGGTAACAAATCACAAAGGGAGACTTAGGGAAGTCAGTTAATTATTAAAATGGGATGATATTCCTGTCACAGGAATCCCAGAAGATAAAGAGAGAAAAAGAAAGGGGTCGGGGGAGAAGGTTTAGTGAGCAAATTATATCTTAAAACGTCCCTAAATTGGAGAAGGAGTCAGACATCAAAATCCAAAAATCACAGAGAACTCCCATTAAATTCAACAAAAGCTGACTAATGCCAAGACATTTCATATTTCAACTCACAAATTACACAGTCAAGGAAAGAATTCTGAAAGCAGCAAAGGAAAATAGTCCTTAACATACAAGTAAAGACAGATCAAGTTCATAACAGATATGTCTACAGAAACTTGGCAGGCAAGAGAGAATGGCAGAATATATTCAATTGCTGAATGGGAATAAAATGTAGTCAAGAATGCTAAATCCAGCAAAGCTGTCATTCAGAATAAAAAGAGAGATAGTTTCCCAGACAAACAAATACTAAAGAATTTTGTGACCATTAAACAAGCCCTAGAGAAATGTTAAGGGGGACTCTTAGAGGGGAAAATAAAAGACCAAAAGTGACAAGATTATACAGGAACAGAGAACATCACCAGGAACACCAATGTTACAAGTAACACAATGGCAGTAAACTCATATCTTTCAATAAACACCCTAAATGTTGGAGCTCCTAACTGGTGCAGTTGGTTAAACATAACCCTTGAACTCGACTCAAGTCATAATCTCACAGTTTGTGAGTTCAAATACCACATCAGGCTATGTGCTCATGGTGCAGAGTCTGCTTGGGATTCTGTCTCCCCTTCTCTCTGAATCACCTCCACTTGTGCTCTCTCTCTCTCAAAATAAATCAATAAAAGCTTAAAAAAAACCACCATAAATGTAAAGTGTTCCAATCAAAAGATAAAGGGTATAGTAATGGATTTTAAAAAAATCATCTATATACTGCCTACAAGACACACATTTTGGAACCAAAGACATCAACAGATTGAAAGCTAGGACCATCTCTCATGTTGATGGAGGTCAAAGGAAAGGCTGGGTGGCCATGCTTATAACAGATAAGCTACATTTTAATCTAAAGATTATAACAAGAGATTAATGAGGGCATTATATCATAATTAATGTGTCTATCTATCAAGATCTAACTTGTAAATATTTATGCCCCCAATCCAAATATATAAATCAGAAACATTAAAAAAAAAAAAACCTCATTGGTAATAATACAATAATAGTTTGGGACTTTAATAATATCCTACCTACAGCAATGGACAGATAATCTAAGCAGAATATTAACGAGGAAACAAAGGCTTTGGATGACACATTGGACTAGATGGACTTAACAGATATATTCAGATCATTTCATCCTAAAGCAGCAAAATACACATTCTTTTCAAGTGCACACAGAACTCCAGAATAGATCACAGAATAGATCGCATGCTGCATCACAAATCAGCACTCACAAGTACAAAAAGATCAAGGCCATACCCTGAACATGTATATTTTCATACCACAAAACATGCTCTGAAAGTTGAAGTCAACTATAAGAAAAAACTTGGAAAGACCACAAGTACACGGAAGTTAAAGAACATCCTACTAAAGAACAAATGGGTTAACCAATAGATTAAAGATAGAATAAAAAGCTACATGGAAGCAAATGAAATTGAAAACATGACTATCCCAAACCTATGGAATTCACCAAACGCAGTCTTAAGAGTATATTCCAACACACGGCTACTTTAAAAAGCAAGAAAGATCGCATATACACAACCTAACTTTAAACTTAATGGAGAGAAAAGGAGTCATAAATAAAGTTAGAACAAAATAATACTTATTTTAAATAAATTATTAATAATAAAATAATAAATAATAAACAAAATAAATAATAGAAACTAGAGCAGAAGTAAATAATAAACTAAACAAACAACAGTAGAACAGATTAAGCAAACTTTTTGAAAGACTTAATAAAATTGAGGAACCCCTAGCCATATTTATCAAATAGAAGAGAGTACCCAAATAAATAAAATCATGAATGGAAGTGAAGAGATCACAACAAACACAACAGAAATAAAATTATAAGAGAAAATTATGAAAATTTATATGCAAACAAACTGGGCAATCTAGAAGAAATGGATAGATTCCTAGAAACATACAGACTATCAAAAGCATACAAACTGTCAAAAGTGAAACAAGAAGAAATAGAAAGTTTGAAAAGTCCCATAACAACCAAAGAAATTGAAAAAGTAGTAAAAAATCTCCCAACAAGCTAAAGTCCAGGGTCAGATGCCTTACCAAAGGGAATTCAAGCAGACAGTTATTATAGAAGAGTTAATATCCATTCTCAAACTATTCCAAAAATTAGAAATGTAAGGAAAACTTCCAAACTTTCTATGAAACCAGCATTACCTTGATTCCAAAACAAAGTCTCCACTAAAAAGAAATTTAAGCCAACACACTGATGAACCTGGCTGCAAAAAAAAAATCTCAAAAAGATACAGTACATTTAAAGAAGTATTCACCATGACCAAATGGAAATAATTTCTGGGTTGCAGGGTTCCTTCAATATTGATAAGTCTGTCAATGTGATACACAACAGTAATAAAAGAAAGAATAATAACCATATAATCCTCTCAACAGATGCAGAGAAACCATTTAGCAAATTACAGTATCCTTTCTTGATAAAAAACCCTCAACAAAGTATGGATACATGGAACATACCTCAACACCATAAAGACGATAAATGAAAGACCCACAGATAATATCATCCTCAGTGGGGAAAACTGAGAGCCCCATGATCAGGAATAAGACAATGATGTTCACTCTCACCATTGCTATAACATAGTACTGAAAGACTTAGCGTCAGCAATCAAACAACAAACAAATAAAAAGCATCAAACTCTGCAAAGAAGAAGTCAAACTTTCACTTTTTGCAGACAACATGATACTGTATGTGGAAAATCCAAAAGCCTCCATCAAAAAATTGTTAGAACTAATACATGAATTCAATAAAGTCGCAGGATATAAAATAAATGTATATAAATCTGTTGCATTTATATACATCAGTAACGAAGCAGCAGAAAAAAGAAATGAAAGACTCAATCCATTTTTTGGAAGGCAGCTATGCTCACCACTATACCATCAACGCTGCTTGGCTCAATCCATTTTTTGATTGCAACAAAAACAATTAGATACCAGAAATAAACCTATCCCAATAGATAAAAGTTCTGTAGTCTGAAAGCAATAAAACACTTATTAAGAAATTGGCTCAGAGGTTAAGCATCCAACTCTAGATTTTGGTTCAAGTCATAATCTCATGGTTCATGGGTTCAAGTCCCTCTCTCTGCTCCTCCCCTGCTCATGTTCTATCAAAATAAATAAACTTAAAATTTTTAATAAAAAATGAAAAAATTTCATGTTCATGGATTGGAAGAGCTTATATTTTAAAATGTCTGTATTGCTGAAAGCAATCTACACTTTAATGTAATCCCCTTCAAAATACCCCATAATTTTTCACAGATATAGAACAATCTTAAAATTTGTATGGAACCATAAAAGACCCTCAAGAGCCAAAGCAATTTTAATAAGGAAAATAAAACTGGAGGCATAATGATTCTGAATTTCAAGCTATGTTATAAAAAGATAGAGTCATCAAGACCATATGGTACTGGTACAATAACAGAAAAATAGATCAATGTAACAGAAAAGTAATCCCAAAAATTGACCCATAACTTTATGGTTAATTAATCTTCAACAAAGCAAGAGAGAATATCCAATGGGAAAAAATACAATATCTTAAACAAATGGTGCTGGGGAAAATAGGCAGCAGCATGAAGAAAAAATTAAACTAGAAAATTTTATTAAACTATACACAAAAATAAATTTAAAACAGATGAAATACTGAAATTTGAGACAGGAAACTATCAAAATTCCAGAGGACAACACAATTAGTGACTTCTTTGACTTTGACTGGAGCAACTTCTTACCAGACGTGTTGCCAGACACAAGAGAAACAAAAGCAAACATGAACTATTGGGACTTCATCAAAATAGAAAGCTTCTGGACAACAAAAGAAACAGAAAAACTAAATGGCAGCCAATGGAATGAAAGAAGATATTTGCAAATGACATATGTGATAAAGGACTAGAATCCAAAATCTATAAAGAATTTAACGAACTTAAACCCCTCCCCAAAAAATAATCAGTTATGAAATGATCAGAAAACATGAAGACATTTCTCCAAAGAAGATATCCAGATAACTATCAGACACATGAAAAGATGTTCAACATCGCTCATAATTAGGAAAATACGAATCAAAACCTCGATAAGATACCACCTCACACCTGTCAGAATGGAGAAAATTAACAACATAAGAAACAACAGGTGTTAGTGAGGATGTTGAGAAAGGGGAAAACTCTTACACTGTTGCTGGGAATGACAAGTGATACAGCCACTACAGAAAACAATATAGAGGCTCCTCAAAGTGTTAAAAATAGAACACTCTGGGGGCGCCTGAGTGGCTTAGTCGGTTAAGCGTCTGACTTTCGCTTAGGTCATGTTCTCGCGGTTCCTGGGTTCGAGCCCCGCGTCGGGCTCTGTGCTGACTGCCAGCTCGGAGCCTGGAGCCTGTTTCAGAGTCTGTGTCTCCCTCTCTCTCTCACCCTCCCCTGCTCACGCTGTCTCTCTCTCTCTCTCCTAGAAATAAATAAAAATATTTTTAAAAAAAAGAACACTCTGTGATCAGCAAAAGCACTACTAGATATTTACAAAAATGATACAAAAATATAGATTTAAAGGGGTACATATGCCGAAGTGATTATAGCAGCATTATAACCAATTGCTAAATTATGGAGAGAAGCCAAAAGTCCATCAAAATGGATAAGGAACTTGTGGTATATATATGCAATGGAATGTTATGTAGCCATCAAAAGGAATAAAATTCTGCAATCTGCAATGATGTGGATGGAGCTAGAGTGTTTTGTTTTTTTTTTTTTTTTTACAAATAGTTTATTATCAAGTTGGTTTGCATATAACACCCAGTGATCATCCCCACAAGTACCCTCCTCCATGCCCAACTCCTCCCTCCCCCCCCCACACACCCATGAGTCCTCAGTTTGTTCTCAGCATTCAAGAGACTCTNTCACCCTCCCCTGCTCACGCTGTCTCTCTCTCTCTCTCCTAGAAATAAATAAAAATATTTTAAAAAAAAAGAACACTCTGTGATCAGCAAAAGCACTACTAGATATTTACAAAAATGATACAAAAATATAGATTTAAAGGGGTACATATGCCGAAGTGATTATAGCAGCATTATAACCAATTGCTAAATTATGGAGAGAAGCCAAAAGTCCATCAAAATGGATAAGGAACTTGTGGTATATATATGCAATGGAATGTTATGTAGCCATCAAAAGGAATAAAATTCTGCAATCTGCAATGATGTGGATGGAGCTAGAGTGTTTTGTTTTGTTTTTTTTTTTACAAATAGTTTATTATCAAGTTGGTTTGCATATAACACCCAGTGATCATCCCCACAAGTACCCTCCTCCATGCCCAACTCCTCCCTCCCCCCCCCACACACCCATGAGTCCTCAGTTTGTTCTCAGCATTCAAGAGACTCTCATGGTTTGTCTCTCTCCCTCTCCCCCACCATTTCCCCCCTTAACTTCTCCCCGAGGTTCTCCATTAAGTTCCTCCTAATCCTCCATTCCTGCAAACATATGGTATTTGTCCTTCTCTGCCTGACTTATTTCGCTCAGCATAACACCCTCAAGGTCCATCCATGTTGCTACACATGGCCATATTTCATTATTTCTGATTGCCATGTAGTATGCCATCATATAGATAAACCACATCTTCTTGACCCATTCATCCATTGATGGACACTTAGGCTCTTTCCATGTTATGGCCATTGTTGAAGTGCTGCTATGAATTTTGGGGTACATGTGCTCCTATGCATCAGCACTCCTATTTCCCTTGGGTTAATTCCTAGCAGTGCTAGTACTGGGTCATAGGGGAGTTCTNCTCTCATGGTTTGTCTCTCTCCCTCTCCCCCACCATTTCCCCCCTTAACTTCTCCCCGAGGTTCTCCATTAAGTTCCTCCTAATCCTCCATTCCTGCAAACATATGGTATTTGTCCTTCTCTGCCTGACTTATTTCGCTCAGCATAACACCCTCAAGGTCCATCCATGTTGCTACACATGGCCATATTTCATTATTTCTGATTGCCATGTAGTATGCCATCATATAGATAAACCACATCTTCTTGACCCATTCATCCATTGATGGACACTTAGGCTCTTTCCATGTTATGGCCATTGTTGAAGTGCTNGTTCCTGAGTTCCTTATAGATTCTGGATATTAACCCTTTATCTGATATAGTCATTTGCAACTATTTTTTCCCATTCTGTCAGTTGCCTATTAGTTTTATGGATTGTTTCCTTTGCCATGAAGAACCTTTTAATCTTGATGAGGTCCCAATAGTTTTTTTTTCTTCTTGATTCTTTTGCTTTTGGGGGTGTGTCAAGTAAGAAATGCTGCGTTGTAGGTCAAGGAGGTTGTTTCCTGCTTTCTCCTCTAGGGTTTTGATGGTTTCCTGTCTGACGTTCAGGTCCGTTAACCATTTTGATTTTATTTTTGTGTATGGTGTGAGAAAATGATCTAATTTCATTCTTCTGCATGTTACTGTCCAGTTTTCCCAGACCATCTGTTAAAGAGGCTGTCTTTTTTTCCATTGGATACTCTTTCCTGCTTTGTCAAAGATTAGTAGGCTGTATACTTTTGGGTCCAATTCTGAGTTCTCAATTCTATTCCATTGGTCTATGTGTCTGTTTTGTGCCAATATCATACTGTCTTGATGATGACAGCTTTGTAGTAGACATTAAAGTCTGGGATGGTGTTGCCTCCAATTTTGGTTTTCTTCTTTAATATTACTTTGGTTATTCGAGGTCTTTTGTGGTTGCATACAAATTTTAGGATAGTTTGTTCTAGTTTGGAGAAGTATACTGCTGCAATTTTGATTGGGATTGCATTGAATGTGTAGATTGCTTTGGGTAGTAAAGACATTTTAACTGTATTTATCCTTCCAATCCATGAGCATGGGATGTTTTTCCATTTCTTTGTGTCTTCAATTTCCTTCATAAATTTTCTATAGTTTTCATCATACAGATATCTTATATCCTTGGTCAGGTTTATTCCTAGGTACTTTATGGTTTTTGGTGCAATTGTGAATGAGATCAGTTTCTTGATTTCTCTTTCTGTTGCTTCATTATTGGTGTATAAAAGTGCAACCTATTTCTGTACATTGATTATGTACCCTGCAACTTTCCTGAATTCTTGGATCAGTTCTAGTAGGCTTCTGGTCGAGTCTGTTGGGTTTTCTATGTAGAGTATCATGTCGTGGGCAAAGAGTGAAAGTTTGACTTCTTCTTTGCCAATTCTGATGCCTTTGATTTCCTTTTATTGTCTGATGGCTGATGCCAGGACTTCCAGCACTATGTTAAACAATAGTGATGAGAGTGAACATCCCTGTCATGTTCCTGATCTCAGGGGGAAAGCTCTCAGGTTTTCCCCATTGAGGATGATGTTAGCTGAGGGCTTCTCATAGATAGCTTTAATGATGTTTAAGTAAGTTCCTTCTATCCCGACTTTCTCGAGGGTCTTATTAAGAAGGGATGCTGTATTTTGTCAAATGCTTTTTCTGCATCTATCCACATGATCATATGGTTTTTTTCTTTTCTTTGTTGATGTGATGTATCACATTTATTGATTTGCGTATATTGACCAGCCCTGTAACCCAGGAATGAATCCCAGTTGATCTTGCTGGATAATTCTTTTTATGTGCTGCTGGATTCGATTTGCAAGTCTCTTGTTGACGATTTTTGCATCTGTATTCATCTAGGATAATGGCCTGTAGTTCTCCTTTTTTGCTGTGTCTCTGTCTCACTTGGTAATCAAAGCCATGCTGGCTTCATAAAATGAGTCTGACAGTTTTCCTTCGATTTCTATTTTTTGGAACAGGTTGAGAAGAATTGGTATTAATTCTGTTTTAAATGTCTGGTAAAATTTCCCAAGGAAGCCATCAGGTCCATGGCTCTTATTTGCTGGGAGATTTTTGATAATTGATTTGATTTCCTCACTAGTTATGGGTCTGTTCATATTTTCTACCTCTTCCCTTGTAGATTTTGGTAGTGAGTGTGTGTTTAGGTATTTGTCCATTTCTTCTAAGTTGCCCAACTTGGTGGCATATAATTTTCATAGTATTCCCTAATAACTGGTTGTATTTCTGAGGGTTTGGTTGTAATAAGTCCATTTTCATTCATGATTTTGTCTATTTGGGTGCTCTCTCTTTTCTTTTTGAGAATCCTGGCTAGAGGCTTATCAATTTTGTTTATTTTTTCAAAAACCAACTCTTGGTTTCATTGATCTGTTCAATTGTTTCTTTGGTCTCTATGTTGTTTATTTCTGCTCTGATTTTTACTATTTCTCTTCTTCTACTGGGTTGGGGTGCTCTTGTTGCTCTGCCTTTAGTTCCTTTAGGTGAGCTGTTAGATTTTGCATTTGCGCTTTTTCTAATTTGTTGAAATAGGCCTGGAGAGCAATGTACTTTCTTCTTAGGAGTGTCTTTGCCACATCCCATAGAGTTTGGACTGTTGTATTTTCATTTTCATTTGTTTCCATATGTTTTTTAATTTCTTCTTTAATTGCCTGATTGGCCCATTCATTCTTTAGTAGGGTGTTCTTTAGCCTCCATATTTTTGGAGGTTTTCTTAACTTCTTCCTGTGATTGATATTAAGTTTCAAAGCATTATGATCTGAAAGTGTGCATGTTATGATCTCAATTTTTTTATTTATTGAGGGATGCTTTATGTCCCAGTATGTGATCTATCTTGGAGAATGTGCCATGCGCACTTGAGAAGAAAGTGAATTCCATGGCCTCACGCAGTAGAGTTCTAAATATATCTGTCAAATCCATCTGGTCTAATGTGTCATTCAAGTCCATTGTTTCTTTAGTGATTTTCTGTCTGGTTGATCTATCCATTGCTGTAAGTGGAATATCAAAATCCCCTACTATTAGCACATTCTTGTCTATAAGATTGTTTCTGCTTGTGATTAATTGTTTTAGATATTTAGGTGCTCCCATATTCGATGTGTAGACATTTATGATTGTTAGTTTTTCCTGATGGATAGACCCTGTAATTATTATATAACGCTCTTCTTCATTCCTTGTTATTGTCTTTAATTTAAAGTCCAGTTTGTCTGATATAAGTATAGCTACTCCAGCTTTCTTTTGACTTCCTGTAGCATAATAGATATTTCTCCTTCCCCTTACTTTAAATCTGAAGGTATCTTCCAGTCTACAATGCGTTTTTTGTAGACAGCAAATAGATGGATTTTTTTAAATCCATTCTGCTACCCTATGCCTTAAGATGTGAACATTCAGCCCATTTACATTCAGTGTTATTATTGAAATATGTGGGTTTAGAGTCTTGTGTCCTTTGGTGGATTCATGCTTGTGGTGGTGTCTCCGGTATTTTGCATTCCTTGCAACACTTCCCTCAGAGAATCCCCCTCAGGATTTCTTGTAGGGCTGGCTTAGTGGTGACAAATTCTTTCAATTTTTGTTTATTTGGAAAGACTTTTATCTCTCCTTCTATTCTAAATGACAGGCTTGCTGGAGAGAGGATTCTTGGCTGCATCATTTTTCTGTTCATCTCATTGTAAATCTCCTGCCATTCATCTCTGGTCTGCAAAGTTTCATTAGATAGGTCTGTCACCACTCTGATAGGTTTCCCTTTGTATGTTAGGGCTCTTTTCTCCCTAGCTGCTTTCAAAATTCTCACTTTGTCCTTATATTATGCCAGTTTCACTACGATATGCCGTGCAGAAGATCTATTCAAGTTACGTCTGAGGAGAGTTCTCTGTGCGTCTTGAATTTCAACTTCTACTCCCTCTCCAGGTTGGGGATGTTCTCTGCTATAATTAGTTCCAGGACTCCTTCATCACCTTTCCCCCTCTCTTCCTCTTCTGGAATTCCTATGATACAGATATTGTTCCATTTGATTGTATTGCTGAGCTCTCGAACTCTTCTTTCATGTTCCTTGATCAGTTTACCTCTTTTTCTCAGTTTCTTCTTTTTTTATAATAGTGTCTTCTAAATCACTTGTTCTCCTTTCTGCCTCTTCAATCCCTGCATTGGACACCTCCAGTTTATTGTGTATCTCATATATCGCATTTTTTAATTCACCATCCTATTTTTAAGTTCCTTATTGCTTTTAGCCATAGTTTCTCTGATGTCCCCATGCTTTTTTCAAGCCTGGCGATTAATGTTATGATTATTGTTCTAAATTCTTGCTCAGTTATGATGCTTATATGTTTTGAGCAGTTCTGTAGCTGTCATTTCTTCCTGGAGCTTCTTTTTTTTTTTTTTTTTTTTA
>NW_027527925.1:0-4324 GCF_008692635.1 Crocuta crocuta | reverse complement strand
GATGGACACTTAGGCTCTTTCCATGTTTTAGCTATTGTGGAGAGTGCTGCTATGAACATTGGGGTCCATGTGCTCCTATGCATCAGCATTTCTGTATCCCTTGGATAAATTCCCAGCAGTGCTATTGCTGGGTCATAGGGGAGTTTTATTGTTAGTTTCCTGAGGAACCTCCACACTGTTTTCCAGAGGGGCTGCACCAGTTTACATTCCCACCAACAGTGTAGGAGGGTGCCCGTTTCTCCACATCCTCGCCAGCATCTAGAGTTCTCTGATTTGCTCATTTTAGCCACTCTGACTGGCGTGAGGTGGTATCTCAGTGTGGTTTTGATTTGTATTTCCCTGATGAGGAGGGATGCTGAACATCGTTTCATGTGTCTGTTGGCCATCTGGATGTCCTCTTTGGAGAAGTGTCTGTTCATATCTTCTGCCCATTTCTTCACTGGGTTGTTTGTGTTTCGGGCGTGTAGTTTGATGAGTTCCTTATAGATTCTGGATATTAACCCTTTATCTGATATGTCATTTGCAACTATCTTTTCCCATTCCGTTGGTTGCCTATTAATTTTCTGGGTTGTTTCCTTGGCTGTGCAGAAGCTTTTAATCTTGATGAGGTCCCAATCATTTATTTTTGCTCTTGATTCCCTTGCTTTTGGGGATGTGTCAAGTAAGAAGTTGCTGCGGTGGAGGTCAAGGAGGCTGTTTCCTGCTTTCTCCTCTAGGGTGTTGATAGTTTCCTGTCTCACGTTCAGGTCCTTTATCCATTTTGAGTTTATTTTTGTGCATGGTGTGAGAAAATGATCTAGTTTCATTCTTCTGCATGTTGCTGTCCAATTCTCCCAACACCATCTGTTAAAAAGGCTGTCTTTTTTCCATTGGATATTCTTTCCTGCTTTGTCAAAGATCAGTTGGCTGTATACTTTTGGGTCCACTTCTGAGTTCTCAATTCTGTTCCATTGGTCTATGTGTCTGTTTTTGTGCCAATACCATACTGTCTTGATGACGACAGCTTTGTAGTAGAGGCTAAAGTCTGGGATGGTGATACCTCCCGTTTTGGTTTTATTTTTCAGTATTACTTTGGCTATTCGGGGTCTTTTGTGGTTCCATACAAATTTTTGGATAGTTTGTTCTAGTTTTGAGAAGTATGCTGGTGCAATTTTGATTGGAATTGCATTGAATGTGTAGAGTGCTTTAGGTAGTAATGACATCTTAACTATATTTATTCTTCCTATCCATGAGCATGGAATGTTTTTCCATTTCTTTGTGTCTTCTTCAATTTCCTTCATAAGTTTTCTATAGTTTTCATCATACAGATCTCTTGTATCCTTGGTTAGGTTTATTCCGAGGTATTTTATGGTTTTTTGTGCAATTGTGAATGGGATCAGTTTCTTGATTTCTCTTTCTGTTGCTTCATTGTTGGTGTATAAAAATGCAACTGATTTCTGTACGTTGATTTTGTACCCTGCAACTTGGCTGAATTCTTGAATCAGTTCTAGTAGGCTTCTGGTGGAGTCTGTCGGGTTTTCGATGTAGAGTATCATGTCATCTGCGAAGAGTGAAAGTTTGACTTCTTCTTTGCCAATTCTGATGCCTTTGATTTCCTTTTATTGTCTGATGGCTGATGCCAGGACTTCCAGCACTATGTTAAACAATAGTGATGAGAGTGAACATCCCTGTCATGTTCCTGATCTCAGGGGGAAAGCTCTCAGGTTTTCCCCATTGAGGATGATGTTAGCTGAGGGCTTCTCATAGATAGCTTTAATGATGTTTAAGTAAGTTCCTTCTATCCCGACTTTCTCGAGGGCTTTATTAAGAAGGGATGCTGTATTTTGTCAAATGCTTTTTCTGCATCTATCCACATGATCATATGGTTTTTTTCTTTTCTTTGTTGATGTGATGTATCACATTTATTGATTTGCGTATATTGACCAGCCCTGTAACCCAGGAATGAATCCCAGTTGATCTTGCTGGATAATTCTTTTTATGTGCTGCTGGATTCGATTTGCAAGTCTCTTGTTGACGATTTTTGCATCTGTATTCATCTAGGATAATGGCCTGTAGTTCTCCTTTTTTGCTGTGTCTCTGTCTCACTTGGTAATCAAAGCCATGCTGGCTTCATAAAATGAGTCTGACAGTTTTCCTTCGATTTCTATTTTTTGGAACAGGTTGAGAAGAATTGGTATTAATTCTGTTTTAAATGTCTGGTAAAATTTCCCAAGGAAGCCATCAGGTCCATGGCTCTTATTTGCTGGGAGATTTTTGATAATTGATTTGATTTCCTCACTAGTTATGGGTCTGTTCATATTTTCTACCTCTTCCCTTGTAGATTTTGGTAGTGAGTGTGTGTTTAGGTATTTGTCCATTTCTTCTAAGTTGCCCAACTTGGTGGCATATAATTTTCATAGTATTCCCTAATAACTGGTTGTATTTCTGAGGGTTTGGTTGTAATAAGTCCATTTTCATTCATGATTTTGTCTATTTGGGTGCTCTCTCTTTTCTTTTTGAGAATCCTGGCTAGAGGCTTATCAATTTTGTTTATTTTTCAAAAAACCAACTCTTGGTTTCATTGATCTGTTCAATTGTTTCTTTGGTCTCTATGTTGTTTATTTCTGCTCTGATTTTTACTATTTCTCTTCTTCTACTGGGTTGGGGTGCTCTTGTTGCTCTGCCTTTAGTTCCTTTAGGTGAGCTGTTAGATTTTGCATTTGCGCTTTTTCTAATTTGTTGAAATAGGCCTGGAGAGCAATGTACTTTCTTCTTAGGAGTGTCTTTGCCACATCCCATAGAGTTTGGACTGTTGTATTTTCATTTTCATTTGTTTCCATATGTTTTTTAATTTCTTCTTTAATTGCCTGATTGGCCCATTCATTCTTTAGTAGGGTGTTCTTTAGCCTCCATATTTTTGGAGGTTTTCTTAACTTCTTCCTGTGATTGATATTAAGTTTCAAAGCATTATGATCTGAAAGTGTGCATGTTATGATCTCAATTTTTTTATTTATTGAGGGATGCTTTATGTCCCAGTATGTGATCTATCTTGGAGAATGTGCCATGCGCACTTGAGAAGAAAGTGAATTCCATGGCCTCACGCAGTAGAGTTCTAAATATATCTGTCAAATCCATCTGGTCTAATGTGTCATTCAAGTCCATTGTTTCTTTAGTGATTTTCTGTCTGGTTGATCTATCCATTGCTGTAAGTGGAATATCAAAATCCCCTACTATTAGCACATTCTTGTCTATAAGATTGTTTCTGCTTGTGATTAATTGTTTTAGATATTTAGGTGCTCCCATATTCGATGTGTAGACATTTATGATTGTTAGTTTTTCCTGATGGATAGACCCTGTAATTATTATATAACGCTCTTCTTCATTCCTTGTTATTGTCTTTAATTTAAAGTCCAGTTTGTCTGATATAAGTATAGCTACTCCAGCTTTCTTTTGACTTCCTGTAGCATAATAGATATTTCTCCTTCCCCTTACTTTAAATCTGAAGGTATCTTCCAGTCTACAATGCGTTTTTTGTAGACAGCAAATAGATGGATTTTTTTAAATCCATTCTGCTACCCTATGCCTTAAGATGGGAGCATTCAGCCCATTTACATTCAGTGTTATTATTGAAATATGTGGGTTTAGAGTCTTGTGTCCTTTGGTGGATTCATGCTTGTGGTGGTGTCTCCGGTATTTTGCATTCCTTGCAACACTTCCCTCAGAGAATCCCCCTCAGGATTTCTTGTAGGGCTGGCTTAGTGGTGACAAATTCTTTCAATTTTTGTTTATTTGGAAAGACTTTTATCTCTCCTTCTATTCTAAATGACAGGCTTGCTGGAGAGAGGATTCTTGGCTGCATCATTTTTCTGTTCATCTCATTGTAAATCTCCTGCCATTCATCTCTGGTCTGCAAAGTTTCATTAGATAGGTCTGTCACCACTCTGATAGGTTTCCCTTTGTATGTTAGGGCTCTTTTCTCCCTAGCTGCTTTCAAAATTCTCACTTTGTCCTTATATTATGCCAGTTTCACTACGATATGCCGTGCAGAAGATCTATTCAAGTTACGTCTGAGGAGAGTTCTCTGTGCGTCTTGAATTTCAACTTCTACTCCCTCTCCAGGTTGGGGATGTTCTCTGCTATAATTAGTTCCAGGACTCCTTCATCACCTTTCCCCCTCTCTTCCTCTTCTGGAATTCCTATGATACAGATATTGTTCCATTTGATTGTATTGCTGAGCTCTCGAACTCTTCTTTCATGTTCCTTGATCAGTTTACCTCTTTTTCTCAGTTTCTTCTTTTTTTATAATAGTGTCTTCTAAATCACTTGTTCTCCTTTCTGCCTCTTC
>NW_027527924.1:53395-54740 GCF_008692635.1 Crocuta crocuta | reverse complement strand
AGACAATAACAAGAGATGAAGAAGGGCAGTACATAATAATTACAGAGTCCATCCATCAGGAAANACTGAGTGTTATGTGGAAACTAATTTGACAATAAACTATTTGTAAAAAAAAAAAACTGAATCAAGAAGAAATAGAAAATCAGAACAAATTGTTAGTTGTAACAAAGTTGAGTTAATAAACAAAAAACTTCACAAAAAAAGAAAAGAAAAGAAAAAGAAATAAAGAAAGAAAGGCAGGTAATAGATTCATAGCCAAATTCTACCCAATATATAAAGAATAGTTAATACTACTTTCCAGAAACTTCAAAAAAAAGAGAGAGAGAGTGAGAGAGAGAGAAAGTAAAGCTCCAAGTACGTTCTACAAGCCCAGCATTACCCTCTTACCAATACCAGAAAAGAGAACATGAAAAAATAAAACTACAGGTCAATATCCGTGATGGGGGCGCCTAAGTGGCTCAGTGAGTTAAACATCCGACTCTTGATTTCTAGTCAGGTCATGATCTCACGGTGTGTGAGATTGTGCCCTGCATTAGGCTTTGCACTGACAGCATGGAGCCTGCTTGGGATTCTCTCTCCCCTCTCTCAAAATATATGAATGAACATTAAAACAATGTCCCTGATGAATATAGATGCAAAAATCCTCAACAAAATAGTTGCAAACCACACTCAACAATACATTAAAATGTCATTCATAATCATCATGTAGCATTAATTGTAAGTAAGCAAGAATGGTTCAGTATTTGCACGTCAATCAACATGATATAACACATCAATAAAATCATGCAAAAAAGAAATATCACAAAATTCAACATTCATTCATGAGAAAAATCTCTCAACAGAGTGGATTTGAGTGGAATATGCCTCAACATAATAAAAATCCATATATGAAAAGCCCACAGCTAATATCATACTCGGTGAAAAGCAGAGGTTTTCCTCTGAAATTGGGAATGAGTCAAGGATGTCCACTCCTACTACTTTTATTCTACATTGTACTGGAAGTCTTAGTTACAGCAATCAGGAAAGAAAAAAAATAAGAGGCATACATATTGGTAAAGAAGAAGTTAAATAGTCATTATTTGTAGATGTCATGATGCCATAAAAAAAAAAAAACCCAAGATGGGGCGTCTGGGTGGCTCAGTTGGTTAAGCCTCCTATTTCGGTTCAGGTCATGATCTCACGGTTCGTAGGTTCGAGCCCCGCGTCGTGCTCTGTGCTGACAGCCAGCTCAGAGCCTGGAGCCTGCTTCAGATTCTGTGTCTCCTCTCTCTCTTTCCCTCCCCCACTTGCACTCTCTGTCTCTCTCTCTCTCAAAAATATATTTAAAAAATTTTTAAATTAAAAT
>NW_027527924.1:46760-53349 GCF_008692635.1 Crocuta crocuta | reverse complement strand
TTTTAATTTAAACAGGCAATTTTTTTATATCATTTAAAATATAATTTAGAAAAAAACTTAGTTTTTATAGAATGTAATGAATATTTTTGTTGCTTATAGTGAGGCACAACCTCTTTGCAATTACCAAGATATAAGTTGGGTCTGATCAAGTAATTGAATCCTTCCATTGTGGTCATCTTTTTCATGTAACTACCATTTTTATTGATTTCTATTTCATTCATTCTGGACATCCTTTCACAATACTGTTTTAGTCAGAAAAAATATATTGTTAATGAACACTTCTATAAGTACAATGGAGTATTTCATTGTGTTCTCTATACGTGATAAACATTGGTTAGATCTATTTGTGGTATTTTGCCTACGTTTTTGGGAAAGTGTTACAGAAAGAAACAAAGAGTTGAATATGCGATTAATACTTGAAATTTCTTCTGCCAGAAAGAGTATCATGTTATGCAACTATATTGAAATTTTTTGCAAGATGGACTTTCAACAATCTGGGTTTGGAATGAGACTACTAACCCATTGTTCATAGGCCACAAAGTTAACAGATGTCAATAGCTGAGTCACTATTCATCCTGGGTATATTCAACCTGATAGCCCATGGCCAAAAGATAGCTTTTCCTATTATCAATCTCTCAGACCTTCATTTCACCTATGGGATTACTGATTTCAAATAAAGTATCTAAAACAAACCCTCTTTCTACTAATCATCTCTAAGTATCTCCTTAATATGATGCGTGTTTGCATTTTTAAAATAGTCTTTACCTGAGTAATGGCTCTTAAAATAATACTGTGATTCCAACCAAGATCAGTTGTTTGCTGCGGAGTCCGAATGGATATGTGAAATTCATACATAGATATATATATTTTTAATTTATTTACTTTGAGAGAGAGAGAAAGTGTGAGTCGGGAAGGGGCAGAGAGAGAGGGAAAAAGAGAATCCCAAGCAGGTTCTGCACTATCAAACCCAGACAACATGAAATAATGACCTTAGCAAAAATTGAACACTTAATGGACTAAGCCACCCAGGTGCCCCCATACCCAAGATATGTAAGCTATGGCTATTACCACTATCCCCTTTAAAGCACTATCCCCTTTAAAAAATCTACATGAGTTTATCAAAGAGACTCTGTTGGAGGCAATATCATAATACTTTTAAATTAAAATATTTGAGATTTTGAGTACTCTGAAAGGGAGTTTAATAATAATCTGCAGTAATCCTCCTCCTTATCCTAGGGGATATGTTTCAAGTCCCCTAGTGGTTGTCTAAAACCGTGGACAATACTGAACCCTATGTTTACAATGTTTTTCCTATACATAAATTTCATTATTTGTAAATTAATCATAGTAAATATTAATAACTATTAAAAATCAAATAGCACTTATAAGCATATACTATAATAAAAGTTGTGTGAATGTGTGTGGTCTCTTTTTTTTCAAAATATCTTATTGTACTGTATTCACCCTTCTTCTTGTGATGGTGTGAGATAATAGAATACCTAAATAATGGGATAAAGTGAGATGAATGGTGGTAGGCATTGTGACCTAGTGTTAGGCTACTAGTGACCTTCTGACAGTACATCAGAAGGAGGATCATCTACTTTCAGAATGAGGTTGACTGCAGGTAACTGAAACTTCAGAAAGCAAAACCATGAACAAGTGGGGAGTATTGTAGAATAATCTTTCATTAGATGCTGAGTAAATTGCCCAAGGCCACAGAGTTTCCTAGTTACATAGGCAGAATTGACATTCCAGAGAATCTAATTTGTACCTTATTGTATAAAGTAGAATGAATGTTTCTCCTAATAAAACACTGAAATCATTCCCATTTCTTCTATAGGATGTTTTTCAATGCAATGCTCCCATTCTCAGCTAGTAAAATATTTATTTCAACAAACTTTAACTAACGTTGCATGTTAAAAATAATTTTAAACATATCTAGTACTTCCTATTATTTCCAGTCAAATCCAGTCCAACCTGTGATTTCTTATATTTGAATATCTAGGTCAGCATCAAGCCTCTTGGTATTATTTCTATTTTATTGATGAAGAAATGGAAGGTCATATAGTTGTAGTGATGTGTCCATGATGTCACATCTGATAGAAGTGAGAACTGGGCATGTAATTCATGTCTTCTGATATTCACCGGCAGCTCTTTCAACTAAAATCATCAGCCTGAAAAGGTCTTAGCACTCAGCATTTCTTCGAGTTTTAGTTGTCTACTAGTCATTGTGTCAGGGAATTATGAAATATCAAAATTTCCTTTTTATAATCAGGCATTACATACTCATGAGATTTCAGGGACATTAATTATAAGCTCACTTTCACTACAAAGAAAGGCATGGCAAACGTCAGAAATAGATGAAGTGATAGAATAAAAGCCGGTAAAATGCTTTGATGGCAAAGGTTATGCAAGCATGAAGGAAGACTGTTCTCACACATTCTGTCAGGGGAAAAAAATGAGACTTTGAAGTGCAATTTAATGGATAGACAGAAATCATAAGCTGACCAAAGTTATATGGATCTTAGTGTCCTTCAATGAGAGTATAAATTATTACTGTAGAATAATGATGATCTTTTTATCCAAGACATGATGAGCAATTCTGTGTACTCTTACTTGAATTATTATGTACTGATGCTCGCAAAAAAAAGTCACTTAGTACATTTTTACTGTCCTCAATCAAAAGTAATGGCACATGAGTGAGAGCATTTAACTGAATCTGTGGCAAAGGAATAAACTTATTAAATAAATAAATATCAACTGCCTTCATTTGGGGACATTTCACTGACCTGCTCAGTGATCCCTTCTTCAGTGAAGGAGGTTTGAAAACCCCAAATCATTGGTGTGTACTCATCAAATAGGTAAAGACTCAGTGGCCTACAAATTAGCTGCTAGCGTCCTCAATTTTAAAGCACTGCCGGCTAAAATGAGCAAATCAGAGAACTCTAGATGCTGGCGAGGATGTGGAGACACGGGCACCCTCCTACACTGTTGGTGGGAATGTAAACTGGTACAGCCCCTCTGGAAAACAGTGTGGAGGTTCCTCAGGAAACTAACAATAGAACTCCCGTATGACCCAGCAATAGCACTGCTAGGAATTTACCCAAGGGATACAGAAATGCTGNGTAGTTGCTAATAGAGATGTTCTAGAAAATAAAACACAAAATTTTAGTCACCAATGCTCTCAATGTGTATCTCATTTGGTTTTAATTTTCGCCATGAATATTAATGAGTTCAAAGCATTTCCATATGTTTGTTAGACATTTGTATTTCTTCTTTCTAAAGCTCCATTTCAAATATTTTGTTGATTTTCCTAATTTTTTAAATTTTACTGATTTGTAAGAGTCCTTTATATTTCTGGATACTAGCCTTTGTCAGTGTTTGTTTGCACTGAAAGCATCTTCTACCTTTTGTTCCTTGCCATTTTTCTCTTTTTATGGTGTCTTTTGATATACAGTTGTTAACTTTGTATTCCATTTCAAATACATTGAACACATTATATTTATTGACTACAATTCTTTGATTCATCATTCTTTAAGTTATACATGTGGTACATGAATATCTCTCAGAAAACTAGGGGAGTATATTAAGCAGAAAACAATAGTCTGTTTTCAACACTACACCACTGTTCATCCAAGGTTAACAACTACCAGGTATTTTTCTAGACTTATGTGTGTGTGCCTATGTATATGTATGTGTAAAGAGAAGCAGTATAGAGTAATGGTTAAAAGTTGAAATTAGATACTTGGATTCAAACATAATCTCAAAGATTTACAAATTATGTGGCCTTAGGTAAGTTCATCTTTCTCTTTCAGTATCGTTCACTACAAAATGAAGATAATACTAATATTTATTTCAGGGTGCAGCTGTGAAAATTAACACATGTATGGCACTTAAGAGTGTGTAGTACATAAAACAATAATAGCTAATATTTATTTAGCATTTACTATGTGCCAAACACTTTTCATTCATTAATTAACCATCACAATTATTGCCTCCATTTCATAGATGAAGAAACTAAAGCGTAAAAGAGTTAAGTAACTTGCCCAAGGTCACACTGCTAATAAATAGGAATGACTAGTTTATGAAACCCAAGCAGTCTGGCTCCAGACTTCACCTTCTCATTTTTTTAAATGAAAATGTATACATTTACGTTGTAAAACATAATGATTTGATATCCACATATGTAGTGAAATAATTACTATACTCAAGCTAATTAATATATCTTCTCTCACATACATATCATTTGTTTTTCCTTTGTGATGAAAGCACTTGAAATCTACTCTTTTGGCAAATTTCCAGTATTCACTGCAGTATTATTAACTACAGTTATCATGCAATACATTATTAGATCTGTAGAATTATTCATCCTACATAACTGTCACTTCTTGCTCTTTGACTAATATCTCCGCATTTTGCCCACATTTCTGCATCTGGTTACTATTATTCTTCAAGGTTTACATTCTTAACTACTATTCTATATAATAATCCTCCTTTCAAAAGTATTCCACAGATATTACTCTATATTACATATATATATACAGATATATAATTTAGTGTGTTTTACTACATAAATGACACCATACTAAATATAGTGTACTGTCAATTGCTTTTACATTATACACTATTACTGTGTGATATACAGCTATGGTGTATATCATAGCATAGATGCCTATTGTCTAATTTCATTTGGACTTCTACAACAAACCATAAACTAAATAGCTTATAAACATCATAAATTTATTTATCATAGTTCCAGAGGTTGGAAAGTCCAAGATAAAGGTTCTGGTAGATTGATTGTCTGGTGAGAGCCTGCTTCAGGTTCATAGATGGCCATATTTACATTGCATCCTCACACTGCCATATTTTAACTGTATCTTCACATGGTAGAAGGGGCAAGCCAGTTCTTTGTAGTCTTTTTTTATAAAGGCACTTATCCCAATCATGAGGATTCTTTCTTCATAATATAATCACCTTCTAATGGCCTAAAGGTCCCACCTCCTAATACCATCACCTCCTAATACCATCATCTTAGGATTTCAACACATGAGTGAGGGTGGGGGACACACCTATAGCATCTGTAATATATTTAAACATTTTCTTCGTTAATGATCATTTAAGTAGTTTTTGTATGTTTGCTCTTACAGTGAACATGGCAATGATTATTGTTGCACATGCATCTTTTGTGTGTGTGTAAAAATATTTTTGTAGGATGGATATTTCATAATAGAATTTCCTGATCAAAGGGTTTGATGCTTAAGTATTTGCTCAGGTAGGGCATTACTGAGTAAACATCAGTTTTACAATTTACATAAGATTTGTATTATAGATCCTGATACATTTACTTTCCAGAATTAGAATTTGTTGAATGTGTTTTGCTTGCTGGTCTTTGCTATGGCCCAAATGCCCAGCTTTGTAAAAAGGTACTTTATTTCCTTCACTTATAAGGTACTTTTGTAACAAATCTTATAATACACTTAGATAAGAATTTTATGAGCATTCTATTTACATTTTCCCTTCTTGTAACCAGCCTTAAAATGTCTACACATTTATTTGTTTTATTGGTAAATTGGACACTCTAAATTTTTTCTTTTTTCTACATCTATACAAACCATCTACAATATCAGTGCAGTGCAGCCTCTATGTCTGCTCAGCCTGCCTTTATCTCACAAGCAAGTTACCAATCATTGGATCCATGTGAACTGCATTCTGCCTGGGCATTTTCCATAAAATAAAGATAGATATATATGTATATGGTTGTTACACCCAGTCCCTTTAATCTTTTCATCTGAGAGTCTATCCTAGCAATGCAAGATAATATAGCTATAGAGCTTATTTCCCAATCACACTCCACTGAAACCTGTCCATTGGCCCACAAAGAATGCTGTCTTTGCATTTCATCTACTAAAGTAGACTGTACCTGCTTACTCTTCTCTTTGCACTTTAGTCATGCTCTTTTAAGATCTTTTGAAGAATTTATCTTTTCATCTGAGAGTCTATCCTAGCAATGCAAGATAATATAGCTATAGAGCTTATTTCCCAATCACACTCCACTGAAACCTGTCCATTGGCCCACAAAGAATGCTGTCTTTGCATTTCATCTACTAAAGTAGACTGTACCTGCTTACTCTTCTCTTTGCACTTTAGTCATGCTCTTTTAAGATCTTTTGAAGAATTGAATTTAACATGTTTGGGAATCATTTAACTGTGAGGGGAAAAATGCACATTTTTCTGGAAAGATAGAGAGAGCCTGTCATTCCTGAAAATTTCTTGGCAACCTAGGGATATTCTTGAGCTCCATTGTGGAATACATCTCTAGACTAAATAGATTAGTTGTTTCCCTAAAAATAAAGATATAATATATAGNATTTAATCAAAGTCAGCTGAGATAACCAGTATAATTGATGGCTAAGGATAGAAAGTCTAAGTTACAGATGAATCCTTTGAGCTCTCTTGGATTTCAGATTTCTTTCAGAATCAGCATAAGGGCAATCAGATTAAACACTCAAAACATATTGGCTTTATTGGGAAGCATATGTAAAAATAAGTATATCCCAGTCTTTATTCCTCACCTCTGTGCCTTCTGCCC
>NW_027527924.1:42530-46720 GCF_008692635.1 Crocuta crocuta | reverse complement strand
AATCAAAGAGAGGCTTAACTGAGTCCCTGAAAAAAAAAAAAAGAGATAGATACAATGTTGAATTATTTAACTACTCAGAATTCCTCACTTCACATCACATCTTTGTCCTTCAGACATGTATAAGAAAATGTATGCTAGTCTTAGCTGAAACTAAGATCCAAAATTCCTGATTGGCTGCCTTTATAAGCTGATCTGTGCTATATAAGAGTTTTTTATGGATCAAGCTTTTTTAATAATTTTTTTTATTTTGGAATGATTTTATATTTACAGGCAAGTTGTAAAGATAGTACAAGAAGTCTTCACATATTCCACACTCATTTACCCCCATTTTCAGGATTTTCCACTATCAAGGTGCATTGTCAAAACTACTGACTTTGATCTACTACTATTAACTAAGGTAAAGGATTCATTTTCACTCTAATTTAAACAAAGAATAGAGCTTAACCTTGGCATCTATCCCAGATCTTAGTATTCTGATGGCTGAAAATAATTTGGAAAAGTAAAAGCGAAGAGTTTGAGGGAGAAGAGTTTCAAGGCCAGCTAACCTAAGGATCCTATTCCCTGCTTCTTTTTTCTTAGTCTTCCCTCCTGAGCCTGTTAGGCTAAGAATAAGGGGAAGGTTGGGACATCCAGGCAGAAGATAGCCCCAGACTTCCCCGACTTCCCCAAGCACATGGTATAGAAGAATAAAAATAAAAGAAAAAAAATTAAATATAAGAATATATCAGAGAGAAATGTTTTTCTAAACATTGCTTTGAATTTACTTCTGTTGAGGGGCGCCTGGGTGGCTCAGTCAGTTGAGCATCTGACTTCGGCACAGGTTATATGTATGATCTCATGGCTCGTGAGTTCCAGCCACGCGTCAGGCTCTGTGCTGACAGCTCAGAGCCTGGAGCCTGCTTCTGATTCTCCTTCTCTTTCTACCCATACCCTGCTCATGCTGTCTCTCACTGTCTCAAAAGTAAATAAACATTTAAAAAATTAAAAAGAAATTTACTTCTGTTGAATCATAAAAGTTGAATTTTTTTTAAGATTCAGACATGTCTATAATACTGGAAAATAATTTAGTGTTAATATTTTAAATGTTGGCTAATGAAAATCATTATAGTTATGTAGCACCATATAAAGAAGAAAAGAAAAAAGGTCCGTTTCCTAAGCATCAATGTGTAGACTGCACTGACTGATTATTTTGTTTGATGGAATTACAAGTAATTTCAAATTGAAGTTACTTCAGTAATAGAAAGTGCATCTCAGACTCATTTCTTTCCTTATTATTTACTTATTTATTAATTATTTAAATTTTAGTTAATGTGTAGTGCAATATTGATTTCAGAAGTAGAATTCAGTGATTCATCACTTACATACAACACCCAGTGCTCATCACGAGTGCCCTTCTTAATATCCATCACCCATCTAGCCCATCTCACATCCATGTGCGTCAACCGTCTGTTTGTTTTCTATCATTAAGAGTATCTTCTGGTTTGTTTCCCTCCGTCCTCTCCCCCCTCTTCCCATATGTTCATTTGTTTTGTTTCTTAAGTTTCACAAAGATTGAAATCATATTCTATTTTTCTTTCTTTAACTTATTTTGCTTAACATAATACACTTTAGCCCCATCCACGTCATTGCAAATGGCAAGATTTCATTCTTTGTGAAAACTGAGTAATAGTCCATTATGTGTGTGTGTGTGTGTGTGTGTATCCCACATCCTTTATCCATTCATCAGTCAATAGACATTTGGGCTTTCCCCATAGTTTTGCTATTGTTGATAATGCTGCTATAAAATTTGGGGTGCATGTACCTCTTCAAATATGTATTTTTGTACCTTTTGGGTGAATACCCAATATGGCAATTCCTAGATTATAGTGTAGTTCTAATTTTAGTTTTTTGAGAAATCTCCATATTGTTCTCTCGTGGGGTTGCAACGGTTTGCATTCCCACCAACAGGGCAAGAGGGTTCCCCTTTCTTTTCATCCTCACCAAGACCTGCTGTTTCTTGTGTTAATTTTAGTCATCCTGGCAGGTGTGAGGTAGTATCTCACCATGGTTTTGATTTTATTTTATTGATGATGAGTAATCTTTTCATATTTCTTTTCATGTGTCTGTTAGCCATCTGGATGTCTTCTTCTTTCAAAAAGTGTCTATTCATAGTATTCTCCTTAATTCTTAACTGGGTTATCTGTTTTTTGTGTGTTGAGTTTGATAAGTTCTTTATAGATTTTGGGTACTAACCCTTTATCAGACATGTCATTTGCAAATATTTACTCCCATTCTATAGGCCGCCTTTTGGTTTTGTTGATTGTTTCCTTTGCTGTCCACAAGCATTTTATCTTGATGAAGTCCCAATAATTCATGTTTGCTTTTGTTTCCCTTGACTTTGGTGATGTTTCTAGTAAAAGTTGCTCCAGCCAAGGTCAAAAAGTTTGCTGCCTATTTCTCTTCTAGGATTTTGATGGTTTCCCATGCCACATTTAGGTCTTTCATTCATTTTCAATTTCTTTTTTTGTAGGACTTTTGCATAGTATGCACCAAATGATATTTCTGTCTTTAAATGAATATCTTCCTTACTGGATACTGTGCAGAAGCTCTCTTTTTAAAAAGGCAGTTTATTTGCAACAAAGATCAACATTCATATGGTTGAAGGTGGGAATTCCAGAAAATGCAGACAAGAGAGCACCATTAACAAGCACCAGTTTTGAAATTCTTTTCCCTCCGTCTATTTTGGATCTCAACAATCTTATTGCAATGTTAGCTGTCCTGTCAAAAAAAGTACACTAGGTAAATTGGATAGGAGGCATCATGGAGTCAATTTTGGTTGTAAACCTACTGAAACCAAATACAACACTAATTGATGCCATTAATGCCAATCTGTCCTGGGAATTGAACATGTTGCTAAATATTCAAGAAAAGCTATTGGACAAATCATAAGAAACAAATCCTTGTATTATGTAGTCTTGAAGTAGCAATCACAGTGACACTACACTTCCTGAAAACTCAAGTTCTATTTAGGGTCTTCTAAGTGTTTTGAACATTCGAACACCATTAAGGTCTAATTTTTGCTGTTTATAATCCTTGGCTATAGAACTGTAAAGCATGAGGAAGAGATATTTAACTGACAATTAACATCCATTCCTTAAAAAAAAAAAAACCCTGAAGCAATTTACTTATTCTTTCTAAGCAGAATTTGGTAAGCCAGTTTTGCATGAATTTATTGAAAGACTTCAGTCTTGACTATGTTTCCTAATCAATGTGCCATGGAAATTTGAGCCATTGTCAAAACACTGTTTTGAAATATCTTGATATTGTTATCCCAGGAAGTTGCTTTTTTGCCAACATCCTTGTATCTACAGTCACTGCTTTCAGCTTCTGTCTGCAGCTCAGATAAAAGCCAACCAGTTCCTCTGAGAAACATAAATAACTGAATAAGACAGCCAAGATTAAGGAGGAGACCTCCAGTACAAATTCAGTACGTGTCCTGGTTTCAATTCTGCAAATCTAAAAGCATTTCTAAGCATTGAGTTATAGGATGCATGGGAAATGAAAATTTTAAAATAAATTTCATAGGTCGGCAGCAAGATGGTGGAGAAGTAGGGAGCTCCGTACTTCCCGCCTGCATCTTTTAAAGAAAGGCTGAAGCCAAAAGACTCTGAACTGAAAGAGTCTGGGAGGAAAAGAGGCGGAGTCCACTAAGAATACAGCCTTATAGGTGCATGATTGAAAACTGGGGAAGACAAAAACGGGCTGGGACACAAAATCACGGAGGGGAGGGAGCCCTCTCTGCAGAGAGACAAAAAGAAGAAAAAGAGCGACTGGGGAATCTTAGAATGGTCCCTGGAAGGGAGAAAAAAGCACAGCCCAGTACAGAGAGAGATTGTATCATCCCATCTCTAGCTGCAGGGCTTTCAGAGAGATATCCTGTCTCTAGCTGTGGAGTTTTCTTTGGGCCAGGTGCCGGGGGATCACAGTCTCCGTTGGATTTAGGAGAAGCCAGTTTCATACTTGATCTCCCCTGTAGGAAGTGTCTGGGTTTACGGGATTACATTCCGAGTAGTATTATTAATGCAAACGGAGTAACTACTGGAAACAAGGCTGGGCGTGGGACATAAAACACAGCCCACCTTGGCTGCGCCCGCGGTACAGTGAGATCAGACCCAAAAGAGAGTTTTGCAATGCCTTGTTTGAGAGCGGAC
>NW_027527924.1:33893-42433 GCF_008692635.1 Crocuta crocuta | reverse complement strand
CTGCTTTTTTTTTTTTGAATCAGAGGCTGGAAATGGAAACAAGCCCTCTCCCAAGATCAGCACTGATACATTGCCATGATTGACTCTAGATCAATTCTTGCTATTCAGATATATTCTCCTTTATCTCATCCATGTCTCTCTCCTCCTCTGGACTGGGTATTCTGGTTATAGGATTGCTTAAATAGGTATATAATTCATTCGCTTCATGCATGTCTATCTCCATCATTACCTTCCTTTCTTTCTCTATGAAAAAATCAGATTATATAGTTTCTCTGGGTAAAATTATCTTCTTTTTTTTTTTCTTTTTCATTCCATTTTCTTTCTCTTTACTCCTCAACTCCTGCCATATTCTCCTTTTTCTTTATCTGAATTAAGCCTTTTAGTCGTTCTACCTGGTCAATGCTCAATGTCTCATTCTCCCCACCTCTATCATTTCTTTCTTTGTATATGTTCTTTCACCAGCACTGCCTCGATCCTGCTCTTCATTTCTAGCTGGGATTTCTGGTTTTATGCTTTTAGACTGTCCTTTGTCTTTCATTATCTTTGTTTTGTTTTATTTTGTTTTTGTTTTTTCTTTCAGTTTGCTGGTTTGTTTCTGCGTTTGCATGATTTTGTTCCTTGTTTGTCAGTCTCTTTTCCTTTCCAGGGATACCTCAAGAAACAAGCGAAAGTACACATGGTGGAGAGTCCCAAATATCACTATAAGTAGGGAAATAAAACGACCAAAGCCTCAACAAATGAGACCAAGAAACACCATTATAAGAACACTTCCTAGAGGCGCTGGGTGGCTCAGTCGGTTGAGCGTCCAACTTCAGCTCAGGTCATGATCTCATAGTTCGTTGGTTCGAACCCCACATTGGGCTCTGTGCTGACAGCTCAGAGCCTGGAGCCTGTCATCGGATTCTGTGTCCCTCTTTCTCTGACCCTCCCTTGCTTATACTGTCTCTCTCTCTCTCTCTCTCTCTCTCTCTCTCTCTCTCAAGAATAAATAAAACATTTATAAAAAATAAAAATAAATAAAAGAACACTTCCTGAATGGACAGTCCCAGCACAGTCAATGAGCCCCCTTTAATATAGGAGTACTCACAGGTGCAGAGCACATAACAAGCTTTAAAAATTGAGAAGAGGCAGAATGCTGGCCAAAATGACAAAACAGAAGAACTTTCCATTAAAGAAATGCCAGGAAGAAGTGACAGCTAAAGAATTGGTCAAGACACAAATAAGTAACATAACTGATAAAGAATTTAGAACAATAGTCATAAAATTAATCGTTGGGCTTGAAAAAGGCATGGAAGACATCAGAGAATCTATTGCCACAAAGACTATGGATTTAAAAATAGTTGTGATGAATTTAAAAAAATTGCTATAACTGAGGTGCATAATAAAATGGAGGCGACTACTGCATGGATTGAAGTGGCAGGGAGAAGAATAGGTGAATTAGAAGACGAAATTATAGACAAAGAGGAAGCAGAGAAAGAGAGAAACTCATCCACGAGCATGAAAGGGGAATTAGAGACCAGAGTGATGCAATCAAATGGAACAATATCTGTATCACTGGAATTCCAGAAGAGGAAAGAGAGAGAAAGGGACTCAAGGGGTACTTGAACAAATTATAGCTGAGAAATTTCCTAGTCTGGCGAAGGAAACAGACTTTAAGACCAGAGAGGCACAGAGAACTGTCTTCAGACGTAACTTGAATCTATCTTCTGAACGACATATCATCGTGAAACTGGCAAAACATAAGGAGAAAAAGAGAATTCTAAAGGAGCTAGGGATAAAAGGGCCCAAACAGACAAAGGGAGACCTGTCAAAGTAGTTCCATACCTATATGCTGAAACTTGATAGGCCAGAAAGGAATGGCAGGAAATCTTCAATGTGATGAACACAAAAAATATGCAGCCAAGAATCCTCTATCCAGCAAACCTGTCATTGAGAATATGAGGAGAGATAAAGGTTTTCCCAAATAAATAAAAATTGAAACAATTTGTCACCACTAAATCAGCCCTACATGAAATCCTAAGGGGGACTGTATGAGGGCAATGTTGCAAGGAACTCAAGGTACCAAAGACTCCACTATAAGCATGAATATTACAAAGAACACAATGACAATAAACCAATATTTTTTCAATTAAAACACTGAACGTAAATGGACTAAATCCTCCAATCAAAAGACATAAGGTAGCAGAATGGATATAAAAAAACAAAATCCATTTATTTGTTGTCTACAAGAGACTCACTTCAGACGTGAGGACACCTTCAGATTGAAAGTAAGGGGATGCAGAAATATCTATCCTGCCAAATTTATATCAGAGAACCTGGACTTTACAGTAAAGGCAGTAACAAGGGATGAAGAAGGGCATTATATAATAATTACAGGGTCTATCCATCATGAAGTGCTAACAATTATAAATGTCTACGCACTAAATTCGGAAGCAACCAAACACATACAATGATCATAAACAGAAACAATCTTATGGATAAGAATGTGCTCATAGCAGGGGACTTTAATACTCCACTTACAGCATTGGACAGATCAACTAGACAGAAAATCACTAATGAAAAAATGGAATTGAATGACACATTGGACTAGATGGATCTGACAGATATATTTAAAACTCTACATCCCGAGGCTATGTAATTCACTTTCTTCTAAAGTGCACATGGTATATTCTCCAAGATAGATCAGATACTAAGACATAAAGCAGCCTTCAATGTGTAGAAAAGAATTGAGGTCATAGCATGCAAACGTTCAGATCACAATGCTATGAACTTTGAAATCAATCACAGGAGAAAGTCTAGAAAACCTCCAAAAACATGGAGGTTAAAGAACACCATACTAAAGAACGAATGGGCTAATGAGGCGATTAGAAAAAAAAAATTAAAAATATACGTAATTAAATGAAAATGAAAATACAACAATCCAAAATCTATGGGATGCGGCAAAGGCAGTCATAAGAGGAAAGTACATTGCACTCCAGGTCTATTTCATGAAATTAGAAAAAAACACAAATACAAAATCTAACAGTGCACCTAAAGGAACTACAAGGAGAGCAACAAGAGCACCCCAAACCCAGCAGAAGAACAGAAAATAAAAATCAGGGCAGAAATAAAAAATATAGAATCCAAAACACAGTTGAACAGATCAATGAAACAAAGAGTTGGGTTTTTGAAAAAATAAAATCGATAAACCACTAGCCAGGCTTCTCAAAAAGAAAGAAGAGAGCACGCAAGTAGACAAAATCATGAAAGAAAATGGGTTTATTAACAATAAATCCCTCAGAAATTTCAATTTTCAAGGAATACTATGAAAAATTATCTGCCAACAACCTGGAAAACTTAGAAGAAATGGACAAATTCATAAACACACACTCACTACCAAAATTCACACGGGAAGAGATAGAAAATCTGAACAGACCCGTAACTAGTGAAGAAATCAAATCAGTTATCAAAAATCTCCCAACAAATAAAAGCCCTGGGCCAGATGGCATCCCTAAGGAATTCTACCACACATTTAAAACAGAATTAATACCATTCTTTTCAAGCTATTCCAAAAAATAGAATTCTAAGTAAAACTTCCAGACTCATATTATGAAGCCAGCATCACTTTGATTCCCAAGCCAGACAGAGATCCAGCCAAAATAGAGAACTACAGGCCAATATCCATGATGGATACAAATGCAAAAATCCTAAAGAAGATACTTGCAAATCGAATCCAATGGCACATAAAAAGAATTATCCAATATGATCTAGAGGGATTAATTTCTGGGTTACAAGGCTGGTTCAATATTCACAAATCAATCAATGAGATACATCACATTAACAACAGAAAAGATAAAAGCCATATGATCTTGTTGATAGATGCAGAAAAGAAGTATTTGACAAAATGCAGCATCTCTTCTTAAAAATGACCCTCTAGAAAGTCGGGATAGAAGGAACTTACTTAAACATCATAAAAGCCATCTATGAGAAGCCTTCAGCTAACATCATCCTTAACAGGGAAAACAGAGTTTTCCCCCTGAAATCAGGAACACAACAGGGATGTCCACTATCACCACTGTTGTTTAACATAGTGCTGGACGTCCTAGCATCAGCAGTCATACACAAAACGAAATAAGAAGCATCAGAACTGGCAAAGAAGAAATCAAATTTTCACTTTTTTGCAGACATGATATTCTACATAGAAAACCCAACAGACTCCACCAGAAGCCTGCTAGAAATGATCTATGAATTCAGTAAATCGCAGGGTACAAAATCAATGTACAGAAATCGGTTCCATTTCTATATGCCAATAATGAAGCAACAGAAAGCAAAATCAAGAAACTGATCCTGTTCACAATTTCACCAAAACCCATAAAATACCTAGGAATAAACCTAACCAAAGATATAACAGATCTGTATGATGAAAACTACAGAAAACTTATGAAGGAAATTGAAGAAGACACAAAGAAATGGAAAAACATTCCATGATCATGGATCAGAAGAATAAATATTGTTAAAATGTCTTTACTACCCAAAGCATTCTACACATTCAATGAAATCCCAATCAAAATTGCAACAGCATTCTTCTCAAAGCTAAAACAAACTATCTTAAAATGTGTATGAAACCATCAAAGACTCCGAATAATCAAAGTAATATTGAAGAAGAAAACCAAAACGGGAAGCATCACAATCCAAGACTTTAGCCTCTACTACAAAGCTGTCATCATCAAGACAGTATGGTATTGGCACAAAAACAGACACATAGACCAATGGGTTAGAATAGAGAAGTCAGAATTGGACCAACAATATATGGCCACCTAATCTTTGACAAAGCGGGGAAGAGCATCCAATGGAAACAAGATAGCCTCTTTAACAGACAGTGCCTGGATAACTGGACAGCAACATGCAGAAGAATGAAACTAGATCATTTTCTCACACCATACACAAAAATAAACTCAAAATGGATAAAGGATCTGAATGTGAGACCATCAATATCAAAACCCTAGAGGAGAAAGCAGGAAACAACTTCCTTGTCCTCAACCGCAGCAATTTCTTACTTGACACATCCCTAAAGGCAAGGGAATTAAGAGCAAAAATGAACTATCGGGACCTCATCAAGATAAAAAGCTTCTGCATGGCAAAGGAAATAGTAAGAAAACTAACAGGCAACCAAGGGAATGGGAAAAAAAAATAGTTGCAAATGATATATTGGATAAAGGGTTAGTATCCAAAATCTATAAGGAACACACCAAACTCCACTCCTGAAAAACAAATAATCCAGTGAAGAAATGAACAGACACTTCAAAGAGGACATCCCGATGGACAACAGACATATGAAACGATGCTCAGCATCCCTCCTCATCAAGAAAATGCAGATCAAAACCACAATGAGATACCACCTCATGCCAGTCAGAGTGGCTAAAATGAACAAATCAGGAGACTGTAGATGCTGGCTAGGATGTAGAGGAACAGGCACCCTCCTACACTGTTGGTGGGAATGCAAACTGGTACAGCCCCTCTGGAAAACAGTGTGGAGATTCCTCAAAACATTAACAATAGAATTCCCTTATGACCCAGCAATAGCACTGCTAGGAATTTACCCAAGGGATACAGGAGTGCTGATGCATAGGGAAACATGGACTCCAATGTTCATAGCAGCACTTTCAACAATAGCCAAATCATGATAACAGCTTAAATGTCCATTAACTGACGAATGGATCAAGAAGATGTGATTTATTTATACAGTGGAATACTACCTGGCAATGAGAAAGAATGAAATCTGGCCATGTGTAGCAACATGGATGGATCTCGAGGGTGTTATACTGAGCGAAATAAGTCAGGCAGAGAAAGACAGATACCATATGTTTTAACTTATAGATGGATTAGGAGAAACTTAATGGAGGACCATGGGGGAAAAGAAGGGGAAATATAGTTGGGGAGAGGAAGGGAGGGAAACCATGAGAGAATCTTGAATGCCCAGAACAAACTGAGGGCTGATGGGGGTGGGGGTTAGGGGAAGAGGGTGATGGGCATGGAGTAGGGCACCTGTTGGGATGAGCACTTGGTGTTATATGGAAACCAACGTGAAAATAATCTATGAACGAAAAAAAAAAGAAAATTCTTTTACTGTGTCTAATGACAGATTTTAACTAATCTTATTGTGGTGATCATTTTGCAATACATACAAATAAAATCATTATGTTATGCACAGAAACTAATATAATGTTTGTATATCAGTTAAACCCCAATTTAAAAAAGGAAAAGTAATTTTCATTTTGTTTATTTATATACAGCAGAGCATATTCATTTAGAATAAGATAAAATTACAGATAAGTAAAATGATGAAACAAGTATATTGGAGCATTTTAACAGAATGCTGTTGCTACCTTTTATAAAAGAAAATGGTAAGTCTTTCTTTTTTAGAAGTCTAAGAAATCACAGGTTAAATACCATTTAAAAAATTGAAAACATAAAAATTAGGGCGTGATCCACAACTACATTTCACATACTGATCTTTTATTATTGTCTCATGAAAAAACAGTTGGATGAGTTTAATTGTTTCACAAAGACCCTTATCCAGAAATTTTTCTCTAATGGGATAACTGGGTGACTTAATTGGTTAAGCATCTGGCTCTTGATTTTGGCCCAGGTCATGATCTCACAGTTGGTGAGATTAAGCCCCTAGTAGGGTTCTATACTGACAGTATGTAGTCAGCTTAGGATTCTCACTCTCCTTGTCACTCTTTGCCTCTCCCACTGACATTCACTTTTCCTCTCTCTGTTTCTTTCAAAATAAATAAAATTTTAAAAAAAGAAATTATTCTCTCATGAAAACTTCAGGCAAGGTGCCTATAATCCAGAATTCAAGCACTGAAGGACAAGAAGAGCCATGCAAAGTTCACAATACCTTTTCCCCTATCACTAACTGTTTCTTCTTCCAATTCTGCTTATTGCCTCTACCCTTAGTTATATAAATACGTTTTTGGATCTCATTAATTCATATTCTTCTATTGCTTTTCAACTCCATTAAGTAGCAGAACAGTTCTGGAAATCATATTTACCATAACTCTTAAGAGAATGTATTGAATGGTAACTTAAAAAATATTATTTCCTGGAGTTCCTGGGCTTCTCAATAAATAGGTTGTGTCACATTCTTGATTTCAACTCAGGTCATGATTTTGCAGTTCATGATATCGAGCCCTGTTCAAGCTGTACATTCACACTGCAGAGCCCTCTTTGGATTTTCTCTCCCTCTCTCTCTGTTCCTCCCCCACTCATGTTCTTTCTGTCTCTCTCAAAATAAATAAACTTTTTTTTAAAGTGTGTGATTTCCTAATCTCATTCGTTTTCTCCATCATTATGTTGGTATCCATATAGCCTTTAACTAGAAAATCCCACATATATATTCGCCACTACTTCCCACTTCTACATCCAGGTGTAGACTCAAGATTATTCTTTTTTAAAACAATTTTTTTAGTTTATTTATTTTTGAGACAGAGAGAGACAGAGCATGAGTGGGGGAGGGGCAGAGAGAGGGAAACACAGAATCTGAAATAGGCTCCAGGCTCTTAGCTGTCCGCGCAGAACCTGATGTGGGGCTCAAACCCACAAACCGTGAGATCATGAGCTAAGCCGAAGTTGGACGCTTAACTGACTGAGCCACCCAGGCGCTCCAGAATTATTCTTAACCAAACTCATGTAGTCTATAGAATCCAATGGAATTTGACACATGATATAAAGCTTTCATATCATTCCTGGAAGCCAATTAACTAAACTGCAGAGAAATATTTTGTAAACAAAATAGACACACTTGTTACTGGTTTTACCATGAGACTGCATGTGGTTCCAAGTAACCTTTGAGACAAGGCCTCTGAGACGCTTGCCTAAATGTAGCTTTCTGTTGCTATTGAGTCCATTTTCATATTATATCAGCTACTGATTCTCCCTTCTTCTCAAACTTGCCATTATATCACTCTGCTTCCTTACTTTTCATTCTAGTGTGAAACATACTCATTTTTATTCCCTAGATAGCAGAAAAAGGTAAATTGCTTTCCCTCTGTGACTAAATTTGCCTTCATTTCAGGTAAAAATTTCTAACGTTAGAATATAGAGTATCCTTAAAAGTCTGGAGAACCTCCAAAAGCATGGAGGTTAAAAAAAACCCTACTAAAGAACGAATGGGTCAACCAGGCAATCAGAGAAGAAATTTAAAAATATATGAAAGCAAATGAAAATGAAAATACTACAATTCAAACTCTTTGGTATGCGGCAAAGGCATTCCTTAGAGGAAAATACATAAAAATCCAGGCCTATCTCAATACACTAGAAAAAGCCCATATACAAAATCTAACAGCACATCTAAAGGAACTAGAAGCAGAGCAGCAACAACACACCAACCCAGCAGAAGATGAAAAATAATAAGGATCATGGCAGAAATAAACAATATATAATCCAAAAAACCAGTTGAACAGATCAATGAAACAAATAGTTGGATTTTTGAAAAAATTAAAAAAAAATTGATTAACCTCTAGCCAGGTTTCTCTAAAAGAACCCGGAGAGAA
>NW_027527924.1:25262-33377 GCF_008692635.1 Crocuta crocuta | reverse complement strand
ACCCGGAGAGAACATCCGGGGCGCCTGGGTGGCTTAGTCGGTTAAGCGTCCGACTTTCGCTTAGGTCATGGTCTCACGGTTCGTGGGTTTGGGCCCCGCATCGGGCTCTGTACTGACTGCCAGCTCAGAGCCTGGAGCCTATTTCAGAGTCTGTATCTCCCTCTCTCTCTGATCCTCCCCTGCTCACGCTTTCTCTCTCTTTCTCCTAGAAATAAATAAAAAATATTAAAAAAAAAGAAAAGAAAAGAGAGAACATCCAAATAGACAAAATCATGAATGAAAATGAATTTATTACAACCAATCCCTCAGAAATAAAAGCAATTTTCAAGGAATACTATGAAAAATTATATGCCAACAAACTGGACAACTTAGATGAAATGCACAAATTCCTAAATACACACTCACTACCAAAATTCACATAAGAAGAGATAGAAAATCTGAACAGACCCATAACTAGTGAAGAAATTGAATCAGTTATCAAAAATCTGCCAAATAATAAGAGCCCTGGGCCAGATGGCTTCCCTGGGGAATTACACCAGACATTTAAATCAGAGTTAATACCCATTCTTCTCAAGCTATTCCAAAAAAATAGAAAAGGAAGGCAAACTTCCATACTCATTCTACGAAGCCATCATCACTTGATTCCCAAGTCAGACAGAGACCCAGTAAAAAAAGAACTACAGGCTAATACCCATGATGAATACGGATGCAAAAATCCTCAACAAAATACTTGCAAATTAAATTCAACAGAACATAAAAAGAATGATCCACCATAATCAATTGGGATCATTCCTGGGTTACAGGACTGGTTCAACATTCCTAAATCAATCAACGTGATATATCGCATTAACAACAGAAAAGATAAACACCATATGATCCTGTCGAAAGATTCAGAAAATGCATTTGTCAAAATACAGCATCCTTTCTTAATGAAGACCCTCGAGAAAGTCGGGATAGAAGGAACTTACTTAAACATCATAAAAGCCATCTATGAGAAGTCTTCAGCTAACATCATCCTCAACGGGGAAAAACTGAGAGCTTTCCCCCTGAGATCAGGAACACGACAGGGATGTCCACTCTCACCACTGTTGTTTAACATAGTGCTGGAAGTCCTAGCATCAGCCATCAGACAACAAAAGGAAATAAGAGGCATCAAAATTGTCAAAGACGAAGTTTAACTTAAGTTTTACACAGATGACATGATATTCTACATGGAAAACCTGACAGACTCCACCAAAACTCTGTGAGAATTGATTAATAATTTCAGCAGAGTTGCCTAGTACAAAACCAATGTACAGAAATTGGTTGCATTTTTATACACCATTAAAGAAGCATCAGAAAGAGAACAAGAAACTGATACCATTCACTTTTGCACCAAAAACTATAAAATACCTAAGAAAAAACCTAACCAAAGATGTAAAAGATCTGTATGCTGAAAACTATAGAAAGTTTATGAAGGAAATTGAAGAAGCCACAACAAAATGGAAAAGCATTGCATGCTCATGGATTGGAAGAATAAATATTGTTAAAATGTCAATACTACCCAAAGCAACCTACACGTTAAAATTATTCTCAATCAAAATTGCACAACCATTCTTCTAAAAGCTAGAACAAACAATCTTAAAATTTGTATGGAACCACAAAAGACACTGAATAGCCAAAGTAATATTGAAAAAGAAAATCAAAATGGGAGACATCACAATCCCAGACTTTAGCCTCTATTACGAAGCTGTAATCATTAAGACAGTATGGTATTGGCAGAAAAACAGACACATAGACCAATGGAATAGAATAGAGAACCCAGAATTGGACCCACAAAAATCTGGACAATTAATCTTTGGCGAAGCAGGAAAGAGTATCTATGGAAAAATGACAGTCTCTTTAACAGATGGTGCTGGGAGAACTGGACAGCAACATGCAGAAGAATGAAACTAGACCACTTTCTTACACCACACATAAAAATAAACTCAAAATGTATGAAAGGCCTGAATGTGAGACAGTAAACCATCAAAACCCTAGAGGAGAAAGTAGGAAACAACCTTCTTGTCCTCAGCTGCAGCCATTTCTTACTCAACACATCTCCAAAGTCAAGGGAATCAAGAGCAAAAATGAACTATTGGGACCTCATCAAGATAAAAAGCTTCTGCATGGCAAGAAAACAGTTAACAAAATTGATAGGCAGTTGATGGAATGGGAAAAGATAGTTGCAAGTGACATATCAGATAAAAGGCTAGTATCCAGAACCTATAAGGAACTCACCAAACTCCACACCTGGTCAACAAATAATCCAGTGAAGAAAATGGCAGAAGACATGAACAGACACTTTTCCAAAGAGAGCATATAGATGGCCAACAGACACATGAAACGATGCTCAATGTCACTAATCATCAGGGAAATACAAATCAAAACCACACTGAGATATCACCTCATGCCGGTCACAGTGGCTAAAATGAACAAATCAGGAGACTATAGATGCTGGCTAGGATGTGGAGAGATGGGCACTCTATTATAATGTTGGTGAGAATGCAAATTGGTGCAGCCCCTCTGGAAAACATTGTGGAGGTTCCTCAAAAAAGTTAACAATAGAACTCCACTATGACCCATCAATAGCACTGCTAGAAAGTTACCCAAGGGATACAGGAGTGCCGATGCATAGGGACACATATATCCCAACGATCATAGCAGCACTTTCAACAATCGCCAAATAATGGGAAGAGCCTATATGTCCATTTACTGACAAATGGATCAAGAAGATGTGGTTTATCTATACAGTGGAATACTACATGGCAAGAGAAACAATGAAATCTGTCCATGTGTAGCAACATGGATGGATTTTTAGGGTATTATGCTAAGTGAAATAAGCCAAGCAGAGAAAGACAGATACCATATGTTTTCACTCATATGTGGAACAGGAGAAACTTACCAGAGGACCATAGGGGAGGGGAAGGGGAAAAATAGTTCAGGAGAGGGAGAGAATCAAACCATAAGAGGCTCTTAAAAACTGAGAGCAAACTTAGAATTGATAGGCCATGGGGGAGAGGGGAAATTGNGAAATGATTTTGGATGATTGATGTGAATGAAAACTGGTACAGCCACTGTGGAATATAGTATGGAGATTCTTCAAAAAATTAAAAATAGAACTACTCTGTGACCCAGGAAATTCCGTGCTAGGCATTTATCCAAAAGATATAGGAGTGCTGATTCAAAGGCACACATGCACCCAAATTTTTATAGCTGCACTATTGACAATAGCCAATGTAAAATACCCAAGTTTCCATCGACTGATGAATGGATAAAGAATATGTGGTGTGTGTGTGTGTGTGTGTGTATACATATATACATGTATATATACGTATATATGTATATATACGTATATATACATGTATACGTATATATACATACATATACCACACACAATGCACTATTACTCGGCAATCAAAAAGAGTGAAATCTTGGCATTTGCAACAACATGGATGAAAGTGGAACNGACTCTTAAATACAGAGAACAAACTGAGAGTTGCTGGAGGGGTATTGGGTGTTAGGACAGGATAAGTGGGCGATGGGCCACTTATTGGATGAGCCAGTTGTTGGATGAGCATTGGGTGTTATGTGTAAGTGATAAATCAGTATATTCTACTCCTGAAACAATTATTACACTATATGTTAACTAACATGNGACGCGGGGCTCGAACCCACGAACCGCGAGATCATGACCCAAGCGAAAGTCGGACGCTTAACCGACTAAGCCACCCAGGCGCCCCAAACATGGATTTAAATAAAATTTATAAAGACCAAAAAAAGAAACCCACCGAATATAGTCTCCTTCTGCAATAAAAGTTAAAATAACAGTGATTTGAAAAAAAAAAAAAGTTTATTTCTCACATAACAGTCTAAGGGTGATTACTGCAGAGTTGGTGTTGGCTACATGGTATTCAGGGACCCAGGTTTCTCCTGTCTTCTAAATCTGCCATTGTCACTATTGAAGTACCAGGTTATATCTTACATGGCTGTTCCAACTTACTGCCTCATATTCACATGTTAGCTAGAATGAATGAGGAGAGAGAGAAATGGAGGGCATGCCTGTTACTTAGTGACATAACCCCGTAGTCTTACACATTACTTTTGCTTAACTCCCTTGGTTAGAACTTAGTCACATGCCATACATGACTGCAATAAACAGTGAGAAAAGTGTATTTCAGCTGATTGACCTGTACTCAGTTAAATATTGAACACTTTGTTATTGAATAAACAATGAGAGGATGTATATTCAAAGCATGTATCCCATTATCCTAAACTACTCTTTCCTGGTGTAGTCACATCTCTAAACTCTGGTCACAGAATTTCCCTGAAAGGTTTTCTGCTTGGTTTGGGACATCCAGCATTGGCCCCTACCTATAGTTTCCTTATTCCATACCTCTGCTCTCTAAGCTTCTTGATTTCTTTCACCTTGAAGGGGTAACCACAGAAATGTATGCTTATTCATCAGAAGTGATGTCATTATAGTGAAAAGGGTATGAGGCATGGATTCACAGATCCTGGATGTAGAATCCTGAGGAAGTCATTATATCTTTCTAGTTTCTATGTCAGCCCTGCAGAATTCTACTGAATGTTCAATGAGATAATGCATGTGAAAGTCTATATAAATTGGAAAGTGCTATTAAAATGGTTGTGAGTATTTCATTTTTAGTGCTATTTTATAACTGTCTTGACATACCATTTTTACCCTATAGCTATCTAACTTGGTATTGGCACAAAAACAGACACATAGACCAATGGAACAGAATTGAGAACTCAGAAGCGGACCCAAAAGTATACAGCCAACTGATCTTTGACAAAGCAGGAAAGANACAATCATATATATATTTCAATTCCAGAAGATCCCTAAGGTTCCCTACAACTTTCTCATTTTAGTCTTAGAATGAATGCCAGCCTCCCCTTCAGACTATAAACAGCATGTAACCTGTACATGTTAAAGCCATGAACATTTTAATTTTGCATATCTTATAATATTAAGAATCAAGGGAAATAAACAGGAAACTCAGAAATAAACCCACAATTATATGATCAATTAATCTTTGACGAAGGAGGAATGAATAGACAATATGAAAAAGACAATCTCTTCAACAAATGGTGTTGGGAAAACTGGAATGCCACATGTTAAAAATGAAAATGGACCACTTTTTTACACCATACACAAAAATAAACTCAAAGTGGATTAAAGACCTAAATATGAGACAGGAAACCATCAAAATCTTTGAAGAGAGTACAGTCAGTGATCTCTCTGACATGGGCTGTAGCAACATTTTTCTAGATATGTGTCCTGAGCAAGAGAAATAAAAACAAAACAAAACAAAACAAACAAACAAACAAAAACTATTGTGAGGATATCAAAATAAAAATCTCTGCATAGCAAAGAAAACAAACAACAAAGCTAAAAAGGCAACCTACTGAATGGGAGAAGATATTTGCAAATGATTTATTTGATAAAGGGTTAATGTTCAAAATATACAAAGGATTGATACAATTCAGCATCCAAAAGAACAAACCAATTTAGAAATGAACATAAGAGACGAACACATTTCTCTAAAGAAGACATACAGATAGCCAACAGACACATGAAAAGATGCTCAACATACTCACCATCAGGGAAATGCAAATCAAACCTACAATGAGATATCACCTCACACTTGTTAGCAGGACTAAAATAAAAAACACAAGAAACAACAGGTGTTGGCAAGGATGTGGAGAAAAAGTAAACCTTCTGCACTCTTGGTGAGAATGCAAACTGATGCAACCACTGTTGAAATCAGTATGGAGGTTCCTCAAAATTTAATAATAAAACTACCCTACAATTCAGTAATCACACTATTGGGTATTTACTCCCAAAATACAAGAACATTAATTCAAAGGGACGCATGCACTCATATGTATATTGCAACACTATTTACATTGCCAATATACAATATATATAATATCATTTAGCCATAAAGAAGAATGAAATCTTGCCATTTGTAAAAACATGGGTACAGCTAGGGATTAGAATGCTAAGTAAAATAAGTCAGACAAAAACAAATACCATATGACTGCACTCATGTGTGGAATTTAAGAAACAAACAAAAAATGAGCAAAAAAGGAGAAGAGAGGGAAACAAACCACAAGAGACTATTAATGATAGAGAAAAAGCCGAGGGTTGACAGAGGGAAGTGGTTGGGAGATGGGCTAGATGGTGATGGGTGTTAAGGAGGGCACTTGTGATGAGCCCTGGGTGTTGTATTTAAGTGATGGATTATTAAATTCTATACCTGAATTTACACTACATGTTAACTAACTGGAATTTAAATAAAAACTTGAAAAAGGAAAAAAAATGCTGTTTCATTTCTACCTGTATTTTATTTGTTGTAACTAAAATAAGTGTTTTGGTAATGTAAAAAAAGAATCAGAGAAAAATAAGCCCATTTTTAAACTTGTAAAACCTAAATCAAGACTTCCATGGCTTATCTGGTTTTGATGAGGTTTAATGCTGGCTAAGCTGAGAGCTAAGACACAATTCTACTCTAGAGAAACCACAGCCTGTATTCATAGCGATTAATTAGATTAAAAGAATGAATAACCTCAGACACTAAAGCACCAAAATTGGTCTCAGTTACTCGAGTCTAAAACAACAGTCATATTCACCATGGAAATCTAGGACAAATACCATATATTTGCACATATAGGTGGATTAGGAGGAAGTTAACGGAGGACCATGCGGGAGAAGGGGGAAAATAGTTGGGGAGAGGGAGGGAGGCAAACCATGAGAGACTCTTGAATGCTGAGACAAAACTGAGGGCTGATGGGGGGGGAAGGGGGTAATGGGCATGGAGGAGGGCATTTGTGGGGATGAGCACTGGGTGTTATATGTAAACCAACTTGACAATAAACTATTTAGGGGAAAAAAAGAAAAGTGAATTGTATCTCAAGGAAAAAAAAAAGGAAATCTAGGGTAACTAGGGCATTAACAAACTCTAATGTGGTTTCCAGTTCAAAAACAAAAGAATGATGTATAATATGGAGGAAGTACTGACCTAAACCATGTGAAACAACCGTTAACAGGATGTCTCTTTTCACCTATGCTGTGAGAATCAAGTTACAAGTTTGCAAAAGCAATTCAGTTGCCTAGGTGCTTAGTTACAGCATGACTGGAGCCCAAAGTAATAAATGCTAATACAGTAGAAAGCTTTTCTCCCATAAGAAGCATGGTCCACCTAAGGATGGGAGATATCTAAATTGAAAATACTCCAAGGCTGAATTGCAATAGGCAAAGTTTACCTACAACATTATTCCATTACAAACAACAACATTAAGTAAGCTTGTATATGCCAGGAATTGTTTATTTTTTTCATTCTAGGGTTAAGACTCTTTCATATTAACTTCAAGTAGTTTCTCTATGTTAGTACTAAATAAAAAGGAGCAGATCATCTTTTGAGGTTATAAAATGCTTATGAGGATAAACATCTGACACTAAGGATTAAATCCCTGTAAATATTCAAAAGATTCTAATCTATGTGAGATCAGTATAAAATTACTTCATATGTAGTGTTGCTTTTATCTTTCCTGAAGTCTTAACCCCTTGAAATGAGTTCTTCATTTTTCCCTCAGATCAGGAATACAGAATTGCATGCAGTGGAAACTCATCTTAACTACTTCCTTTTGTGTTTGCCTCATTAGTCAGTCCATTATTATTACCACACACTCCATTTGAAGATACGGAATTAAGCACAGAGCATTTTCCTGGTGAAGCCAGACTTTCTTCCCAATAGCATCAAAATATTTTGGCTCTGTGAATGACAGAGAAAAGATGTATGCTATGACATGAGACCAGGACATATGATATTGTGACCTACAGAAAGGGGGTTTGGTGAGCCAAAATCAACAAGTACAATTACTCTGAAACCTTTAATGAAACGTGTTACTCTCATTCATTGTGAGTGGAAAACTGGCCTGACAAGATTTCCTGTAGCATTTAGTGTAGTTTTTGACATTAAACCAGAAAGACACGATGACATTTCTAAGTTCACCAACATCAACTTTCACAGGTAAGCTGTAAGAATTGCAGAGAGGATGTAAAAAGCATAA
>NW_027527924.1:20851-25239 GCF_008692635.1 Crocuta crocuta | reverse complement strand
ATCATAATTAAGCACATAGTTTCTGATAAATGTCACCCACTGTCTTTCATTATGCTCTAACTAGAGAGACTTTGAATGATGTGAGTTTTGAAGGCAATAGTTTGCAATCACTGCCATAAAACTGAGTGTTATAAATTTATGAGAACAAAATCTTATTTAAAATGAAATATAATCCCAAATAATGATAAAGTTAGTAGATCTCCATCAAGTTGCACTCTTTTTTAAAAATAATTTCTCCTTTGGGTGTGGAGTTTGGTGACTTCCTTATAGATATGAACAGACAGTTCTCCAAAAAGGACATCCAGATGGGCAACAGACATGAAACAATGCTCAGCATCCCTCCTCATCAGGGAAATACAAATCAAAATCACACTGAGATTCTACCTCACGCTGGTCAGAGTGGCTAAAATGAGCGAATCAGAGGACTCTAGATGCTGGTGAGGATGTGGAGACCGGGCACCCTCCTACACTGTTGGTGGGAATGTAAACTGGTGCAGCCCCTCTTGGAAAACAGTGTGGAGGTTCCTCAAAACATTAACAATAGAACTCCCTTATTACCCAGCAATAGCACTGCTAGGAATTTACCCAAGGGATACAGGCGTGCTGATGCATAGGGGCACATGGACCCCAATGTTCATAGCAGCACTCTCAACAATAGCCAAAAGGGAAGAGCCTAAGTTTCCATCAACGGACGAGTGGATCAAAGATGTGGTTTATCTATACTATGGAATACTACATGGCAATGAGAAAGAATGAAATCTGGCCATGTGTAGCAACTTGGATGGACCTTGAGGGTGTTATGCTGAGCGAAATAAGTCAGGCAGAGAAGGACAAATACCATATGTTTGCACGTATAGGAGGATTAGGAGGAACTTAACGGAGGACCATGGGGGAGAAGAAGGGGAAAAATAGTGGGGGAGAGGGAGGGAGGCAAACCATGAGAGACTCTTGAATGACGAGAACAAACTGACTGCTGATGGAGGTTGAGGGGAGGGGAAGGGGGTGATGGACATGGAGGAGGGCAGGTGTGTGGATGAGCACTGGGTGTTATATGTAAACCAATTTGACAATAAACTATTAAAAAATAAGTAAATCATTTCTCCTTCTGTTTATTTATAGTAGCTCTTATTTATTCTCAGAAGATAGGGCAATGATGGTGATCATGGTCAGAAATAGAAGTAAATTCTCTAAACTCAATAATTACATTTTATTTAAGTTAGATATGTACATTCTAGAAAAACATTTAATAGTATTAACATTTCAATAGTTGCTCTCATATCTCATTAGGGTAAATTTCACACCACTCTAAGCAATCACTTTATTTTGGAAGGTTAAACTTTCCAAATGTCTTTATTTTGCCTGGGAAAATAAGGTTTATGATTGTATATTGTAATATAGTCAGCTAGTTGCTTCATCTTTAGCTGTTAACGGTAAAATTTTGCTTCTATTTTGTGTTGAATGCTTGTTATGTTGGAAATTATTTTTACTTCCCCAGGTTGTATGTCTTTTTTATATATTTTCTGAAGCAAATGAAATCCTCCACTTTCACTGGAGGAAGAGATATATAGGTGGCTCAAATTTATATCAATAATAAGACAGTCACAATAATTCTAAAAAATTATATATATGAATGCAACAATAGTTGGTTTTAATTTGTGTTCAGGTATATGCAAACACTGTCAATTGATCTTTGACAAAGGAGCAAAGACAATTCAATGGAGAAAGGATAATTTTTAAGAAATTATGCTGGAACAAGTGGATATTCACATGCTAAAAAAATGAATCTAGACACAGATCTTAAACTTTTCAGAAAAATTAACTCAAAACGAATCACAGCCCTAAAATTTAATGCTCAAAGATGTAACATTCCTAGAAGGTAATGTAGGAGAAGATTTAGGTAAACTGGTTTTGGTAATGACTTTTTATATACAGCACCAATTCTAGTGATCAATGGTTTTATTGTTTCCAATATAACACATGTACAGATCTGCTTAAATACAAATTTCAGACTAATATGTGTTAGTTAACTTTACATTATAGTCCTCAGCTCTAATGTGCAAATTTTACAAATACTCTATTAATTTGTGAGTGCCTATGGAGCCATGAACTAAAATATCACAAGAAGTAAAAAAACGGATATTTGGTTGCTTGGGAATTACTGGGAAATAAATAATACTTCATCAAGCAATCATATATTGTATTCATGCTATCTAATAATAAGGATTGGGCAAATTAATTATTTTGTTTCTTCTCTTAAGCACTTAGGTTCATATCTTCCCCATATCCTGAAGTAGTACTCTTCTCTGATTTTGGCAATATAGGAAATCTTTATGGGACCCAGATGTAATTGCCTTTTTTATTTGAAGTACATAAAAAAGAAACGTGGAGTGATTCCCTAGAATCTGAACAGTCAGTGATGTGAGCAGAAGTTAAGTTTTATAGGCCTTTTTATGCCAGAACATGGCACCAGAAAATGAGTGACACAGCACACATGTTCTGCAATATGGTTATTTGAGTATGTGTGTTTGTATATGTCTTTGTGGGGGGGGGCTAGGAAAAGGTCTGTATTAGTTATCTCTTACTGCATAATATTACCATGAACCTAGCACCTTAAAACAAAACATGATTTTATCTCACCATTTTTGTGAGCCACGAGTTAAGGCACAACTTAGCAGTGTTCTCTGCCTCAGGGTCTCAAAAGGTTGCATTCAATGTTTCAAGTGGGGCTTCAGTTTCATATGAGAATTTATCCAGGAGAGGATCCACTTCCAAGTTCAATCTGTTGGTTGGATTCAGTTTTAATGTGGTTTGTGGAGGTTAAGGCCTCATTTTCTTGCTGAATGTTTGCTGTAAGCCTTTGCAGGCTGTCAGCTAGATGTCATCTTTAGCTCCAAAAGTCATTTATAGTTACCTGTCATGTTGTGTTCCACGGCATGTCCATTTGCTTCCTCAAAGCCAGTAAAGAAGAAACTCCAGGAATATGGGTGCTACAATTTTGTATAATCAAGTAATACTGTGCACATAACCATATACCTCCTGTTACCTTTGCCATATTCTGCTCATTAGAAACAAGTCACAATCCTGCCTATAGTCAAAAGGAAGGATTACACATAGATGTGGCTATCAGGAAGGAGGTGTCATGGAGACCACTCTAAGAGTCTGTTCAGCACAGAGTCTCTCTTGTTGGATCTAAGATGATACTGAAAAAAAATAGACCATTTCTCACTTTACTGGATTTTTCTGTTATAGATTCTTAATCATATTGTTTTTTTTTTCAATTTTCCTGCTTACTAAGGTACTTGTTCTATCTAGTTGTTGTTCTTTTTTTTCAACAACCAAGATTCCATGCATTCCATCATAAGGGGCTCTGAAGATTAGGAAGAAGAAAAGGAAAGAAGAAAAAGAGGAGTAGAAGAAGTAGGATAAAAAGGACAAGGAGGAGAGGGAGGAAGAGAAAGTGAGAAAATAAGGAAGAAAGAATGGAAAGAAGGGAAGGAGGGAAGGTAGGAGAAAGGAAGAAAAGAAGCTGTGACAGCCAAAGTGGGTAGGAACACTTGGAAACACATTGTCAATCCTAGAATGTGAACACAGTTTGCTTCAACATGTCAATACAATTTTCAGTTTGAATATTAATGACTTGGAACCTCTGGATGTATAGTTCATAACATGAGTTTCTAGAAGTTAAGACTTAAATACTTCTACTTCAAAAGGGATAAGACAACAAGGTCAGGTTACCCTGAGGTCTGATCATCCACTGGAGTTTCATGGCACTGTCCTGCTTCCTAGAAACATTACCTCAGTCAAGACAGAATAATTGTTTTCTCACTCAGGTGTCATAGTGTTGCTATAGGTGTCTTCACATACATACACAATTTTGAATAGAATTAGATTAAATAATTGTAAACAATTTGTCATGTATACCTTAATGCTCATTCTTCATTAATTGTCATCTTGAAATTGACTTTGCCTGTTTCTTATTATTTATTTGTTTGTTTTTATTTTAATTAAATTCAAATTGACATATAATGTAATAATTGTTTCAGGAGCAGAATGTAATGATTCATCACTTATATATAACATCAAGTGCTCAGCCCAACCCTTTAATGCCCATCACCCATTTATCCCATACTCCCACTCAACAACCCACAAGCAACCCTCAGTTTACTCTCTGTATTTAGGAGTCTTTTACGATTTGTCTTCCTCTAAATTCCTAACATGAGTGAAATCATATGATATATGTATCTTTCTCTGACTTATTTTCCTTGGCATAATACATTCGAGTTCTATCCACATTGTTGCAAATGGACAGATTTAATTCTTTTCATCACTGAGCAATATTCCATTGTACATGTATATATATATATATATATACCACTTCTTATTCATTC
>NW_027527924.1:17525-20693 GCF_008692635.1 Crocuta crocuta | reverse complement strand
AAGAAGAGAGGCATGGGCTCTTTCCATAATTTGGCTATTGTTTATACAACTGCTACAAATATTGGGGTGCATGTGCCCCTTCCAATCAAAACTTTTGTATCCTTTGGATAAATACCAAATAGTGTGATTGCTGGGTTATAGAGTAGCTCCATTTTTAATTTTTTGAAGAACTTACATACTGATTTACAGAGTGGCTGCACCAGTTTGCATTCTCTTCAACAGTTCTCCTTTCTCCTCATCCTCGCCAACATCAGTTGTTTCCTGAGTTGTTAATTTTAGCAATTCTGACAGGTATGAGGTTGTATCTCATTACGGTTTTGATTTGTACTTCCCTGATGATGAGTGATGTTGAGCATCTCTTCATATGTCTCTTAGCCATCTAGATGTCTTCTTTGGAAAAGCCTCTGTTCATGTAATTTGCTCATTTCTTCTTTGGGTTATTTGTTTTTTGGTTGTTGAGTTTGATAAGTTGTTTATAGATTTTGGATACTGACCCTTTATCCGATATTTCATTTACAGATATCTTCTCCCATTCCATCAGTTGGCTTTTAGTTTTATTGTTTTCTTCACTGTGCAGATTTTTTATCTTGATGAGGTCCCAATAGTTCATTTTTGCCTTTATTTGCCTCGACTCTGGAGACATGTCTAGTAATACATTGCTGAGGCCAAGGTAAAACAGGTTGTTGCTTGTTTCCTCCTCTAGGATTTGATGGATTACTTCTCACATTTAGGTCTTTCATCCATTTTGGGTTTATTTTTGTGTATGCTGTGAGAAAGTGGTCCAAGTCCATTCTTATGAATACTGCTATCCAGGTCTCCCAGCACCATTTGCTGAAGAGACTGTCTTTTTTCCAGTGGATATTCTTTCCTACTTTGTTGAAGATTAGTAGGCCATATGTTTGTGGGCCCATTTCTGGGTTCCTATTTGGTTCTAGTGATCTTTGTGCCTGTTTTTGTGACAGTACCATACTGTCTTGATGATTACAGCTTTGTAATGAAGCTTGAAATCTGGAATTGTGATACCTCCAAGCTTTGATTTTCTTTTTCTACATGACTTTGGCTATTCAGGGTTTTTTATGGTTCCATACAAAATTTAGGATTGTTTGTTATAGCTCAGTGAAGAATGCTCATGTTATTTTGATAGGGATTTCACTGAATGTGCAGATTGCTTTGGGTAGTATAGACATTTTAACAATATGTGCTCTTTCAACCCATGAACATGGAATGCTTTTCCTTTAGTTTGTGTCTTCTTCAATTTCTTTTATAAACTTTGTAAGTTTTCAGCCTAAAGACCTTTAACCTGTTTGGTTTCGTTTATTCCTAGGTATCTTATGGTTTTTGGTGCAATTATAAATAAGACTGGCCTCATGACTTCTCTTGTTGCTGCTCTATTATTGGTGTATAGAAACACAACTGATTTCTGTATATTGATTTTATATCCTGCATCTTTGCTGAATTCATGTGTCAATTCTAGCAGTTTTTTGGTGGAGTCTTTCAGGTTTTCCACATGGAGTAATCTCCAAATAGTGACAGTTTGACTTCTTGTCTGCCAATTTGGATGCCTTTTATTTCTTTTTGTTGTCTGAATGCTGAGGCTATGACTTCCAGTACTATGTTGAACAACAGTGGTGAGAGTGAATATCCCTGTCATGTTCTTTACCTTAGGGGGAAACTCTCAGTTTTTCCCCATTGAGGATGATATTAGCTGTGGGTCTTTCATATATGGCCTTTATGAACTCGAGATATGTTCCTTCTATTTCTACTGTCTTGAGGATTTTTTTAAATCAAGAAATGATGCTGTATTTTGTCAAATGCTTTCTCTGTATCTATTGAGAAGACCATGTGATTCTTTTACTTTCTTTTATTAATGTGATGTATCATGTTGATTGATTTGTGGATATTGAACCACCCCTGAAGCCTAGGAATAAAATCCACTTGATCATGGTGAAAGATTCTCTTAATCTACTGTTGGATTCTATTTGCTAGTATGCTATTGAGAATTTTGTATTATTGTTCATCAGGGAAATGGGTTTGTAGTTCTCTTTTTAGTGGGGTCCTTGTCTGGTTTTGGAATCTAGGTAATGCTGGCCCCACAGAATGAGCTTGGAAGTCTGCCTTTCATTTCTATTTTTTGAAGCAGTTTTTAAAAAATAGGTATTTACTCTTCTTTAAATGTTTAGTATAAATTCCCCGGGAGGCAATCCGGTCTTGGACTCTTGTTTGTTGTGAGATTTTTAAATTACTGATTCAATTTTCTTATTTTTACTGGTTATGGACTTTTCAAATTTTCTTGTTCTTCCTGTTTCAGGTTTGGTAGTTATTATTGTTTCTAAGAATTTATTCATTTATTCCAGATTGTCCAATTTGATTATGTATAATTACTCATAATATTTTCTTATTATTGTTTATATTTCTGTCGTGTTGCCTCTGATCTCTTCTTTTTCATTCTTGATTTTGTTTATATGGGTCCTCTCCTTTTTATTTTTGGTAAATAATCTAGGGTGTAATCAGTTTTTAACAATTCTTTCAAACAACCAGCTTTTAGTTTCAGTGATCTCTTCTTCTAATGTATGTTTTATTTTGATATCATTGGTTTCTACTTTAATTTTTATTATTTCCCTTCTTATGTTGGCTTTGCTTATTTCAATTACCAGTTTTGAAATCCCAATTATGAAACAGCCATGAAACAGCATTAGACTAAATGGAATACACTGAGGCTGTATATTTGTATATTCATTTCACTGTTTAGAAACTGTAATATATCAAATATTTAGCTGTGCATTTAGCATGCCAAATTATACATCTTACCTATGGACAAATGTCAGTGTTTCCAAAATGTATGATGAATCAAGAAGAACATAAACTAAATATGAAATTTCACATGACTAGTTTGATTTTTAAGAAGGTAAGTGGCAAAAACCTCCCCTACAATCCCTCTCCAAATCTAAAAAATTCAGTGCCTTTCTTCAGCACTGATTTGAATTGTCCTCATTTATAGCCTTATGGTCTCTAAATCCAGTAACATTAAACAGCAAATCAATCATGAAGTGCAATGAGAGGTCATGATGAAGTTTAGAGGAGTTTAGTTTTGTGATTATTTATATATATATATACATATATATATACATATATATGTATATATACATATAGAAGATGCTGCTTCTCACA
>NW_027527924.1:5291-17306 GCF_008692635.1 Crocuta crocuta | reverse complement strand
CTCTCAAAGGCAACCCACAATAAATAACCAAATTTATGTGTTCCACAATATTTAGGATTTTGTTTTGATGATGTTCTGGGCATACTGGTATAGTAAAGCCAATAGTTACACCATTTACAAAAGTAGAAAATGCTGATAAAATATAAATATATAACTGTAACTATAAAGTTTCCATTTTAAAATGTTTTGCAAGATGGCTCAGAAAAGAGGCATAACAATTATGTAAAAAGCCTGATATTTTGGACAATTGTAATGGGATTTTGGCAGCATTTGCAGAAAGGTTATCAAGTGTGAGTCAAACTAAAATTAGTGAAGATGGACTAGGAATAAATTTATTTCATTTATAAAAGTAAATGAATACAACAGAGGAGAATAAGTACTCAGGAATCATTTTCACTAGAACCTTGCATCAAGATTCTTTTAAATACTACTATTAGTGTGCATATACGTCAATATCTTATAACCCCAACAATCATTGCAGTACATTGACTGAAAAACACTACCCAAAACAATATTTCTTTAGCAAGAACAGAATTCCTATTGTTTTATCATCATTTACATAAATTTTACCTTGTTGCTTAAATCAAGCAGAGTAACCAAAAATATTATTCAATATAAGTCAATCAACCAAAAAATGTTTAAGATTATGTAAAGTAGAACAGCAGATGATATGACATATAAAGGAGTACATGAGAATGGAATATCTTTCATTATGGAATTGAACAAAAACATACTGCTGTTAAGATTGTAATAGATTTCTTTTTTTTTTTAAACATATTTTTTATTTATTTCTNCAAGATTGTAATAGATTTCTAAATTAATTATTGAATTGTTTTAGAAATGAAGATAATTAATTTTATAAAATGTGTTTTTTAATGTTTGCTTAAGGGTCTCATCTGTTACATTAATACAGAATAGTGACACAGCAGTCAAAATGGGGAAGGTTAAGATGCATTTAAACAAGTTTGGCCCAATAAGTCCCATGCTCTAATTCTCCCTACCAGTTCATTCCATTATAAACTTAATTAGAAACCTTTTCTTTTTAATGTTGAGAAAAAGCATTTTGATACCACTAAAGTTCTATGTAGGATTTTCAAATCTTATTAAATGGCTGATTTACAGTTACTCTAAACCTACGTTTTATTTTTAATACACCTACCAGGACGATGCTATAAAAACTTTTAAGGAAGCCAATGAATCTTTTTGAGTAGACTCTATGATGTTTCAATCAGTCTGTATTAAGCCATGATTGTCATAAGTACCAAGTGAATTAATACAGTAAAATTTTGGGTGCTACATTAGGTGAAAAACTAGTTGGCAGATACATATTTATTTTTAACCTACAGAGAGAAATATACATTTTATTTTTTTACTGAAAATGATAGGAATTTTATTGTACAAATCATGATTCTATTTCCTTTACAGAATGATTTGTAGTTGCTGAAGGATGTTAGGCATTCTAAAAGCCGAAGTATGAATGGGCTTACAATCCACCTAAAATTTACTGCATTCAGTAAAAGGCTAAAGCACTCAAGCTTTGAAGTCATTTACTGCAAAGGCTGTTTATTCACCATATAAAATCTTACTGTATATTGCATCCTCAAAGATACAAGAGCTGCAACAGAGNGAAAATCCAATCACAATCTTCTGTGGTTTGGAATTGGAATATTTTAAGGCTTTACGAGTTGAAAAAGATATTTTGAACAAATAGCTTCATAAATCAGGTTTGGTTTTAAAAGCTGGAGGGATTTCAAAAATTCATTTTATTCTTCAGAAATAATTAGAGGTGAGAGGTAGTTTATTGAAAATATCAGAAAACATAAATAGTGCATACTCCCCACAGGCAAGCATCTTGCTATTGTCTTACTCTGGTGTGAGTCATAGTCTATCTGGCACAGTGTTTCTTCTGTCAGAAAGCCCATTTATCCCCTAGCCTCAGAACTTAATTATTTATTTCTAAAAATCTGGGTGGCAACAAAACCAGTTTTGAACATTTTACAATAGCTTTTCAAAATGAGTAACGAACCATGACTTGGAATGATTCACATTTGAGTAAGACATGTTTGTGGTTCATTGATGTCTAAGATTGTCTGACATATGGGGTTAGAGGAGAGAAATGACACAAAGAAAAGAGGGAGAAGCAGGAATTAGTTCCCTGCACACCCTTGNGAATGGCTCATCCCTAACCCTGGGGTAAAGAGATGAGCAAAACAAGTGTTCAGACAACAAATGATATACCCAAAACTCTGAGATTTTTAGTTTATATTCACAAATGTCTGCTTTTACCTTGCTTTTGCATTTTTTGTATATTAATCTCCCTTTCTTTAGTTTCCCCATGCAATATTTCTCTATTTAAACATATTTTAAGGGAATTTTATTTCTCTTATTTTGGATTCTTTAGAATTCTTTTTTAAATGTTTTTTTTTTTTAATTTCTGAGAGAGAGAGAGAGAGCGAGAGAGAGAGCAGGGGAGGGTCAGAGAGAGAGGAAGACACAGAATCCGAAGCAGGCTCCAGGCTCTGAGCTAGCTGTCAGCACAGAGCCCGACGCGGGGCTCGAAACCACGAACCGTGAGATCATGACCTGAACCGAAGTCAAATGCTTAACCGACTGAGTCACCCAGGCTCCCCTAGAATTCTTAAATAGCATCTTTCCCAATAGTGACCTCACAGTCTAGCAGATCACCACCTGAAAAGTGCATTGCTCTAGAAACACAGAGAGGTGACATCCTCCTGACACAGCCACTAAACACTAATGAGGCTACTCTGTGAGTTAAAGGGGGAAAAAATGACATTTTATCCCTCTGTCAACATATAATTAACATATGAGAAGTAAGTTCATTAGTCTTCTGTTGGTGAAGGGAATTTTGTTAGGTGGTTTACAGGTTTGCTTTTGCCACTGGTATTCTCTCAGAGACTTCTGTCCAGCTATCCTTTCTCACTATGACCTTTGTGTTGGTATGATTTGGATTTGATTTTTCAATTAGCTCAGTTACCTCATGACAAGGCCTCAGAGCCACACAGTCCCTTGACTTTTTGCTTTGTAGTGCCAAAACCTTCATGCCTCACTGAAAACTGCATAACATTAAACACATGCTGAAAATATATGTTCAAATTAGAGATGTAACAAACTATCCATAGAGAATCCACTAACTCACTGAAGCAACAAACCTGCAGATCCGGAGTTAGCAGGAGTAAATTACAATCTACAATATACCTCTCCCTCTGATGATAAAAGTAAAGCATATTTTATTTTAAAATGCTGACAGTTACTCCTGACCAATCAATACCTTTCTTGGAGAAGGAAAATTGCACAGCCCCAATTGCTACTGTACATATATTGAAAAGGACAGATGAACTATAGATGTGAGGCTTTCAGCAAAGACTAGGTATGAAAAGTCTTTGGAACCTGGCACTTAGATTAGATTCAGCTGTCATCCCTTGAACTCTTTATGTCAGATGTACTGAGCTTCTCATGTTTGACAGCATGTTGTCTTGCAAGCTTGCGGAATGTCTAAAAATCAAATGCTGGACTCGACTGACAAATGCATGGTTTTTCTCCACCTCCCCCTCAGGGGATGTGGGCTGAATTTATGTAACAAAACAAGAGCAGCAGCAAGACAATATTATATGGAATACTATATGGAAAATACTGTATTCCTGAAATGGCAAATGCCTTGCTGATGAAGAGATGTTACTTCTGCAATGAAAAATAAAACAAATAATTGTTTTAAAGAAAAGGAAAGGAAAGAAGAAAATCTGAATGAAATCTGATTCCATAAAAAAATATGCTGGAGTCTTATGTGTCTATTATGCACGGGGGTTTGTGTCTTAGGAAACAGCATAAATATAGAAAAGCTTATTGGTGTGTGGGAGGGACACACAGGAATAGAAGTAGACAATAAGCATATAAAAGTACTCCTTATTTATAGAATACACAAATCCAAAATGTCAGAGTTTGCGATCACTACCGAATTACATTTTTTTTTGAGAAACACATACAGGGAGGGGCAAAGAGAGAGAGGGAAAGAGGATCCAAAAAGGGCTTTGTGCTGACAGCAGTGAGTCCAATGTGGGGCTTGAACTCACAAACCTGGAAATCGTGACCTGAGCTGAAGTTAGATGCTCAACCAACTGAGCCACTCAGGTATTCCCCCTATAATAAGGGAGAGTTATTAGCAATTTCTCTAGATGATACTTCAGCACCACTACTGTAATATCAAATGGCTTTTCTTTTCCCAAAACTCAAGCTTATTTTTGTGGTTGTGGTGTCACAACATATGTGAATGTTTCCAAATGCTTTCAGGAATGGGAAATTTACTTTCTGACTCAAACTGCCATCTGTAATTCCAAACCACATACTTCTATTCATAACATCTCATGGATCAATTTCCAATTGTATATACTTCAAGGAAGTTTGGCAACTTTCAGTTTTATGGCTCATAATAATCTGTGTTATGGGCCTAGAAAATGACCAGAATCTGTATGGCACTTCAAATCAGGAATCCACCCAAGCAAGCATCAGAAATAGCTTTAGTAATTTTTTATGTAAAAAATAAAAGCATGAACCTTGAAACTTCAAAAAAATTTGAATCTTAAACTACGGCTATGAACTAGTACAAACTAATACAAATTATTCTACTGCTTCTATAACACAATAAGGAAACACCTTGTATTAGACTAGTAACATATTATTTAAAAATAAGTAAGATATATTTTTAGTTTATTTATGTCTTTGCCACTTATGAACTGATCAAAAATATTGAAGTGATTAATATTTCCAGCCTACACAGTCTGTAGGCTTTTTGTTTGTTCAATAATTCATTCATTCAATGTTTATGTAGTTATTTTTTTTTCTTTCATAACTATATAACAAGGATTTGCTCTCAGGGTGCTCATAAGCTTGTGAGGAGTGATTAACTACAATAAAGAGTAGAATGCTTCAATAGAAGTTTGATCATGAAAGTTCATGGACTATGCTGAGAATTGCAAATAGACTGCTATGCCTGGAGCTTAGGGACCCTGGAGTGGAAAGCACTGGTTAGACAGGAGATGAAGCAGTTAGAGTTGGGTTGTGTTAGAGCCTAAATGCTGGAGTAAGTAGTTTGGAAGTTATTCTATGTGCAGTAGGCCTTTGAAAACTATTTTGTAAGAGAATCATATGACCAAACATGAATTTTTAAAAGGTAAGCCTTGAAACTAGGTCCAGGGTGATCTGGACAGAGAAGAGATGAAAGAATAGAAACAGGTTAGAACAGTTTGGGAAGTTCCTAACATAGTACAGGCAAACTATGATTGGGGGATAGACCAAAATGATGGCAATAGGAATGGATAAGTGGGTTCAGATTTAGGCATATTTCAGCAATCAAACATTTAGGATTTGAAAATGTTTGTGCCATTTTGTGTCCATGTAAAGGTCTTTTTGGGAGAAAGGTACTCTTTTCTCCTCCTCCTCCTCTTCCTGTTCCTATTCCTTCTTCTCTCTCTCTCCCTCTCTCCTCTCTTCCCTCTCTTTCCTCTCTCTCTCAACTCCATGACACACTGGACAGATGTCTCTGGGAAATACTTTCTATTGATTCCCAGATCGGTTCTTGAATTTTCGTTGGGTACAATTTAGATAAAATTTCCCTGAGGACATGCCCTTGTGTAAAGTCACATTGCCAATTTGCACAGTCATAAAGCCTTGCTAGATCTTCCTATATCCCTTGACCGCTTAACTGCCCAAAAGCGCTTGAAGACTTCTGCTGGCTTCAAGACTTTAGAGTGCCCTATCTCAGGATTATTTGTAAAATGTTAACCACACAGACAGGAAGGGAACCTTTGCTGCCTCTTTATTTCAAAAATGACCATTTGTTTCTTTAATGAAACCAAATTCNNTATTTTGTTCGTTTGTTTATGTACTTATTGCCATTGTATTCATTGTCTTTTGGATGTTTTGTAATTCTATTGTTCCTTTTAATTCCTCTTGCTCTCTTAGTGACTTGATAATTTTCTGTAGTTGAATTCTTTTATTGTTTGTTTTATTTTGTTTCTCTTTTTATTCTTTCATAGTGTATAAACAAGTTGGTTTATCTTTTTCTTTTTTAAAATAGTTTATTGTCAAGTTGGTTTCCATATAACAACTAGTGCTCATCCCCAGAAGTACCCTCTTCCAGGTCCATCACCCCCTTCACCTCCCCCCCACCCCCATCAGCCCTCATNGGTGTGAGAAAATGATCTAGTTTCATTCTTCTGTATGTTGCTGTCCAGTTCTCCCTGCACCATCTGTAAAAAGGCTGTCTTTTTTTTTTTCCATTGGATACTCTTTCCTGCTTTGTCAAAGATTAGTTGGCTGTACACTTTTGGGTCCAAATCTGAGTTCTCTATTATATTCCATTGGTCTATGTGTCTGTTTTTTTTTTGCCAATACCATACTGTCTTGATGATGACAGCTTTTTAGTAGAGGCTAAAGTCTGGGATGGCAATGCATCCCGTTTTGGTTTTCTTCTTCAATATTCCTTTGGCTATTATGGGTCTTTTGTGGTTACACAGAAATTGTAGGATTGTTTGTACTAGCTTTGAGAAGAACGCTGGTGCAATTTTGATTGGGATTGCATTGAATGTGTAGATTGCTTTTGGTACTTTTGTCATTTTAATAATACTTACTCTTCCAATCCATGAGCATGGAATGTTTTTCCATATCTTTGTATCTTCTTGAATTTCCTTCATAAGTTTTCTATATTTTACATCACGTAGACTGTTTGTATCTTTGGTTAGGTTTATTCCAAGGTATTTTGTGGTTTTTGTGCAATTTTGAATGGGCCAGTTTCTTGATTTCTCCTTCTGTTGCTTCATTATTGGTGTATAAAAATGCAACTGATTTCTTTAGGTTGACATTGTATCCTGAGACTTTACTGAATAAATGGGTCAGTTATAGTAGGCTTCTGGTTGAGTCTGTCAGGTTATCCACGTAGAGTATCATGTTACCTGCAAAAAACGAAAGTTTGACTTCATCTTTGCCAATTCTGTTGTTTTCATTTCCTTTTGTTGTCTGATGGCTGATGTTAGGACTTCCAGCAGTATGTTAAACAACAGTGGTGAGACTGGACATCCTTGTCGTGTTCCTGATCTCAGGGCGAAAGCTCTCAGTTTTTCCCCGTTGACGATGATGTTAGCTGTGGGCTTCTCATAAATGGTTTCTATGATGTTTAAGTAAGCTCCTTCTATCCCAACTTTCTCGAGGGTCTTTATTAAGAAAGGATGCTGTATTTTGTCAAATGCTTTTTCTGCATCTACCGACAGAATCATTGTTTTTATCTTTTCTTTTTCTAATGTATCACATTGATTGATTTGAGACTATTGAACCAGCTCTGTAACCTAGGAATGAATCCCACTTGATCATGGTGGATAATTCTTTTTTGTGCTGTTGAATTTGATGTGCAAGTGTCTTGTTGATGATTTTTGCATTTGAATCCAACAAGGATATTGGCCTGTAGTTCTCTTTTTTTGCTGGGTCTCTGTCTGGCTTAGGAATCAAAGTGATGCTGGCTTCACAGAATGAGTCCAGAAGTTTTCCTTCCACTTCTATTTTTTGGAATAGATTGAGAAGAATGGGTATTAACTCTGAGTTAAATTTCTCATGGAATTCTCCAGGGAACCCATCTGGCCTAGGGTTCTTATTTGTTGAAAGATTTTGGATAACTGATTTCATTTCTTCACTAGTTATAGGTCTGTTCAGATTTTCTATATCTTCCCATGTAAAATTTGATGATGATGATGATGTGTGTGTGTGTGTGTGTGTGTGTGTGTGTGTTTAGGAATTTGTCCATTTCTTCTAGGTTTTCCAGTTTGTTGGCACATAATTTTTCATAATATTCCCTGAAAATTGCTTGTATTTCTGAGGGATTAGTTGTAATAAATCAATTTTCATTCGTAATTTTGTCTATTTGAGATCTCTCTCTTTTCTTTTTGAGAAGCCTGGCTAGAGGTTTATCTTTTTTTTTCTTTTTTCATAAATCTAAATCTGTGATTCATTTGTCTTTCAACTGTTTTTTGGGGAACCTATATGGTTTACTTCTGCCCTGATTCTTATTCTGTTCTTCTGCTGGGTTTGGAGTTCCCCTGTTGCTCTCCCTCTAGTTCCTTTAGGTGCGCTGTTAGATTTCATTTTTGTGCTTTTTCTAGTTTCTTGAAATAGGGCTAGAGTGCAATGTACACTCTTCATAGGACTGCCTTTGCTGCGTCTCAAAGATTTTGGATTGCTGTATTTTCATTTTCATTTGTTTCCATACATTTTTAAATTTCATCTCTAATTGCCTGGTTGGCCCATTCATTGTTTAGTAGGGTATTCTTTAACCTCCATGTTTTCAGAGGTTTTCCAGACCTCTTTCTGTGATTGATTTGAAGTTTCATGGCATTGTGATATGAGAGTGTGCATAGTATGATCTCAATTCTTTATATTTTTTGAGGGTTGCTTTATGACCCAGTATGTGATCTATCTTGGAAAATGCCATGCGCACTTGTGAAGAAAGTGCATTCCATAGCTTCAGGATATAGAGTTCTAAATACATCTGTCAAATCCATCGTTTCAATGTGTCATTCAAGTCCTTTGTTTCTTTAGTGATTTTCTGTCCTGTCGATCTATCCATTGCTGTAAGTGGAATATTAAAGCCCCCTGCTATTAGCACATTCACACCCATAAGATTGTTACTGTTTGTGATTAATTGTTTTCTGTATTTGGGTGCTTCTGAATTCGGTACATAGACATTTATAATTGTTAGCTCTTCCTGATGGATAGATCTTGTTATTATTATATAATGCCCTTCTTCATTCCTTGTTACTGTCTTTAAAGTCCAGTTTGTCTGATATAGGAAGAGCTACTGAGGCTTTCTTTTTAATTCCAGTAGCATGATAGAGATTTCTCCATCCCCTTACTTTCAATCTGAAGGTGTCCTTAGGTCTAAAATGAGTCTCTTGTAAACAGCAAATAGATGGATTTTGTTTTTTTATCCATTCTGCTACCCTATGCCTTGGATTGAAACACTTAGTCCATTTACATTCAGTGTTATTTTTGAAAAATATGGGTTTAGAGTCATTGTGTTCTCTGTTGGATTCATGCTTGTAGTGGTGTCTCTGGTACATTGTGTTCCTTGCAACATTTCCCTCAGAGAGTCCCCCTTGGGATTTTTTCTGGTGAAGAATTCTTTCAATTTTTGTTTATTTGGGAAGACCGTTATCTCTCTTTTGTTCTGAATGACAGGTTTGCTGGATTGAGGACTCTTAGCTGCATATTGTTTTTCTGTTTATCACATTGAAGATTTCCTGCCATTCCTGTCTGGCCTGACAAGTTTCATTAGATAGGTCTGTAACTACTCTGATAGGTCTACCTTTGTATGTTATGGCCCTTTTATCCCTAGCTGCTTTCAGGATTGTCTTTTTGTCCTTATATTTTGCGAGTTTCACTATGATATGCCGTGGAGAAGATCGATTCAAGTTACGTCTGAGGGGAGTTCTCTGTGCCTCTTGGTTTTCAACATCTGTTTCCTTCCCCAGATTGGAGAAGTTCTCTGCTATAATTTGTTTAAGGACTCCTTCAGCGCCTTTCCCTGTCTCTTCCTCTTCTGGAATTCCTGTGATACGAATATTATTCCATTAGATTGTATCACTCAGTTCTCAAACTCTCCTTTTGAGCTCCTGGATCAGTTCATCTCTCTTTTTCTCAGCTTCCTCTTTTTCCATAATTGTGTCCTCTAATTCACCTATTCTCCTCTCTGCCTCTTCAAGCCATGCTTTGGATGCCTCCATTTTATTATGCAACTTATTTATTGCATTTTTTAATTCATCACAACTATTTTTAAGCTCCATAGTCTTTGTAACAAAAGTTTCTCTGATGTCTTCCATGCCTTTTTCAAACCCAGCAATTAATTCTGTGATTATTGTTCTAAATTCTTGTTCAGTTATGTAGTTTATATCTGTTTTTGAGCAGTTCTTTAGCTGTCATTTCTTCCTGGAATATCTTTAAGGGAGAGTTCTTCTGTTTCATCATTTTGGCTAGCTTACTGTCTCTTGTTAGTTTTAAAAGCTTGTTATGTGCTCTGCACCTGCAAGTACTGCTATATTAAAGAAGGTGCATTGACTATCCAGGGCCTGTCAGTTCAGGAAATGTTCTTTTAATGGTGTCTCTTGGTCTCTCTTGTTGAGACTTTGGTTATTTTATTTCCCGACTAGTAGTGGTATTTGGGACTCTCCACCATGTGTATTTTGGCTTGTTTCTTGAGGTAGCCCTGGAAAGGAAAACAGACAAATGCACAGGGAACAAAGTTATGGAAACGCAGACAAATCCAGCAAACAAGCAAACCAAAAGGGAAGAAGAAAAAGAAAAAAAAAGATAAAGAAAAAGGAAAAAAAACCCAAAACAAAAGACAAAGGACAGTCTAAAATCATAAAACCAGAATTCCCAGATAGAAATAAATAACAGGGTGTATGCAGTGCTGATGTAAGAGCATATACAAAGAGAGAAATGACAGGGGCAGGGGAAAGTCAAAGTAGACAATGACCAGGCAGAGAGACTAAGAGACTTAATTCAGAGAGAGAAAGAGAAGATTATGGTAGGAGGTGAGGAGAAAGACATTAAGATAATGTTACCCAAAGAAACTATATAGTCTGATTACTGCAGATAGAGAGAGAGAGAGAGAGAAAGGGAGGTAATGTCGAAGGTGTAGAATATGCATCTAGAAAATGAATAAAATGTGACTGTTTAAGTAAACCAGTGACCAGGGTGTCCAGTTCAGCAGAGGGGAGGGATACGAATGAGACAAGGGAAAATATATCTGAATAGAAAGAACTGATCTAGAGTTAATCCCTGCAATGTATCAATATTCTTCTTGTCCTTGGCTCTGGTGGGAAAAAAACAGCAGGTCTCCAGCGTGGACGTGTGTTGTTTGGTGTAGGCAGATCTCACCTCCACTGACCTCCAGCAGTCCACTCCCTGAGGCCCTGCCTTTGTGGTTCTGGGGAGAAAAATTGTGGTGTCCCAGTTCCTTCTTGAACCAAATGTTGCAAATCACTCTTTTGGGTCCTATCTCCCTGTGCTGAAGGCATAGCCAAGGTGGGTCATGTTCAATGTCCGAAGCCCCGGACATCCAGATCTTAGTCTGCATGCTTTATTGATACCACCTGAAATGTAATCCCACAGGCTGGGCCGCTTCCCACCCGGGATCAAGCCAGGAGAGCTGTGGAGCAGTTTTTCCTGGTTCCACCTGGGGCCGAGGCATCCCAAAACAGCACCACAGCTAGAAATAAGATCACTCTCCAAATGCTCTGCAATTAGAGATGGGATGATTGGATCTCTCTCCATCCCAGGCCAAGGTTTTTCTCTTCACCAGGGAAAGTTCTATGAACACTTTCAGCTGCTCTTTCTCTTCCCCTCATCTCTCCACGGCTCTCCATGGAAAGGGTTCCATCCTCTCCCTGTCTCCAATTCCCGGCCCATTTTTATCTTCCCCAATTCGCAGTCATGAACCTGTGATGCTGTCTTCTTAGTGGAGCCTGTCTCTTTCCCTCCCAGACTCCTGTGATTCAGTGTCTTATGGCTTCAGGCCTTCTCTCTTTGAGAGATGGGGGTGAGCAAAATGTAGGGAGCTCCCTACTTCTCTGCCATCTTGCCTCCTTCTGTTTATTTTGTTTCCCAACAGTCTTTGAAGATGTTCAATCATGTCTAAGAATTTTTTGGGAAAACTAAATAGATCATAACTACAGGACTCCCTTTATGTGCATGCACATTTTCCCCCCTTGAAGAATCATAATACATCAGTCATGTCTGATTTTTCTTTATATAAAGCTTGTTGCCTTTTCTCCAATACAGTCTTTGCTTAAGTGTTTGTAAAATGGGAATAAAGTACATTATTTGTCAATGACTCAAGAGAACTATGACAATACGATAGAATGTCCAAATTTTCAAACAGTGCCTTAGTTGTCTCATTAAATGTAGTAAATATAGTCCCTGGAATATAAAAATTTCATTCTTAGAATATGGCTT
>NW_027527924.1:2691-5148 GCF_008692635.1 Crocuta crocuta | reverse complement strand
TTTAAAACAAAGCCATAATATGGAAATGCCTGTTGTATATTCAGATGAGTATGTGTATGAATGTGGTATTTACTCCAATCTGGAGGATGGGAAAAGGAACAAAACTAGAGTCCTAAAGCCCTCAAAAAGCAACCAAAAAACAATCCCTAAAAAATAAATAAATGGACTGATTAAAAAGCTGGTGCTTTCAGATTTGACATTTTAGGTGGAATGACTTTTGAGAAGATGAAATGAAATACCAGCTTTTTCAAAATATCAGATCATTCCTTTCTAAATAGTTTTTTTTTTTAATTTTTGAAATATTTATTTATTTTTGAGATAGAGAGTGAGAGAGAGAGAGATCATGAGCAGGAGTGGAAGAGAGAGAAAGGGAGACACAGAATTCAAAGCAGGCTCCAGGCTCTGAGTTGTCAGCACAGAACCTGTTGTGGGGCTAGAATTCACAAACCATGAGATCATGACTTGAGCTTAAATTGCAAGCTTAACAGACTGAGCCACCCAGGCGCCTCTCTAAATACATTTTTAAATAAGCTTTTTTTTTTTTCCTTTTTCCTTTCTCACTTAGAAGAGGATAAAAAAGTCAACCTTTTGAACATTGTACATATGGTTGCCTTGGCAACAAGCACAATAATAACAACAACAGCATCCATGTGAACCTTAATTATAGCATTAAATTAAACTATCACATGTTAATTCTTTAGTAAAGCACATATATTCCTTACTATGGAAAATATTAGCTATTGAAATATGGCCTTTCCAATTAAAATGTCTGNGATATGCTTATCTCGGTGGTAAATGTTTTAATTTTTTTTCAGTATGAAACATGGTCTCTTTTATAAAAAGAGCTTAAAGCATATTAAGAAGATAAGACTTCCATGTAGAAAAAGATTCAAGAATATTAATATTTAAATATTTCACATATATTATGTAAATAAAGTAATAGAGTCAGATATTGATTTGAATCAAGCCTCAACCAATGGTATTACTGCATAACAAAATACCACAAATTTAATAGCTTTGAACAACACAAATTTACTAACTAGTAGTACTGTAAGTCAGAAGTACAGGTAGACTTACCTGGCTTATCTGTTCTTGTTCTCACAAGGCCAAAATGAAGGTGTCAGTTGGCTTCGGCTGCTATCTGGAGGCTCCAGGAAAGAAGATGCTTCCAATCTCATTTATGTTGTCTAAATTCAGTCCCTTGTGGTTATAAGACAGAGGTCCCTGTTTCCTTGCTGGCTATCAAGTGAAAACTGCTCTCAGCTCCTAGATGTTATCAACATTCTTTCTTTTGTGTGTCCTCTAGCTTCAAGCCAGCAGTGATTCATCAAATTCACCATGTGCTTTGAATCTCTGAATTCTCCTTCTGTGACCAGTTGGAGAAAATTCTCTCTTTTTAAAAGGTTTAGATGATTGGGTCAGGCCCATGGAGTTAATCTCCATATCTTAAAGTCAACTGGCTTGGGATTTTAGTTACATCTGCAAAATCAGAATTTTTTCTAATGTTTGATTGAATAACCAGGGGACAGGAATCTTGGGGCTCCATATTTAGAATACTGCCTATTGCACTAAGGGACATAGTGGGATTATTGGAAAATTTCCAAGGTTGAAATGAGCTTGGACTCATCTTTGAAAAACAGATACAATTTGGACATATGGAGATGGACCAGAGATGTCATGCTAGGGAGAAGAAACAGCAGGAAATAAAGCAGAGAGATTTAGGCAATGAGTAGGTTTTGTACAGGAGAACATTAGGTGGATTCACAGACTATTCCAGAGACATCATGATCTAGCAAAAAGTGAACTGTGAAGCTGTGTGACTTGAGCAGGTTCCTTAAATATGGTTAATCTTAGTTTGTTCACCAATAAAATGAGGGTAATAATAGAATATAAGTCACAATATTGTTGGAAGTGATTGGAAGTTATAGATAGGCAGACATAAATATAGAAAGAATATTTCTAGCTTCTGTTAAGGAATACAAGATCACCACATTTTTTATCACATGGAATTGCATTATTATTTCATATTCTGTTCATGAAATAATAGTATACCTGAAAGCTGTTTTTGCTTCCTAAATGTATATTTCACTTTGCATTTTGCATTTTTAAAGTATCACCAATCACACATAATTTTATTATATCTCAATAATTGATGAGAATATTAAACTAAATGAAATAAAAGGTTTTAGAGGGTGATAAATACCATCTCTGCACTGTTCTCTATCCTTGACATCTGTGGTTGACACAACAATACAGTTTATTATCATTTGAATATATATATTTTCAAATCAGCTAATAGTCCCTAACAGTAGTATCAGGCTTTACAGGGTTATGAAGAAAAATGTTATTTGGAACAGAATAAGAAATCTTCATGAATTAAAAATCATGAATTAAATTATATCTTAGTTTTTAAAATTTATCTATATGGCCCATCAATCATTTATTCAGGGAAAGTGA
>NW_027527924.1:0-2564 GCF_008692635.1 Crocuta crocuta | reverse complement strand
ACTGGATACCTACTCTGTGCCAGGCCCCATACTTGTGAATTAGAAAGATGGACATGACATTCTTTTTGTTCTGAAAGAACTTATTCACCAGCGGGGGAATGTCTAGGAAAAAATTCCTGTTTTCCTTTATTCTACTACTGCTACCACACTAACAACATTTTTGACAGCAAGTTTCTGGGTTTATTCCCACACAGACCAATTCTCTGATACCAGTTGGGTGTACAGTTCAATTTAGTTCTGACATTATCTGCTTAGAATCATGGTTTGGTCTTTCTGTTGGAAAGATCTGATCCAGGAGCCCACCATGAATCATCTCATTAGAACAAAAGAAAACAGCTATCGCCCAGGAAATTCCTAGGAAGTTAGCTCTTTCTTAGGAACCAGATTCAGGGGCCAAATATTAGAACTAAAGATGCTCCTACTGTTCTTATCACTTAGAAAGTCATAAGAGTTTTAGGAGTTCTGTGCCAGGAATGGGATAGAGACCAATATATATTTATTTCCTACTATTTCACAGGGAGCAATATACATATGTCAATTACACACACAGAATTAATTATAACGGCTTGATATTTAATAGTAGTATTAATAATCTGTTAGGTATTTTTATGATTTACATTCTGTTAAACCATTGTGTGAGATCATGTTGAGGATCTCCATAAAATAGATACACAAGTCTCTCCTTGTTTACGCACTTTTTTCATTCCACAAACATTTACTATTTTTTATTTGCCACGCTGTGCCACATACTACTAATTCCAAGAGGAATAAGGCAGAATCTCAGCTCTTAAGAACCTCACAGTCTAGTAAATGTAAAATATATTCCAAATAACGTCATGCGGGGCGCCTGGGTGGCTTAGTCGGTTAAGCGTCCGACTTTCGCTTAGGTCATGATCTCGCGGTTCGTGGGTTCGAGCCCCGCGTCAGGCTCTGTGCTGACTGCCAGCTCAGAGCCTGGAGCCTGTTTCAGTCTGTGACTCCCTCTCTCTCTGACCCTCCCCTGCTCACGCTGTCTCTCTCTCTCTCTCCTAGAAATAAATAAAACATTAAAAAAAAAACTTATAAACCAAATAACGTCATGCAAAAGTAATAGTTATAAATTAGTGATATGTAGCCCTCATGTTAGTGTGATGCTCACAGTGAATGGCCCTAAAAAAACTAAAGAGAAAGCAAAATTATAATTTATGTACTTTAAAAGCACAAAATGAGAAATTACAGTAAAGTTTTCACTGACAAGAATATATATTCAACTTGAGCATATTTTCCAGCCCTACTTTGGGTTAAATATGGCCCTTTCTTTGGTGGCCTTGTAAAATGCAAATGCCCCTGGAATGTTAATCCATTAAATCTACATCACATTAGAGGAATTTTTCTCTGATAGAATGAGCTCAGGGCAGCAGGCACACACAGAAGGTTGGCAATAAAGAGAGGGTACACATAGAATTCATAAAGGAAGTCCATCTTTATACTTTCGCTGAGATCCTGTTGCTACATTTCTGTCTTACCTAGAAAATTTATTTTTTAAGTTTTTATTTATATATCACTTAGTAAACATGCTGTGTAATATTGGTTTGAGGTGTACAATTTAATAATTCAACACTTTCTTACAACACCTTTTATTGTGCTCATCACAAGTACCCTCCTTTATCTCCATCACCGATTTAAACTATCCCCCTACCTACCTCCCCTCTAGTAACCATCAGTTTATTCTCTATAGTTAAGAGTCTGTTTCTTGGTTTGATACTCTTTTTTCCCCTATGATCATTTGTTCTGTTTCTTAAATTCCACATATAAGTAAAATCATATGGCATTTCTCTTTCTCTGACCGATTTATTTGGCTTAGCATGATGCACTGTAGCTCCATCTATGTCATTGCAAATGAAAAGATTTCATTATTTTTGATACCTAAATAACATTCCATTATATATTTACACCAACTCTTCTTTATCCATTAATCAGTCAATAGACATATTGACTCTTTCCATAATTTAGCTATTCTTGGTAGTGCTGCTAGTGAACACTTATTTTATATATCTTTTTTTTAATGTTTTATTTATTGCTGGAGAGAAAGAGAGAGAGACAGCGTGAGCAGGGGAGGGTCAGAGAGAGAGGGAGATACAGAATCTGAAACAGGCTCCAGGCTCTGAGCTAGCTGTCAGCACAGAGCCCGACGCGGGGCTCGAACCTACAAACCGTGAGATCATGACCTGAGCTGAAGTCCGACACTTAACAGACTGAGCCACCCAGGCACCGTGTGAAAACTTACTTTAAATTGAAACGTTTTACTAAGCAGTATTCTCAATTTCCATTGCATTTCTTTACTATAATTTGAAATCAACATTTATTAAAGATATTTAATTTTGCATTTTAATATGAAAGTGGTCTATATCAATTTATATACTACTTAGCTGCAATGCTTTTTCAGAGTTTGGAAATGAATTATAAATAAATACATGTTACTAATACTTTTAAAAATACATGGAACAAAAAAGATTTATGTTCTTTCATTTTAGAACAGTGTACATATATCCTTACAGCTAAAGAAATCACAAAGATAGATTCAC
>NW_027527923.1:0-14346 GCF_008692635.1 Crocuta crocuta | reverse complement strand
CCATCTTTCACGTATACGTGAAACATAGTCCATCTTTCACGTATACGTGAATCATAGTCCATCTTTCACGTATTCGTGAAACAGAGTCCATCTTTCACGTATACGTGAAATATAGTCCATCTTTCATATATATGTGAAATATTTATCATCCTTTCAGGGAAAAATGACCTTGAACATGAAAGGTCCTTTTAGAGCTCAGGTTTTTATTTACCTTGCAAGTACCATATTGCTACTATTACATTATAGTCCATCTTTCATATATATAGGAAATATAGTCCATCTTTCATATATATAGGAAATATAGTCCGTCTTTCATATATATAGGAAATATAGTCCGTCTTTCATATATATAGGAAATATAGTCCATCTTTCATATATATAGGAAATATAGTCCATGTTTCATATATATAGGAAATATAGTCCATCTTTCATTTATATAGGAAATATAGTCCATGTTTCATATATATATGAAATATAGTCCATGTTTTATATATATATATGAAAGATAGTCCATGTTTCATATATGTATGAAAGATAGTCCATCTTTCATATATATATGAAATATAGTCCATCTTTCATATATATATGAAAGATGGACTATAATGTGATAGTAGCAATATGGTACTTGCAAGGTAAATAAAAACCTGAGCTCTGAAAGGACCTTTCATGTTCAAGGTCACTTTTCCCTGAAAGGATGATAAATATTTCACATATACGTGAAAGATGGACTATATTTCACGTATACGTGAAAGATGGACTATGTTTCACTTATACGTGAAAGATGGACTATGTTTCACGTATACGTGAAAGATGGACTATCTTTCGTATACACGAAAGATGGACTATCTTTCGTATACACATGAAAGTTGGACTATCTTTCGTATACACATGAAAGATGGACTATCTTTCGTATACATATGAAAGATGGACTATCTTTCGTATACGTATGAAAGATGGACTACCTTTCGTATATATATGAAAGATGGACTAACTTTCAGATGGACTATCTTTCATATATTTTTGGAAGATGGACTGTAATGTGATACTAGCAATATGGTTCTTGCAAGGTAAATAAAAAACAGCTCTGTAAGGACCTTTCATGTTCAAGGTCACTTTTCCCTGAAAGGATGATAAATATTTATTTAATATATTTCATATATATATGAAAGATGGACTATAATGTGATAGTAGCAATATGGTATTTGGAAGGTAAATAAAAACCTGAGCTCTGAAAGGACCTTTCATGTTCAAGGTCACTTTTCCCTGAAAGGATGATGGACTATATTTCGTATATATATAAAAGATGATGGACTATATTTCGTATATATATGAAAGATGGACTACATTTCGTATATACATGAAGGATGGAATACATTTCGTATATACATGAAAGATGGACTACATTTCGGATATACATGAATGATGGACTACATTTCGTATATACATGAAAGATGGACTACATTTCGTTTATACATGAAAGATGGACTACATTTCGTATATACATGAAAGATGGACTACATTTCGTATGTACATGAAAGATGGACTACATTTGTATATACATGAAAGATGGACTACATTTCGTATATACATGAAAGATGGACTAAATTTCGTATGTACATGAAAGATGGACTACATTTCGTATATACATGAAAGAGGGACTACATTTCGTATATACATGAAAGATGGACTACATTTTGTATATACATGAAAGATGGACTACATTTCGTATATACATGAAAGATGGACTACATTTCGTATATATATGAAAAAGATGGACTATATTTCGTATATGTACGGAAGATGGACTATATTTCTTATATGTCCGGAAGATGGACTATATTTCGTATATGTCCGGAAGATGGACTATATTTCGTATATGTCCGGAATATGGACTATATTTCCTATATGTACGGAAGATGGACTATATTTTCTATATGTACGGAAGATGGACTATATTTCGTATATGTACGGAAGATGGACTATATTTCGTATATGTTCGGAAGATGGACTATATTTCGTATATTTACGGAAGATGGACTATATTTCCTATATGTACGGAAGATGGACTATATTTCCTATATTTACGGAAGATGGACTATATTTCCTATATGTACGGAAGATGGACTATATTTCCTATATTTACGGAAGATGGACTATATTTCCTATATGTACGGAAGATGGACTATATTTCCTATATTTACGGAAGATGGACTATATTTCCTATATGTACGGAAGATGGACTGTAATGTGGTACTTGCAATATGGTAGTTGCAAGGTAATTAAAAAACTGAGCTCTGAAAGGATCTTTCTTGATTAACATCAGTTTTCCCTGAAAGTATGATAATTGTGTTTTGGTTGTTTTTCAAAAAAGACTTCTTATCTTTAGGAGACATGCATTCAAATATTTACAGATGAAATGATAAGAAGCTTCAAAATAATATGGTGGTGGACAGAAGTAGTGACAAAATAAGTTTGGCTGTGAATTGCTAATTGATGAAGCTGAATGATAGGTGCATGTTGGTTTTAATCATTCTGTTTTTGTATATGTTTAAATTTTCTCCTAATAAAAAATAAAAAGAAGGAAGGAAGGAAGGAAGGAAGGAGGGAAGAGAAAAAAGGAAAGACAGGAGGAGGGGGGCGGGCAGCTTTTAGGTTTCAACAGTATTTGCCATACTTTAGTTTATGTAACTAGTTTGTTATAGGATATAGGTTCCTTTCTATTTTTTCAAATTATAAAAATGCTATACATCTTCCTGCATGTATCTTTGCATGTATCTTTCCGTACTAGTAACCTCCTAAAGGAAGGATTATTGAGTCAAAGGACAAATTTATTCCCTAAAGTCCAACTACCTTCCAAAGAGTTCTACCCAACTACACTTTCAAATGGATTTAAGAATGATTTAAAATTAATCATTAAAATGATTAATATTTTTATTGAGATAATGTTATCCCTTTAAATTAGTTTTAGGAAAATTGACATCCTATAGAGTCTTCCTATCTAAAAACAGCATGTTTCTCCATTTTGCCTTCTTTTGTCTCAATAACTTTATAGTTTGCTTCATAATGATTTTTGTATATTGATTTTATAACTGGCTGCATCACTCAACTCTCTTATTTCCAAAAGATGGTCAGTGTCTTTTCTTGGGTTTTCAATGTCTACATTGGTCATGGCCAAAGTGGGGAAAACTAAAGCGGTTTTGACACGGAGATCCACGAAAACCCAAATCCTCTTCTTGACCTTCTTTCCTCTGAAGTCATCAAGAAAAGTACACACACCAATACACACACACACACTGAACAAAGCAAAACCAAATCAAACCAAAACAAACAACCAAAGCGATGCAGATGATCTGTAGTATCAACTGATGATTTGCCCTAAGCTCTAATGTTGAGATTAGCAAATTAGTCCACACCAGTATACTATGAATGCTTCCATGATTTAGATAAAAAGCAGACTATGAAATCTGGCCTGTTTATATCTTCCCTAGAATCCCATCCTCAATCTTGGTGCTTGCCCCTGCAATGCAGGAAATGGCCAATCCAGAACAGACCGCTTGCCCAGGAGAAGGCTGTGCAAGAACAAAAAGTATTTGCTCCAAAGCTTGGGGCAGTTAGACTACATCACCGGGCTTGCCTTTCAGATATAAGGAATGAAAAGCCACAAATGGAGTTAATATGTAGGCTATCTCCAAGAGAAGTCTCTAAGATTTTTTTCCTTGAGACATAAAAAGAGTCACAAGAGCCATTCCCAGTGGGTTCATTGGAGAGTGTGCTATCAGAACACAGTAACAACTCCATTCTCTCAGGAGGGCATCCATGAAATGCCTTTGAACGTGATCAATCCAAAACTGGCATGGAGCAAGAGGGTAGGCACTAGGAGTTGTATGCATCCCTTCGCCACCAAATCTAATTGCATAATTTATAAATATTTTCTGCACCCTTTCCGGCCGTATATTCTTTACTTTCTTATATAAGTGCATTAGCTAGTACTTCCAGAATAGCATTTGAGCATGAAGCATATATTTGTTCCCATATTTAATGGATATGCTACTAGAATTCCACTATTAAACATGACACTAGCTTTAAGTCTGTGTACATAGCCATTTCATACAATTTCTTTTATCAAAAATGATTACTGACTATTGGACGTGCTCTCGGCAGCAATTAACAGGTTCCTCTTTCTTTGACCCATTATGAAGCAGAATTATATTATTAATATTTCCTCAAAAATTAACCAAAAATGTCTGAGATTCAGAGCAACGGAGTGTCCCAGTCAGTGAAGCAACCAACTCTTGATACCGGCTCAGGTTGGGATCTTGCATTCACATGGAGCCCCACATTGGACTATATTTCATATATATATGAAAGATGGACTATCTTTCATATATATATGAAAGATGGACTATATTTCATATATACATAAAAGATGGACTATATTTCATATATATAAAATGTGGACTATATTTCATGTGGTACTTGCAATGTGGTAGTTGCAAGGTAGTTAACATATTGAGCTCTCAAAGGATCTTTCATGATCAAGGTCAGTTTTTCCTGAAAGTATGATAATTGTGTTTTGGTTTTTTTTCAAAAAAGACCTCTTATCTTTAGGAAACATTCATTCAAATATTTACAGATGAAATGATAAGATGCTTCAAAATAATATGGTGGTGGGCAGAGGTATTGACAAAACAATTTGGCTGTGAATTGCTTATTGATGAAGCTGAATGATAGGTGCATGGGGGTTTTAATCATTCTGTTTTTGTATATGTTTGAAATTTCTCCTAATAAAAAATAGAAAGAAAGAAGGAAGGAAGGAAGGAAGGAAGAGAAAAAAGGAAAGACAGGAGCAGGGAGGCGGGCACCTTTAGGTCAACAGTATTTGCCGTACTTTAGTTTATCTAAGTAGTTTGTTATAGGTTATAGGTTCCTTTCTATTTTTTCAAATTATAAAAATGCTATACATCTTTCTGCATGTATCTTTGCATGTATCTTTCCGTACTAGTAACCTCCTAAAGGAGGGATTATTGAGTCAAAGGACAAATTTAATCCCTAAAGTCAAACTACCTTCCAAAAAGTTCTTTCCTTTTGGGCTCAATGAATTTTATCCAGGGGACCAAAACATCAGACAGGATAAAGGAGAGTTTGTTATCTTGGGACCACTTCCTGGATGATAAGATCTAGCACTCTAGCAAAACCTTTGGAAATGTGAAACTTCCTGCTACTGTAACTTCTAGAAGCCAGGAAAAAGTGATGACCCATTCCGAGCAAAGTGTTTTTTTTTTTTTAATATTTTTATTTATTTCTAGGAGAGAGAGAGAGACAGCACGAGCAGAGGAGGGTCAGAGAGAGAGGGAGTCACAGACTGAAACAGGCTCCAGGCTCTGAGCTGGCAGTCAGCACAGAGCCCGACGCGGGGCTCGAACCCACTAACCGCGAGATCATGACCTAAGCGAAAGTCGGACGCTTAACCGACTAAGCCACCCAGGCGCCCCCCGAGCAAAGTTGAAATACATAAATTACCATATCAGATGGTAAAGGAAAAGACTAAAAGGTTCAGGAAAGTAAAGATGCTGTGGTGGATATACTATGTAAAGACAGAAGTATTACTTTCTTAGGAAGACCAAGATGACACTATTTATCTAGACTGTAATGCTCTGGTGGCAGACAACAAGCATGAAAAGAACGTTTAGTAATGGTCTCTTCTGCAAGCTAGGACTGAGTAAAAGAGGCTATCAGAGAACTGACTCTTTAATAGCAATGTGGACATGGGAGTACCAAAGCAATAAAGGCCACATGGCATTGCTTACCTTCCAGGTCTCAGGGGTTCATAATTACATAAAAACTGACAAGGTGTGAGTAGCAGCCAAGAGGTCTTGACCTGCACAAAGTTGTGAAGATGTTTAATAAAACATAGCACACACAGGAGCCAAACAGATGGGCAGCCCACAAGAGTGGCTCTTAATGTAAAATCAAAAGAAAGCGAGAATGGATGAGCAGGAAGTTGAGAGCAGTTGCTTAAAGTAAAATAAAATAAAATCCCTTGCTTAGTTCCTGTCCTCGAGCCAGTTTTTATATTCGTAACATACACACTTCAGGGCTTTGCCACATCAATACAGTTTTTAAGGGTCTGGTGATCAGGGGAATATGGAAATGTTTCTGAAAAATAAAAGACAAATTGCAACCTCTTGTATCCCCTACCATCAAGAATCCCCTACCTTATAAAGAACTGCAACACCTGGGAAGCTTCTTCAGCTTCTGGAATTCATATATTCCACACCTTGAATTACTTCTTTAGCCTCAATGCTTCAAACTTTCAGCTTTGAATGAGGCCAAGAGCAGGGACTGGTTCTCCAGGACGTTTAGGCTATGGTGGAAGCAAGCCTACTGTTTGGACCATATGGCACAGTAGAGCCTGAAGTGGTGGATATGCCAGTACTGGGAAAAGATGCAGGCTGGAGGTTCTGGCATGTCCCGCGGGAAAATCACAGCTCTGGAGTGAGGCCATGCCATGTGCAGCAGAGAATTATACCATTTTTGTAACCAGCTCCTAGCACACTAACGGGCCTTGGTAGAGATAGGATACTCAACCATGAGACACTAAGTGACCCTCTGTCTGTAACTGCCCATCATGAGTTGTGTTCTGTTAGACCTAGCAAGCAATAAATTGAGAAGGCACAATAGTAATTTATCAAAGACGAAAATGGTATATCCAGTGTCAAGCTTGAGCAAGACCACAGAGCATAGGGAAGGTGTATGAGCCAGTAGCCAAAACCCTCATCTCTCAAGTCCCTTAACATCCTTCTCTCAGTTCAGACCTATGATCATAAGAGACCATCTTATATGACCCCTCAAAGGAAGGAAAAAACTTCTATACATTTTTTGGGTGGGAGGATCAGTATGTGGTAGGCAAGTCAAAAATTGATGAGAGCCATAACCTTGAGAGACAGTATCAAGGGGAAATTTTTTTTCCATAGGCAGAGGTTCAAGAGTTGTACTTGATGGTGAAGGTAAAGCCTGAGGTGGAAGTATTTATGGAATCACGGGCAATGGTAAATGGGCTAGCTAGCTGGTAAGGGGTCTAAAAAGAAAAGATGAGAATTTCAGAGATAAAGAACTGTGGCAGAGGATGTTATATGGAAATGGGCAAGAAGTGTAATGATTTATGCATCATATGTTACATATGCAGACAAAAATGGCTAAATGATGTTTATTTTATATAATTATAAAAATAATATTTTGCACTATAATTAATATAAATTATCTGGAACCTGCTCCTCAAATTTTAAGGACAGCAGCCATTTCCATTATTTAGCATTTTCAATATTTGACCCACAAAGGATTTGAGTTGGTTTAAAATAGGAAGACATTCATTAAACAATATAATATTGAGCTAGAAATTAAAAATCATTTTCAAGAAAATGAAAATGGGGATTAAGTAAAAGTTGAATGTAAGGGTCAACTTAGTTGCTAGAGTCAAGGGAATATTTTAATTGATTCTCAACAACCAGATGGTTACATGTGGCAAAACCAGGGATGGCGCCAGGTCTTCTGATTTCTAATGCGTTACAGTCTCTACTATGCCAAGAACTTCATGAATTAAGAGTAAAATACTATAGGAGGAAATGCCCTGCAGTTAATTACAAGCTGTGTATTCTTTAGGAGGAAAGTTGATGTATTTTCCATCATGTGTTTCACAGTGAATATGAGAAGTCAGATTTACTGTTCTATTTCCTCCAAGTATTCCTACAGTTTGCACTTTTCCATTATGCTGCCATCTTATTAATGAAGAATTATTATGCAAAGAAATCTCTTGGGGCAGTTTAAGGTGGTAAACTGTTTAAAGGGGAGGACAGGGGCATGTGCAGGTTGTGATCCAGGACTCCTAAACATCAGGATACATATCATCTTGCTTCTAATCTCCCACATGAGCTACAATCACAGTGCATTTCTTTTTGGAGTATCTGGGCCTGTGGGGTTGGGGAGGTGGGTGGAGGAGGCCAGGGCTGGAGGAGAGGTGGAGAAATAAACAGTACTCAGCACAAAATAACTGGTGGATTTTTGGTGAAGTAGATACTCACACAGATGTTCAATATGGAAGCAAACAAATAAAAAGATAAACCTCTAGAGTCAAGTATCTATTCAAAGGTAAATGATGGAATACAGAATAACCCGTTTGTGATGAAGCAGAAAAAACTAACTGACCCATATAATCCTACAGGGAGTAGGGAAAGGCAGATATTTTTCTTACTTTACAAAATAGAAGCATTGCCATTTATAAAATGATAGATTTTACTTTCCATCAAAATGTACCTTTCTTTCTATTCTCTTGAGATCTAACTCAGAATTAAGAAATAAAACATGGCTGCATGAAGATAAAAAGGACTCTGATTTGTTCCAGGGCAGAACAGTTTTAGTGAACCTTGAAAACTGATTCTTCTAAAACAAGTCAGAATTTCATGAATTAATCACCATTTAAGGCCTAGTGATGCTGAAGTTTTACAAAAGAAAAAACGACTGTATATTGAGAGATACCTTAGAAACAAGTGATCCACATCAGTTCCCTCCACTTTGGATTATAATTCTAAAAACCATGATTGACGAGATATTTGCTTTATGAGCTAAGTATACTATGGAACAAATTATCTCAAAACTTAGCAGTATAAAACAATACACATTTATTATTTTCTAGTATTTGTGGTTCAGTATTACAAGAGTGGCTTGGCTCAGTGATTCTGGTTTAGGGTGTCTCATGACAGTTAGGTCAAGGCATCAGCCTGCAGTCATCTGAAGGCTTGACTGGAGCTGGAAGATCAGCTCCCAGCTTGGCTCTCTCTGAATGGCTTTTTGCTGGGAACCCCATTCCTTACCATGTAGACCTCTTGATTATTATAAATGTCCTAAGATAAAGTATAGGATGCTGAGGTAAACTTGGATTTCAGATAAACAAATACAAGTTTAATGTGTGTCCCCAACATTGCAAAGGGCATACTTATGCTAAAAAATATTCATTGTTTACGTGAATTTCAATCTAACCATTTTCTCTATTTTTGTTGGCTAAATATGGCAACTCTGTCTCACAATATGGCAGCTGGCTTCTCTCCCACCAAGTGATCCAAAGTCAAAAGCTGTATGCGTTTTATAGTATGTTTCAGAATTCACCTGTCATCAATGCTACCACATTTTGTTCTTAAGAAGCAAGACACACAGTCTGGTACTCGCTCAAGGGTAGGGGAACTGGTTTCCACATTTTGAGAAGAGGCTTGTCAAACAATGTGTATGTATTTGAGAACCATCACAAATATATAAATACAAAAGCATATACATATTCTAAGGAAACACTTTTCTGATTCACCATTGACTTTTAATTCTCTACATGCATAAACACCCATGACACACTCATACACATGTTCATACACACACATATTGGGCTTCACTGCAGGAAACTGAATTCATTATAATTTATGATGATAATACACTTACTATAATTCTTGATGATGACACCATCAATTTAGGCATGACCCTCATTCATGAATATTTCAGTTACCTAGTTAGAATTATGTTATAAGCACCATGAACCTACCACCCAAAATAAAGCCCTGACTCTGAGTATAGCCTATATCTAACCAAATAATTCACCATCTTATCTCCAAAACTCTTCCCAGAAATTTTCATTTTAATCACACGTTTGTCATTTCCTTGCTTTTTTCACATATTTGTATTCCTAAAGTAGATGTGTGTGTATTCATATATATGTATAGATATTTAGTTACATGATACTAAGTGTTATTTTGTTATACACATGTTGGACCTCTCAGTAATTTTTAAATTTATAAAAAGGGTTTTATCATGAATACAATGTTTTTACTTAATCTTTCTTTAGCATTCATCCATACTTCTGCTTGTTGCAACAGTACTTGCATTCTGACTGCTGTATAACCTTTAACTGGATTCCTATGTTATAGTCTATTCATTCATCCACTCTCCTAATGACAGGCAGGGTATTGTTTCTAAAATTTTGAGTGAATGATGCTCCCCATGCTTATATATTTTAATGTACATGTGTAAGAGTCTCAATTAGACATATGCATAATGGTAAAATTAACTCTGTAAGTAATTCCTGCAAGCAGAAAAAGCAAACTCCTACCCAGAAGCATCTACTCCTATGTGAATGAACCACTGTCTCTTCCATGGTGAAAGGAAGACCCAGACTGATACGCAGTAGCTGGGTGGCACGTTGAGAAGTAATGCTTCCCATTGGTCTCTTGCTGGCAGCGTGAACATTCAGAAGTGGTTAGATCAGCCTAAGTATGAACCATAATGTTGGCTCATCCATAGCATCCCTCTTTGCTATTGTATCTGTTCTTTTTGTGTGGCCATTATGCCAGTGACAAAGCCTGACCAGTGCCAATTAACCAAGTGAATTTTACAGATGAGAAAACAGAAACAAAACTGTGGTTTTCCCAGGATAACAGATCTAGTGACTCATTCAAACCAGGAAACCAGGTCTAACTAATTACAGAGTTCATGCACTTTTAGTTGTGCTGAAGCTAACAAAGTACCTAAATCTCATCTAAATCCTTAATCTCTCTGATCCACAGGAGTGCGGATTAGAAGCTTTATAACTCCACTCTTCTCTAAATCTCTAATTATAAAGATGAGTGCCCTTAGTCTAAGGTTGCATGCCACTGATTCATGAAGTTCTGCCTACTGATACAACATTGGCCATCAATATTGCCAGAAAATAATGACATATTTTTTCCTCTCTGCCATGTAATGTGAATGGATGTTCTACACCAGGGATGACTAAGGGTTACTAAATCAATTTCCCTGTGTTTCTTCACCCAGTGGCCCAAATGTATTTCCTCTCTACTACTCACTTCCCATCAGTCAAGTACTGCCTCTGTTTTCCTACTGTGATTCCACCACAGTCGACTCATCAGGCCCACACTTGTTGATTTCAGCCCCCGGCCAGTTCCCCTGCCTTTACCTCTTCCCTCCTGATAGAACTCTCCTAACAAACAAAGCCTGATCTCTGTAATTCCAACTACTTCTGATTCAGGGACTCTTTGCTGCCATCACAGGAAATAAACAAACAAACAACAATAAAAGAATCAACACACATCCTCTCCACCCTTGTCACGCATGACTCCCTGCCCCGTAGCCTCAGTGCTCTGCTCATTTGGCTATGTTGCTCAGGTATAGAGCACAGTGCCTAGAATTCACTCTTCCCTATTCTTCATCAAAGCCTACTCAGTCTTCAGAATGTAAATCAAACATCATCCTTCCTTGAAGCCTTCCTTATTCTCCTCACACCTCTCTGTCTGAACTGTATTAGGTGTTACATGATGTTACTTCTATAAAGATTTAATTATTAATAAATAATATACAAAGAAATACAATCAATTTTTTGGTCCTTTTCCCCAAAGGCTGTAACCTACATGAACGCAAATGGTCCAGTTTTACTGTAGCTTTTAAAACTTAACAGAGAACTTCTTATGTGCTGTGAGGTGGTGTTTTAAAATATTCTACAGGGTGCCTGGGTAGCTCAGTCAGTTAAGTGTCCAACTTTAGCTCAGATCAGGATCTCGTGGTTTGTGAGTTCAAGTGAGTTCCAGCCCAGCGTCGTGCTGTGTGCTGACAGCTCAGAACAGAGAACAGCTCAATCCTGCTTTGGATTCTGTGTCTCCTTCTCTGATCCTCCACTATTCACACTATCTCTGTCTCTCTGTCGGTCTGTCTCTCTTTCTCTCAACAATAAACATTAATTTTTTAAAAAATATTTTACAAATATTAACATGGTTAACCTGATGTAAGTGCTATTTTTATCCACATTATAGGTACCTTGCCCAATGTATCTCATCTAGTAAGTGCTAATCCTGGACAGCCTGGCTCCTGACTCTTTTAAATAACTCTATGCCACTCTGTATCTTCAGTGTCTAACTTTGTACTTGGCAAAAAGTAGGTGTTCAATCAGTATTTTTTAGTGAATAAACTATATTTCTATTTAGTCAAAAATGGGACATAAAATACTTTAAGTGTAAAGTCAAAATGTCTGTATCAAACAACAAAAATCACTCTTCAATTGAGCATCGCTTTACTTGGAATGCACTTCAAATTCTGGAAAATAATGCTATGTCATTCAAAAAGAAAAGAAGAGAAAAAGAAAATGGTGATATTATCTGTAAACATATAAAAATAGCCCTACCTTGGAGATAATACACCAATAAGTGAAACATCAAATGTCACCAAATCCATTTCAAGCTCTTTAGGATGTTAAGGAAACAGAAAGGCCTCCCCCTATTTTAGTTCCCATTTTATGAAAAGCATGTACTGATCCAGGTGGTTGCAACTGTGTCACTTCACTTGTTCTCTGCTGGGACACCAGATCTGGAGGAAGGGGGATCAGGTGGAGAAACAGAGGATGTCATGAATCGAACCGATCAGCTCACTACTGTTCATGACTCAATCAGCCCAAATGCTCAGGGTAAGAAAAAGTAACTGGAATGCCTACAGATGTCACATCCATCAAAATCCACACCTATACAGCACTCCTCATGGACTGTGATGAAAAGAGTTGGATGTTTCACCCAGAATAAATTGGACAAAATAGAAACAAGAATGAAATGCTACAAAATACTTCTTTCTCTCACTCTCTCTTGTTTTTAAGTTATCATCCTATGAACATCAAGAAAGAAAAAGCTTAATTTAAGATGAACAATTAGGCATGGTTTTTTTCGAGTTTAAAAAAATGAAGTATCCCAATAAATATTTTTAGGTGTTCACCATTGAAAATTTGCAACATGAGTAGTTTTCCTAAGTGGTATGATAAATTGTGCTACATTTGTATCAGTAACAACAGCTATAATTTATCTGAAAGTCAGTGTAGAGTAATTTACTTCTAACATCACTCTGTATGGAAGGCATCATTGATGAACTTTATCATAGGTAAGGAAGTGGAGCATCCCTGAAGTATCCTAATAGAGCCAGGGTATAAAAGCTGTTCTGTCTGATTATAAAACACATATTAACTAATCACTTGTCTGCCTTTGAAGAGTTCAGCTGGGGTGAATGTGTTGCAGAAAAATGGCTACATACAGAAACCTCACCGTATTCACTCCAGGAATCACATGCTAAGTGAGGGATGAGGAAGAAAGTCTTCCAGGGATCTGTTGCGGGTGAACAGGGTTTTTGGTCTCTTTGTCAGATAATCATCTTAGAGTGAAGAAAGAAGAAAACATGAATATAAAGGATATGCCAGCTTCCACTGACCATACAGACTTCTCCCTCAGGAATGTAGCAAAGGAGATGCTGGTGGTGGATGTAAAAGAAAGAACAGTGTAGCAGTACTGATATTTTAAAAGAGCTTTCCCAGGCTCGTGACCACAGCAAACACTTTACATCAATCATCTCATTTATTCATTACAGCAATTCAAAGGCAAGGCCTATTATCATCCTTGATTTGCAGAGAAGCAATCTACGGTTTGAAGTGTTGACAGGTCCGGTAGGTAGAATTCTAAGAGAGCCCCCAACATTTCCGCTGTTCCCTTCAAACATGGCTGGGCACCCTGAATGTGATGGGATTATCACTCTAGAGATCACGTTTTGTTGTATAGTACATATGAACTTAAGAAAGGAAACATTTTCTGGGTAGGCATGACCTAATCATGTGAGCCCTTATAAAGTACCAGGCTCTTACTGAAGAAAACATTCCCAGAGTGAGAAGGACTCAACATGAAGCAGATTCTCTGCTGCCAGCGTGAAGATTGAGGGTGTCACATGGAAAGGAACGAAGACAATGTCTAGTGTTGAGAGCAGCCAGGGGCAGAGAGCCCCCACTCAGTACTACCGCAGTGTCCGGGACACTCAGTACTACCACAGTGTCTGGGACACTCAGTACTACTGCAGCAAAGAACTGAATTCCACCATAATCATGTACGTGTGGAAGACTACCATGAGCTCCAGATGAGAGTCCAGCTGAGTTCTTGATTTCCGCTTTGTTGAAACCCTGGGCTGCGATTACAGTCATACTGTGCTCAGACTTCTGAATGCCAGAAGGGTGAACTACTAAACAGCTGCTGTTTTAAGCCACTGAATTTGTTTGATTTTTTAAATTCAATTGTTTTTTAAAAAATGTATATAAAAGGTCATATAGCAGATAGGTTGCTGAGCGGAAGTATAAATTGTAATAAGACCCTAGATTTCAATTCTTAACCATGTAGCAGCAACATGTACCTAAAAATTAGTCTAAAAGAACTGATTCTGGGAGGAGGGGGCAAGATGGCGGAGAAGTAAGGAGATCCATACTTGCGCTTGTGCCCATACATCACACAGAAAAGATCTGAAGCC
>NW_027527922.1:8429-28919 GCF_008692635.1 Crocuta crocuta | reverse complement strand
CATAGTGTGTCACCTATTGGCCTGGGAGGCACAGCCCAATGCCTTACGACATTGCTTAAAAAATTCCCCAACCATTATATCTTTAGATATTTTTTTAAATTTTTATTTATTTATTTATTTATTTTGAGGGAGAAAGGGATACAGAGCAAGGAGGCAAGGAGCAAAGAAGGAGGGGAAGAGATTCCCAAGCAGGTTCTTCAATATCATCATGGATCCCAACACTGGGCTCAAACTCACAAACTGTGAGATCATGACCTGAGCTGAAACAAAGAGTTGGATGCTTAATGACTAAGCCACCCAGGTGCCCCTGATTTTTAGATATTTTTAAGCATCTCTTAGTTTGTCGTCAGAGGGGTTGTTTTTCCTTTCCCAAATCTTGTGTTTTCCATTCCATCATGGCACAGGATGATCAGAGGCTGACTGGAAGAAGTGCAGTATCTGGAGGACAGTCACTAGAAGTAGAAGGAGTTGAACAACTCTGGTAACAATGAACTAAATGTTTGTGATGGTTGAGCTCCTAGACTATCTCTGGTTTCCAACGTGCCACCCTCTAGTATGAAGCCAATGCAAAGGCTTCTCCTTATGTCACAAAATAAGTGCCTATGACAGGGAACAGACAACAGTGTAGCAATAATCCAGGATTATGGATTCAGAAACTCCTCTTTGCAAGTACCTTTCTGAATGCATTCTTCATGTCTCTATTCCTGAGGCTGAAAATGAGGGGGCTGAGGAAAGGCGTAATGACAGTGTAAGGGACAGCGATGAGTGTGTCATCTCCTCCCGAGGCTTCTGGCTTCAGATAGACAATAGCTGCAAAACCAAAGTGGACGATGACCACAGTGAGATGAGAGGCGCAGGTAGAAAAGGCCTTCTGCTTGCCCTCGGCTGAAGGGATCCTGAAGACAGTGGAGAGAATGAAAACATAAGTGATGATGATGAGCAGGAAGGTGCCCATCAAGCCAGACACTGAGATCATTGTAACAATGATTTCTGTGAGGTCGCTGTCCAGACAGGACAGCCTCACCACTGCCCGCATGTGGCAGAAGAAGTGATGGATGAGGTTGGGGTTGCAGAAAGAGCCCCTGAATATCAGTGCAGTTTCTGTCACAGAGACAAGGAAGCCTCCAGCCCAGGCAGAGACCACCATATGCCCACACACCGCATTGGTCATCAGCAGTGGATATCTGAGAGGGTAGCAGATGGCCAGAAAGCGATCATATCCCATCAAAGTGAGGATGAAACAGTTGGTGCCACCAAGTGCCAAGAAGAAACACATCTGCAAGCCACACCCCGTGACTGAAATGCTTCTGTTCCCAGTCAGCAGATCTGCCAGCATCTTGGGGATGATGGTCAGTGTGTAGCAGGTCTCAGAGAAAGAGAGGGCGCGGAGGAAGAGGTACATAGGGGTGTGGAGAGATCTGTCCACCCAAGTGAGCCCCAGGATGGCCAGGTTACCTGCGAGGGTGAGAAGGTAGAGGGCAAAGAAGGCCACAAAGAGGAATCTCTGCACATGTGGGTACAAGGAGAAGCCAACGAGAATGAATTCTTTCAGATTTGTCTGGTTGACCTTCATTGTTGCATGTGTGAAATCTGGAAGAAACAACAAATAAATATTCAATTCTCCATCATTCTTTAGAAACAGTGGTGTGAATACGACGGGTGATTAGAGTTACAATTACCAATTGATTCTTGAAATTTTGTGATAAAATACCATGCATATGTGACTTACGTGTTCTTTTAATTTTATTTCATTTGTTACAACTTTTTCAGTAACTAATTCCTCCTGATCATTTAGTCAATGGCAGAAGAATTTTTATGGCTTAATTTTTAAGAGGAGTATATTGGCTGGTATTATCATAAATGGAAAACTACTCTAATTGATGTCTAGATAAAGGAAATTCAGGTGCATTAGGTTAGCCAGATTTGGATCAGACGTTGCATACTAAAAGAATGACCATGTAGCTAATAGATGCATAGCGTCATGGTCTGACAAAGCAACTTCCACATATAATATTGTCTGTAAATATGTAATGAGTGAAGATTAATAGTATGTTTGTTAGTAACTGGGGACCAGATTTAGACAAGGGCTTGTAATTGTAAGGAAGCCCAAAGTCATTGTCGCTTCTTGCAGGAGGTATTTGGGTCCTGAAGTATTAAAAGGAAGCAATGAATGTGCTCCCTTCCCTGTGCTCTGAGGAGAGGGAAGATCAGATACTCCAGGACCCTCCAGATTAATAGTGATTCATTAGAGGATGTGGATGGTATGATAAACAGACTCTTTCTGCAAGCTCAGTGCAGGTGGAGCTGCCCATTCCTTCAATGCCGAGACCAGCATCTCAAAAGCATAAATGCTAGAGAATCTAATCAAAAGCATAGTTGCTAGAGCAAATTCTTTGATATTCTCCTTTTGATTTACTCTCATCCTCCTCTGACATATATTTGATACATTCCCTCAGCTTTGTATTATACTGTGCTTCCTCTACCACAGGTTACAATATTTAATAACTAGAATTGAAAGGGCCTACATTTTGTCAAATTAATTCTAATGCTTTAAGGTTTGATTCTTGACAACATGGATGAGAAGCTGTGGAAAATGTATGACAGCTGAGATTATTTTCCTTATTTTAGTAAAAAGAAAGCTATGTCTAAAACGTGGCATATTTGTAGCTAGAATATAAGTGTTTTGATTTAATTGCACATAGTTTGCTTTTGTCTTTGTCTTCTCCTTCTGCAAATAGTCTATGTGTCATAGATCTCTGTATTTCGCAGACTGGTAATATGGAGCATTATAAGAAGGTAATGATTCCCATATCTGTGCCTGGATAGCTTAGTGATCACAAAGAACCTGAATCTATTAATGGGTTCTGTTTTACTTTATTATTTAGAATTGGGCAGAATGTTGAGCTAGAGATAAAGTGTTTCCAGGCTTAAGTAGATTTGGTTGAGGCTAAGATTAACATCTGTCAANCCACTTAGTATAAATGCTATTGGTCTAAGAGCCTGCGTTTTTAACTTTATCACTTTTAGTTTACTGACCTTAGCAAAGTCCTTGTACCTTCTAGATCTAAATTTTCCCAGCTCAGAAGTGGGGAAAAGGGCCCTGGTTTGATGCAAACTTCAGCTTTCTGGGGCCCTAGCATTCACATGAGCTGTGAGGCTGGGCCACACGGGCCATGGTCTGATTCTACCACTCACTGAACCACAGTGGCTAAGAACCTTTTCTTCCACCAGTTTGGAGATATTGTCTGATCACCATTAGGGCTTGTGGTTCCTCAGCTTTAGAGGTTTGGCTCTGGTTAGGAGGCCCTAAGGGATTCATCTCTTCTTTCATCACGCGGAGCAAGAGAACTTTCTCCCTCACGTTAGTAATTTTCTCTCATTAGTTCCAGGGCTGTTTTGTAACATGTGACCAGGAAAACTCAGCGTGAAACCTCTGGGGATGTAAAACTTGCAGATCTCATATCCAGTCTTTTCTAATTCCTAAGTTTTGTTTGTCAGGGAAGGGCATTCTTCCTGTATTGCTAATGCTCTCTCCTCCCCCTCATTCTGGTTTGCTCATCACCAGCTTCCTCCTGTGTATTTAGGGCTTACAATGTTGAAAACTTGCTGGGAGCCACACTGCTATCTTGGATTGCAGTCACAGCAAGGAAATGGCAGTGTTTGCACAGCTCCTGCCATGAGAAATGAAAACTGATATCTCTGCTACTACTGGCTCGTGTTGGAAATAAGCCTGCTGGTATTGACCAGGTCTCACAATATTCCATATCACACCAATATTCTGAACACAGATACCGCATAAGGAAAAGCATATTCCTGCCTTTATAAAAGAGATTTTAGATGAAAGCTTTGTGGATGATTGTCAAAAGGCTCTTCCTATGGGCCTTGCAGATCCAACACTTAGATAATAAAGGGGGTTAAGAACACAAGAGTTACAATTGAGCCTGGCCCCGAGACAAAGAGCCTAATTTAGAGTCACGGAATAGATAAGGGCAGAACTTAAGTTAATACTTACATTTTCTTCTAACTGGTGATGTTTGGCAGTACCTTTTCCAAGGCCTATCTTCTGCAAACACCCTCTTACAGGTGGCTGGGATGAGGATAGATAAGAGTAGCTAAAACATAACCCACAAACAAAAGGCTGACACATTTAGGGCCTCCATGGTGTTCACACATTCAGCATCAAATAGGTTTCCACAAACAACTCATTAACCAGCTCAAATACATTGGTCCTCTTGAGAGCCAGACGGAATGACTCTTAGCCTAGCTTAACCTATGACCTAAATTAGCGTTATTAACTTAGAACAAATATGTACCCTGTCTTTTACTAAGAATATCCTGTTAATTCTTTAGTTATAAGATTTACTTAACCTCACTATAATTGGAATAGTTCTGCAAGAATATTTTTGTAAAACCTGCTTCTGTACACTTTCCAAAGCATCTTATCACAAAGAGTTATCCATTGTAAAAATTCCTTTTTCTGATGTCATGCTATCATTTAACCTATAAAGACACCAAACCGACAGGACAGAGATGCCGGCCTGGTGATCAGAAAGAATCACGGGGCTCTCTCACTCTCTCCCTTGCCGACACCATCCATCCTTCAGGGACCCCNGAGCCTGGCCCCGAGACAAAGAGCCTAATTTAGAGTCACGGAATAGATAAGGGCAGAACTTAAGTTAATACTTACATTTTCTTCTAACTGGTGATGTTTGGCAGTACCTTTTCCAAGGCCTATCTTCTGCAAACACCCTCTTACAGGTGGCTGGGATGAGGATAGATAAGAGTAGCTAAAACATAACCCACAAACAAAAGGCTGACACATTTAGGGCCTCCATGGTGTTCACACATTCAGCATCAAATAGGTTTCCACAAACAACTCATTAACCAGCTCAAATACATTGGTCCTCTTGAGAGCCAGACGGAATGACTCTTAGCCTAGCTTAACCTATGACCTAAATTAGCGTTATTAACTTAGAACAAATATGTACCCTGTCTTTTACTAAGAATATCCTGTTAATTCTTTAGTTATAAGATTTACTTAACCTCACTATAATTGGAATAGTTCTGCAAGAATATTTTTGTAAAACCTGCTTCTGTACACTTTCCAAAGCATCTTATCACAAAGAGTTATCCATTGTAAAAATTCCTTTTTCTGATGTCATGCTATCATTTAACCTATAAAGACACCAAACCGACAGGACAGAGATGCCGGCCTGGTGATCAGAAAGAATCACGGGGCTCTCTCACTCTCTCCCTTGCCGACACCATCCATCCTTCAGGGCCCCCTGGACCTGTTGGAGCCGGCCTCCAGCAAAGACTGAAGGATCTCAGAGAATTATAAGGAATGGTCTCTTCTTACAAGGAATTTATATCTTAGTGGGAGAAAGATGGTGGAGCCAATCTGATTCCACTTCCCAACTTTTAGAATGTGTTAAAATAAAAACAAAACAAAAACAAACAAAAAACATTGGCCATCCTAGTGCTGGTGGAGATTGGAAGTAGCAGAACTCATAGACTAATGTTGGGAATGTAAAAATTATGAATTGTTTTAATATTTAGTAAAGTATTTTGCCAATTTCTTAGCATGTTCAATCCATTCAAATTCAGGGAACGTGGTCTATATTCACATTTCTTGGCACTGCTGTCTAAATATAACTAAAAAGCATGGAAATATCTCAACAATCCTAAAATTACTCTGGAAGAGAAATCATGGAAGACGATTGGCCTGGAAACTCAGCTTGAAGAACAGCACCACAGAAGGTTCCCAAGGGTCTCTTCTCATCCCCATGAAGTCCTGCTTCAGGTGTGGAGAGCCATGCAGGCTGCAGTGGGCAATTATCCACAGGGAAAAGCAAAGGCAAAGAAAAATAATAAAAGCACAGGGTGTTCTCTCTGACAAGGGACTAAGAAAGGGGAAATGAAGCAGGGACTTAGTAGGAGACCCACAGCCAATGGCACTGGAAACCCTATTGGTTGTACCTGCCGTGTCAGCCCCCACCTCACCCCAACCAGCCAGGCCTCATCTGCCCACAGCAGCATCGTCGGCTGGGCTCAGGGGCATAGGTAACCTATCCTAAATGTCACACCACATTAACTCATATCGTGGGCCTCAAGACAAACCGCTAGAATTTTTTTAAGGTTTTGTTTTAATTCTGGTTGANATGTTCAATCCATTCAAATTCAGGGAACGTGGTCTATATTCACATTTCTTGGCACTGCTGTCTAAATATAACTAAAAAGCATGGAAATATCTCAACAATCCTAAAATTACTCTGGAAGAGAAATCATGGAAGACGATTGGCCTGGAAACTCAGCTTGAAGAACAGCACCACAGAAGGTTCCCAAGGGTCTCTTCTCATCCCCATGAAGTCCTGCTTCAGGTGTGGAGAGCCATGCAGGCTGCAGTGGGCAATTATCCACAGGGAAAAGCAAAGGCAAAGAAAAATAATAAAAGCACAGGGTGTTCTCTCTGACAAGGGACTAAGAAAGGGGAAATGAAGCAGGGACTTAGTAGGAGACCCACAGCCAATGGCACTGGAAACCCTATTGGTTGTACCTGCCGTGTCAGCCCCCACCTCACCCCAACCAGCCAGGCCTCATCTGCCCACAGCAGCATCGCCGGCTGGGCTCAGGGGCATAGGTAACCTATCCTAAATGTCACACCACATTAACTCATATCGTGGGCCTCAAGACAAACCGCTAGAATTTTTTTAAGGTTTTGTTTTAATTCTGGTTGATTAACATATAGTGTTATATTAATTTCAGGCGTATAATATAGTGATTCAATATGTCCATCCATCACCAGGTGCTCATCACAACATGTGCACTCCTTAATCTATTTATCTGCAAGAAATGTAAAGGGAGGGAAATTATACAGAGGATCTTCTGGTTCTCTAACCATGTTGGATTCAAGTTGGAAATCAAAAACAGAAAGACAGTAGGAAAATCTGTAAACACATGGAGATTAAACAATATTAAGCTATCATGGTCATAAGGGAGATCTCAGTGGAAATAAAATAATTAGTAAACTGAAGCAAAATGAAATGACAACATATCCAAATGTGTGGGATGCAGCTAAGGCATACTGAAAGGGTATTCACAGCACATTAGAGAAGGTGGAGATCTCTAAGAAATAATTTAAATTCCTATCTCAAGATACTAGAAAAAAAACCAACAAAATTAAGCCTCAATTTGAGTAAGGCTTATTGCAATCCTTTAAAAATCCCCAAGAGGCTTTTTTTTTTTTGTAGAGAACAACATACATATTCTAACTTATATGTAAAGGAACAAGTCCTTGAATATGAATAACAAATTTACAAAGAAGAATCAAATGGTATCACTCCAGCCAGTATTAAAATCTATCTTATACTTACGTTCAAGGAGCGAGATATTGGCAGAACTTATGAGAGTCTGGCCCTACTTTGTGGTTTTCTGACAGCTTTTATACTTTAAATCCCTCCCTCTTCCCTTCTGCCACACGGCTGGGCAAGCTGTTGAGAAAGCCTGGTGCCTTGCCCTTGGGTGCCTGAAGGAGGCTGAAACCACACAGTTCTGCATGGGAAAGCTCGCCCTGCATTCGCTCCCGAGCCATCACGGAAATGACCAGCCTGTCTCCTTCCGCTGGACACAGTCATTGCTGTTAGCCTGGGCAGTGCCCTTTACATTGAGAGCTATCCTTATATTCCTTTGTGTGAGGAGATTGTGTGTGTGTGTGTGTGTGTGTGTGTGTGTGTGTATACATATTCTTTGTTAAAATTATATCATTCCATATATACCATATATCAAGTTCCATATTGCATACATTGATATTTTCACTCCATTCCTTACAGCTTACTAAAAACAATATTCAGTGAAATTAGGATGCAACATTATTTTGCTATGTTACAATTCCCATTTTAAAATATATTCTTATTTTTGTCTGTGAACTCTGAAATATGTGCACAAAACTATTTTTTTATTTATTTAATATATTTCTTGATTGATCTCCTTGGCATATTCTCTGCAAAAAAATGTTTATAGTTTGATTTTTTAAAATGTTTTAACATGTTTTATGTCCAAGGATAAATCTGGTTAACAGTGAAAATTAAAATTTTCAATGCAAAGTTATCCCTGAATGAAAGTGGTGTTTTAAAAATTACCTTATGTATCAATGGATAAAATTTATTTTGCAGAAATGAGACAGCTCAGGATCAATTTTATTACAAAAGAAATTTTTTAAAGAAAAGCAGTGCTATTTAATTATTTGATTTCCTTCTAAGTTATATTTCATTAATAGCCAAACGGTCTATCATCAAAAGTTATTTTTAGTAATTCATTGCAGTATAATTTTATCAGTTCCTTTTTTTACTTTCTCCAGAACAATAATAAGGACTCTGTTTGACTTAAACAAATCTTCACTGTCATTCATTAACCTTCATTTTTTTCAGTTTCTTAAATGTTTATCATAATAGGGGTTTCTGGTTATTAAATGATTACCAGTTATGATTGATTACCTATTAATTACAAACACGTTGCCAAACTTTATGTATTCAGAGGTTTGGGGAAAATAAAAACACTGTTGAATTCAGTCACGTTGGTCAGTAGATTTTTACTGAAACCTCTGAGCATATAATATACTTTAGCTGTCTATCTATTTATCCGTCTATTTACCTAACTTTGAAAAGGTCAGACACAGATTTCACTCGGTCGATTTAGGAAAATTTGTGATAAAACCTAGCTGACAGCAGTAAGACATCCCCCTCAGTCCCTGGAGTAGAAAGACCTTCCCCATTCCTCCCACTTAGTACAACCAAAAACTCTGGGCATCAACACACAAGACGTACGGAGACATACCTGAACGCTGGAAAGGGTGAGAGCAGCCAGAGCCTTTGGGGACCTAAGAACAATACACTGACAAGTTCCCTGGGTCTTGTCTACGTCCCCTAGTGTTAGAGCTACTGGAGTCTACAAGCTGGAAACAGCAATCAGAACCCCCTCCAAACATCTCCAGCCAACAAAGAAACACCTCTGCTGCTAATTCTATCCATGTTCTCTACTGTCTTTCTCATCCTTATTTATTTCTGCACCCTTCTTTGTTATTTCCTTCCTTCTGCTGTCTTTGGGTTTAGTGCATTCTTTGTCTAGTTCTGTCAGGTGTGAAGATAGGTTATGTATTGAGATCTTGCTTTCTCTCAATAGATATTATTTATCAATATAAATTTTCCTCTTACAGATGCTTTTCATGCATCTCAGAAGTCTTGGTATGTTGTTTGTGGCAAGATTTTTTTTTTATTTCTCTTTTTAGTTTTCCTCTGACCTTCTGGTTATTCAGAAGTGTGTTTTTAATTTTTATTTTCATAACTAATGAAATCTGAGTTCAAGACCTGGGACTGTTCCATCATTTCAGGAAGTTCCTACATGCTTTTTTCCAATCAGAGCTGCAAGGGCCATCAGGGAGGTGATTTCTACAATCGTTGGGAAACTTTCCTGTTCTCCAAATTCATAAATGGAGACATAGTGTGTGAATGCTGTTGCTTGTGACTTCTTTTACTCCACCTAATGCTCCTGAGATTTTCCATGTTATTTCACGTTTATCCCTTTTCATTCTGGGTATTATTTCATTGCATGAATATTCCATAGCTTGTTTATGTTTTCACATGCTCATGATCATTTGGGCAGCTTCAAGTTTTTCATAAGTATGAATTAAACAGCTAAAACATATTTATACAAATCTTTGTGTGACAATATGCTCACTAGCTCTCAGTTTAGATATGTAGAAATTGGCATTTCTTGCTCTGTTGAAGACTAGTTGGATCCATCACTCTATTCTGTTGTGATATATGTGTCTATTTCTGTGCCCGTACCATGCTGTCTTGATGACTACAGCTTCTTAATATAGTTTGAAATCCAGAAGTTTGATGCCTCCAGCTTGGTTTTCATTTTTCAAGGTTACTTTGGCTATTCAGGGTCTTTCCGGGTTCCATACATATTTTTAAATTGTTTCTTCTAGCTCTCTGAAAAATGCTGGTGTTAATTTAATAGAGATTGCATTGAATGTATAGATTGCTTTGGGTGGTATAGACATTTTCACAATATTAGTTCTTCCAAACCATGAGCATGGGATGCTTTTCCATTTCTTGGTGTCCTTTTCAATTTCTTTCATAAGCTTTCTATGGTTTTCAGTGCACAGCTCTTTTACCCCTTTGATTTGGTTTATTGCTATATATCTTATGTTTTTTGGTTCAGTTGTAAATGGGATATAGATTCCATTTCTCTTTCTGTTGCTTTATTATTGGCATATAGGAATGCATAGATTTCTGTACATTCATTTAATATCCTGTGACTTTGCAGAATTCATGTATCAGTTCTAGAAAATTTTTCATGGAGTCTCTTGTGTTTTCCAGGTTGAATATCATGTCATTCACAAATAGTGAAAGTTTGACATTATCCTTGCCAATTTGTGTGTCCTTCACTTCTTTTTGTTGTCTGATTGCTGAGGCTAAGACTTCCAGTACTATGTTAAATAGTAATGGTGACAATGGACATTTCAGTCTTGTTTGTGACCATAGGAGGAGGCTCTCATTTTTTCCCCATCATTGAGGATGATAGTAGCTGTGGGAGTTTAGAAAATAGTCTTTATGATGTTGAGGTATATTCCATGTATCCCTACTTTATTGAGGGTTTTAAGAAAACTGGAGGCAACATGTAGAAGAGTGAAACTGGACCACTTTCTTACCCCATACAGAAAAATAGGTTTGAACTGGATGAAAGACCAAATATGAGACAGGAAGCCATCAGAATCCGAGAGCAGAACACAGGCAGCAACCTCTCTGACCATGGCCAGAACAATATCTTACTAGACACATCACCAAATGCAAGGGAAACAAAAGCAAACACGAACTACTGGGACTTCATTGAGATAAAAAGCTTCTGCACAGAGAAAGAAACAATCAACAAACCTAAAAGGAAGTCCATGGAATGAGAGAAGATATTTGCAATCAACATATCTGATAAACGGTTAATATCCAAAATCTACAAAGAACTTATTAAACTCAATGCCAAAAACTCAAATAATCTAGTGAAGAGATGGGCTGAAGACATGAACTGACACTTTTTCCAAAATTAACTTAGGAAAAAGAAAATTTAAAAACTGGTTTTAATAATGTCCAGTTTAAACAATCTTTTCATATCCTAAGACTATTGTGAAGATAATTTGTTTTGTATCCACATTTAAAAGTTTCATTGTTATACCTTTCCCATTCAGGTTTAGATACCCAGAAACTGATTTTGCTGCTGTTGTGGTTTAGGGAGGCAGGTTTTCTTTTGCCTCTACGGATATGCAATTTTTCTAGCATGAGTGTCTGAAAAGTCTATTGTTTTTGAACCTCTCTGCGAAGCCATATTTATCACAAAAGCCAGTGCCTATGTGTGCGTGGGTCTTTGGGGCTCTCTTCTCTGTTGGTTTGTTTGTCACTTGAGCCAATTTCACACTGTAGCTGTATGAGGAGACTTGATACTTGGTAAAACAAATCATGTTATGATATTCTTCAAGAAAGTCTTGGCTATCTGTAAATCCTTATAAATTTTAAATCCCCTTACAGTTTCACACACAATTAAAGGACACTATTAGGATTCTCACTGGGATTTCGTTGAAACATAGGTTAACGTGGGGAGAATGGGCCTCTGTACTGCACTGCGTCTTCTAATCCATGACATAGAGTACCTCGTCATTACACAGTTCTTTTAGAATTATATTAATAAAGCTTTCCAGTTTTCCATGGAGAGGGCTTGCATGTCTTTGCTTAAATTTATTCTTAGGGCTTTGATATTTTCCAAGATTCAAAATGTGGTATATTTCTAGAAAACCAGATTTCAACTGTTGCTAATTTATGGGGGTGCAGCTTATTTGCTTCTGTACGATGTCCTTAGCCTTATATTGAAGGTTAATTTTAATGCTTTATCTGCTGATTACTTTTGGATTTTCTAACCTAGAAAACCTTATAATTCATGAGAAATGACTGTTTTCCTTCTTGTATAATCCTTCTGTCTTTTGCTTCTTTTTCACTGAACTGACTGTCAGGAATAAGATGGGAAAGACACAGTGGGAGAATCCTTCTTGTCTTATTCCTTGGTAAGCATGGATGCATTTAAATGTTTCACAGCTAAGTGAGAAGTTTGATTGTCTAATCCCAATGCTGTACTCCCTAAACCAACATAACATAGTGAATATAGTGTGTAAACTGTACTCGGAGACGACAAAGAGTTTGATAGCCTGATTAGTTTATGGGAATTCATTCTTTGTTTTAATTATTTATTTTGAGATAGAAAGATAGAGAAGTGGAGGGGCACCGAGAGAGAGGAAGAGAGAGACTCCCATGAAGGGTCTGCCCTGTCAATGCAAATCCTGACATGGGGCTCTAACCTTCGAACTTTGAGACCATGGCCTGCGTTGAAATCAAGAGCTGGACACTTAAATGACTGAGTCACCCAGGTGCCACAGGAATTTCCTTTTGATTCGTACTATGCTAAAAGATTTTATTCATTCCCTCAATGGATATTAAATTTTATCCCATAATTTTCTTCATTGATTAAAATAATTACATGATTAATATCCTTTATTTTGATAACATAATTAATTCTACAGATCTATTTCAAATGTGCCAACCTTGCATTTCTGGATTGAAACCAACTTGACTTTTATTTATAAGTTCTGCATCTATATTCCTGAGTTTGGTTTCAAATCCAGTTTCACATGATACTGGCCCAAAAACTGAGTTGGGGGTGTTAACTCTTCTATGCCAGGGAAGGGTTTGGTCACATTTGGCCTAACATCCACTTAAAAATTCTGGCACAATCTCCTGGTGAAGCTTAAAAGCTCCAGAGGTTCATTTGTTTATCTGTTGTTAACGTAGAATATATGAATTAAAATTCTATTTCTTGAGAATTAGACAGCACGGTTCCCCAGGTCAACTTTAATGTGTTCTCTAGGCATTTTCCCATTTTGTGTAAGTTCTCAAATCCATGATCTTAAAATCAGTCAAAGGATTCTCTTATCTTTCATGTGGCTGTGACTCGAGAAATGCCCCAATTGCATTCCCATAATTCCTTAGTTACATTTCCTGCCTTAATTTCTTCATCGGTCTCACCAGGGAACAATATGATTTATTGTTTTTTTTTGTTGTTGTTGTTGTTGTTTTTATTTCTAGGAGAGAGAGAGAGACAGCGTGAGCAGGGGAGGGTCAGAGAGAGAGGGAGTCACAGACTGAAACAGGCTCCAGGCTCCGAGCTGGCAGTCAGCACAGGGCCCGACGCGGGACCGAACCCACGAACCGCGAGATCATGACCTAAGCGAAAGTCGGACGCTTAACCGACTAAGCCACCCAGGCATGCCTATTGTTATTTTTAACATTCCACATTTTGACTTTTTGAGCCACTTGTTTTATACTGTCATTTAATTAATTTCTGCTACTACCTATTAATTTCATCCTTTACAATCTTTCTGTGTTCATTTATTATTCCTTTCCCAAATTCTTGAGAGGAATGCTTAGATTGTTGATCTTCAGCCGTGAACTTCTCTAACAAGCATTTTGGGGCCATGTATTTCCCTGTAAACACTGAAAACCTACATCCCACCTACTTTGCCCTGTAGTGTTTTCATTTTCTCCAATTCAAACCATTGTTCTAGGATTGCCAAGATTGTAATTCGATTCATGATTTATTTAGAAAGTGGGTTTCTTTTACACATGTAGGTATTTTCCAGCCCCCCTTCAGTTACTTATTTCTATTTCAATAATGAATATTAAGTAGGCAACTGGCAATGCCTCCATAGTCACCATATCAGGTAGATGCAAGTTAACTGGTCCAAATTTGAGTTCAGGAACTGGAGTCTACACTTCATCATTTTTCTATGCCCACCATGATTGGGTAAGTTGTTGGCATCTATTTGCAAGACTTTATGGGTTCCCTAGATTGGATAGTCAGTTCTCAGGGGTGGAACCAAAGTAGAAGAAACATTGTCATGGAGGCAGTGAGGACAGATTTAGAGGGGACATATTCTGTCTACCCAAAATGGTCTGAGAAGAAAATAAAGTCATAGCAAGAGGAAGCCATAATCAGTGTGTGTTCATAATATTTTTCATCAATTATTTCATTTATCATTATAACTTCCTGTAAAGAATAGGGAACAGATATTGTCCCCACACTTGTCATATTCTTGATGCACAAGAAACTCCAACACAAAGGTTATGTCCAACATGAAAAAGCACAAATTGGGTTAACAACAAAACTGAGGAAAGATCAGAAAATTCCTGAGATTTGATGCTGTGTTTATCTGGTTTCCTTCACTGCACATCACATGTCTGCCAAAATTGTTCCACAACATCTTTCATTGTCAAATCATTCAATATCATGACATGTGGTTTTTAAAAACATTTGCTTTGTATATCTTCCTTTTAAAGAAAATAAGGGTTATCTCCAGCCCTCACCCAGGGACTCTGCCTGTCATAGCACGTGCACAATGTACTCCCCTGTTTGCTTGTTGGATCAATGCTCCAAGATAACCTGTATATATAGAGTGAGACTCTGACCATCACAGAAGGACCCAGTCATGAGCAGTGTTTTTAAAAACCTTCAGTAATCAGTATGGCATAGGACTTACCAAATACACACATCAATCCAGATATGCACAATAGACCGTTGATGGTTTTCTACATAGTGTGTCACCTATGAGAAATGGTTTACCTGCTGGGAGGCACAGCCCAATGTTTCATGACGTTGCTTATAAAAACTCCTCAACCTTTGTATCTTTTGATATCGCTTCATGCTGTGGTCACAGGGGTTGTTTTTCCCTTTCCAAATCTTGTGTTTTCCATTCCATCATGGTGCTGGATTCCCAGAGTCTGACAGGCAGAAGCATCGTGTCTTCAGAAACAGCCAGTTGTAGTAGCGGTAGAAGTAGTTGAACAACATCCTTACCACACTAGGTAACTGTTTTGATGGTTTAGCTTCCAGACTCAGTCTCTGGATTCTTACATGGGAACCTCTGGAATAAGGCCAATGGCAAAGGCTTCTCCTGATGTTGTATAATAAGTGACTACTGCCTACAAGGATGGAAAATCATGCAGCAATAATCCAGGATTAAGGATTCGGAAAACTCTTCTTTGCAAGCAGCTTTCTGAATGCATTCTTCATGTCCCTATTCCTGAGACTAAAAATGAGGGGGCTGAGGAATGGAGTAATGATAGTGTAAGGGACAGCAATGAGTGTGTCATCTCCTCCCGAGGCTTCTGGCTTCAGATAGGCAATAGCTGCGAAACCAAAGTGGACGGTGACCACAGTGAGATGAGAGGCGCAGGTGGAAAAGGCCTTCTGCTTGCCCTCGGCTGAAGGGATCCTGAAGACAGTGGAAAGAATGAAAACATAAGTGATGATGATGAGCAAGAAGGTGCCTGTCAACCCTGACACTGACATCAGTGTAACAATGATTTCTGTGAGGTCGCTGTTGAGACAGGACAACCGCACCACCAACTGCATCTGGCAGAAGAAGTGATGGATGAGGTTGGGGTTGCAGAAAGAGCCCTTGAATATCAGTGCAGTCTCTGTCATAGAGACAAGGAAGCCTCCAGCCCAGGCAGAGACCACCAGTTGCCCACACACCGCATTGGTCATCAGCAGTGGATATCTGAGAGGGTTGCAGATGGCCAGAAAGCGATCATATCCCATCAAAGTGAGGATGATACAGTTAGTGCCACCAAGTCCCAAGAAGAAACACATCTGCAAGCCACACCCCGTGACCGAAATGCTTCTGTTCCCAGTCAGCAGATCTGCCAGCATCTTGGGGATGATGGTCAGTGTGTAGCAGGTCTCAGAGAAAGAGAGGGCGCGGAGGAAGAGGTACATAGGGGTGTGGAGAGATCTGTCCACCCAAGTGAGTCCCAAGATGGCCAGGTTACCTGCGAGGGTGAGAAGGTAGAGGGCAAAGAAGGCCACAAAGAGGAATCTCTGCACATGTGGGTACAAGGAGAAGCCAACAAGAATGAACTCTTCAAGGATTGTCTGGTTGACCTTCATGTTACATGGGTGAAATCTGGAAGAAACAACAAATAAATATTCAATTCTCCATTATTTTTTGAAAACAGGGGTGTGAATAACACAGGTGATCAGAGTAACAGTTACCAACCTATTATTCATTTACTGTGGCAAAACATCATGCGTGTGTAGGTTATTTGTTTCCCTTTTCTTCTCCCCCATGGTCCTCTGTTAAGTTCCTCCTAATCCTCCTATACGTGCAAACATATGGTATTTGTCCTTCTCTGCCTGACTTATTTCACTCAGCATAACACCCTCNAGTAGGGTGCCCATTTCTCCACATCCTCGCCAGTATCTAGAGTTCTCTGATTTACTCATTTTAGCCACTGTGACCCGGGTGAGGTAGTATCTCAGTGTGGTTTTCATTTGTATTTCCCTGATGAGGAGGGATGCTGAGCATCGTTTCATGTGTCTGTTGGCCATCTGGATGTCCTCTTTGGAGAAGTGTCTGTTCATGTCTTCTGCCCATTTCTTCACTGGATTGTTTGTTTTTCAGGTGTGGAGTTCGATGAGTTCTTTATAGATTTTGTATATTGGCCCTTTATATGATATGTCATTTGCAACTATCTTTTCCCATTCCATTGGTTGCCTATTAGTTTTGTGGATTGTTTCCTTTGCCGTGCAGAAGCTTTTAATCTTGATGAAGTCCCAATAGTTCACTTTTTCTCTTGATTCCCTTGGCTTTGAGGATGTGTCAAGTAAGAAATTGTTGTGGTTGAGGTCAAGGATGTTGTTTCCTGCTTTCTCCTCTAGGGTTTTGATGGTTTCCTGTCTCACGTCCTTTGTCCATGTAGAGTTTATTTTTGTGTATGGTGTGAGAAAATGATCTAGTTTCATTCTTCTGCATGTTGCTATCCAGTTCTCCCAGAACCATCTGTTAAAAAGGCTGTCTTTTTTTCATTGGATACTCTTTCCCAATTGTTTAACTATGTTAAACAACAGTGGTGAGAGTGGACATCAAAAATCTCCAAACAAATAACAGCCCTGGGCCAGACAGCTTCCCTGGGGAATTCTACCAGACATTTAAAACAGAATTAATACCAATTCTTCTCAAGCTATTCCAAAAAATAGAAATTGAAGGCAAACTTCCAGACTCATTTTATGAAGCCAGTATCACTTTGATTCCCAAGCCAGACAGAGACCCAGCAAAAATAGAGAACTACAGGCCAATATCCTTAATGAATACAGATGCAAAAATCCTCAACAAGATACTTGCAAATCGAATCAGCAAATAAAAAGAATTATCCACCAAGATCAAGTGGGACTCATTCCTGGGTTACAGGGCTGGTTCAATATTTGCAAATCAATCAATGTGATGTATCACATCAACAAAAGAAAAGATAAAAAGCATATGATCCTGTCGATAGATGCAGAAAAAGCATTTGACAAAATATAGCATCCCTTCTTAATAAAATATTTAGTAACAAGAATTGAAAGGGCCTACATTTTGTCAAATTAATTCTAATACTTATTGGTTTGATTCTTGACAACATAGATGAGAAGTTGTGGAATGTGTATGACATCTGAGATTATTTTCCTCATTTTTGAAATAAGAGAGCTGTTTCTCTTACATGGTGTATTTTTAACTAGAATACAACTGTCTTGATTTAATTGTACATTTTTTGCATTTATCTTCCTTTTTCCTTCCGTAGTCTATATGTCATAGAGCTCTATTTCACAGTGTTAATATGGAGCATTTTAAGAAGATGATGATTCCTAACCCATGTGCATAGATAGTTTAGTGATTGCAAAGAGCCTGAATCTATAAATGGTTTCTGTTTTACTTGAGTATTCAGCATTGGGGAGAATGCTGAACATAGAGATAAACAGTGTTTCCAGTCTTAAGTAGATTTGGTTGAGGCTAAGATTAAACATCTGTCAGCAGAATAAAGCTGGTCACTGACAGTCAGAAGAAGCAGTAGGAAAATGGGCTGAATCATTATTGTTTTGAAAATGCTCTGGATTATAATTAGATAATTTTCACATATAAACATATGTATAAATCTAAATAAAATAATGATATAATTATAACATTTATACTGGAAGTTTGCAGCCCTGTGGACCCTACCTTAGCCATCTCTTGCATTCTGTGGTCCTCTTTGACCTGACCTGACATGACATCCACTCTCCCTCAGCCTCTCCTGACATGTGACTCATCTTTCCCTCCACCCTTTCTCCTTTCCTGTTTCATGCTTTCCCTCCATGTATCCACACCGCACCTTTGATAAGTGAGTAATTATATCCCCAAAAGAAGTCCAGACATTACTTTGCCTTCCTGCCTAAGGCTGTATTCTGAGAGGCTGTGTCTAAATGATCCTCGGGCTTCCTTCTGAGGCCTTTTACGCAAACCAACTTAGGATCCAAACTGAGTGTGAAACTCCTAGGGATCCCCACCCACACTCCCAGATTGTTGGTCCACTTTGCCCTGATGGGGCCTCGTGAAAACTCTGGATTGTGTCAGAAGACTGTCTCCCCTCTCAGAAATACAAGGTGCCATATGCCCTTCCATTATCACTAAGCCATCGGGAAGATTTCCTGCTCAGTAGAACACTGTACTCACACAAGTTTCCAAATTCTCTCGACTCTCCCCAGGAACTCTGTAAGTAGACCTATTAGATGGATTGTAGAACTAAAAGATTAACTAAGTACCCAAAGTGGGTGAGAGGGAGAGTATATTTGCAAATCTAGTAGTTTTCCATACCTGGGATCCATGGTGCAGAATCCGAGGTCTTCCTAACAGATGAATTGCAGGGCAGCCTGATTCCACATGTTATGCCACATCCCCTTCTAAGCAGCCAGACTGGTTGTGTTCCCATCTATCTTTCAATTCAGAAGCATTTTGAAAATGCAAAGAATCAGCAATATATATTCCTAGAGAGCTCCTTCCTTACCTAATTCCTACCTCACTTGTGTGGTAAACGTCTACTTGGTGAATCGTTAGAAGTAGAGTATGAATTTCAAAATCTCCCACTACTTCTGGCATATTCTGAATGTGTGTGTGTGTAGGAGTGTGAGAGTATTATACCCCACTCTTCCCTCAACTATGTCTGAAGTTGTCCCCAAATCAACTTGTATCAAATTTAATTTTCACTATGGATCCACTGATAGATAATACACACCCTTTCCAGAGTCACAGAGAAACGGTAATTTGAAGAAAGCGCAAGGACAATTAATTATGAAGAAAACAGAAATCCAATCACTTACAAGGGTTTCCTACCTTGTGTGTTTTACCAGAGCCCCAAAGCCAGTTCAGTGTTAGGGTTATATTCTTCCACGATGGTCTTCACACTGAGGGAAGCATACTTTGTTCTTCACTCAGAAGACACAGAGATCCACTTAGTATCAATGTCATTGGTCTAAGAGCCCGTGTTTTTAACTTTATCACTTTTAGTTTACTGATCTTCGCAAAGTCCTTGTACCTTCTGGATCTAAATTTCCCAGCTGGTAAGTGAGGAAAAGGGCCCTGGTTTGGTGCAAACTTCAGCTTTCTGGGACCCTAGCATTTCCCACATGAGCTGTGAGCCTGGGCCACACTGGCCATGGTCTGCTTCTATCCCTCACTGAACCACACTGGCTAAGAACCTTTTCCTCGACCAGTTTGGAGGTATTGTCTNAAGCATACTTTGTTCTTCACTCAGAAGACACAGAGATCCACTTAGTATCAATGTCATTGGTCTAAGAGCCCGTGTTTTTAACTTTATCACTTTTAGTTTACTGACCTTAGCAAAGTCCTTGTACCTTCTGGATCTAAATTTCCCAGCTGGTAAGTGAGGAAAAGGGCCCTGGTTTGGTGCAAACTTCAGCTTTCTGGGACCCTAGCATTTCCCACATGAGCTGTGAGCCTGGGCCACACTGGCCATGGTCTGCTTCTATCCCTCACTGAACCACACTGGCTAAGAACCTTTTCCTCGACCAGTTTGGAGGTATTGTCTGATCACCATTAGGGCTTGTGGTTCCTCAGCTCTAGCGGTTTGGCTCTGGTTAGGAGGCCCTAAGGGATTCGTCTCTTCTTTCATCACGGGGAGCAAGAGAACTTTCTCCCTCACCTTAGTAATTTTCTCTCATTAGTTCCAGGGCTGTTTTGTAACATGTGACCAGGAAAACTCTGTGTGGAACCTCTGGGGATTTAAAACTTGCAGATCTCATATCCAGTCCTTGCTAATTCCTAAGTTTTGTTTGGCAGGGAGGGGAGTGAGTTGCATCCCTAGTGTTTTCTCGCTCCCCCCACATTCTGGCACTTTCATCACCAGCTCCTTCCATCCCCCAGGTGTTTAGGAAGGGCTCTAGGTTTGAAGACCGTACTCTGAGGGAACTCAGAAAAGTATAATGAATGGTCTCTTCCTACAAGGAAATTGTACCTGGTGGAGGAAAGAAGATGGAGCCAATTTGATTCCACTACCCAACTTTTAGAATGTGTTAAAAAAA
>NW_027527922.1:809-7981 GCF_008692635.1 Crocuta crocuta | reverse complement strand
TTTTAACTTTATCACTTTTAGTTTACTGACCTTAGCAAAGTCCTTGTACCTTCTGGATCTAAATTTCCCAGCTGGTAAGTGAGGAAAAGGGCCCTGGTTTGGTGCAAACTTCAGCTTTCTGGGACCCTAGCATTTCCCACATGAGCTGTGAGCCTGGGCCACACTGGCCATGGTCTGCTTCTATCCCTCACTGAACCACACTGGCTAAGAACCTTTTCCTCGACCAGTTTGGAGGTATTGTCTGATCACCATTAGGGCTTGTGGTTCCTCAGCTCTAGAGGTTTGGCTCTGGTTAGGAGGCCCTAAGGGATTCGTCTCTTCTTTCATCACGGGGAGCAAGAGAACTTTCTCCGTCACCTTAGTAATTTTCTCTCATTAGTTCCAGGGCTGTTTTGTAACATGTGACCAGGAAAACTCTGTGTGGAACCTCTGGGGATTTAAAACTTGCAGATCTCATATCCAGTCCTTGCTAATTCCTAAGTTTTGTTTGGCAGGGAGGGGAGTGAGTTCCATCGCTAATGTTTTCTCTCTCCCCTTACAGTCTGGCACTTTCATCACCAGCTCCCTCCATCCCCCAGGTGTTTAGGAAGGGCTCTAGGTTTGAAGACCGTACTCTGAGGGAACTCAGAAAAGTATAATGAATGGTCTCTTCCTACAAGGAAATTGTACCTGGTGGAGGAAAGAAGATGGAGCCAATTTGATTCCACTACCCAACTTTTAGAATGTGTTAAAAAAATTGTCCATCCTAGTATTGGTATGGATTTGAAGTAGCAGAACTCATAGATTATTTTTGTGAATGTAAAAATTATAAAATGCTTTAAAATTTAGTCAAGTGTTTTGTTAACTCCTTAGCATCCTTAATCCATTCAAGTTAAGGGAAGGTGGACTATATACACATTTCTCTGCACCCCCCTCTAAATACAACTAAAAAGCATGGAAATATCTCAACAATCCTAAAATGACTCTGGAAGAGGAATCATGGAAGATGAATTGGCCCAGGACCTCAGCTTGAAGGAAACCACCTCTGAGGGTTTCCAATGGTCTCTTTTTATCCTCCATGTAGTCCATCTGGGGTGTGGAGAGCCCTGCAACATGCAATGGGCTAATGTCCACAGGCAAAGGCAATCAAAAAAAATAAAAACACAGTCTGTTCTCTCTGGCAATGGACCAAGAAAGGAGAGACCAAGCAGGGACTTAGTAGGAGACCCACAGCCAAAGATACTGGAAACCCTATTGGCTGTACCTGCAGNATGATTGTGTTTTCCACTTATTATAAAGTGATTATCAGTTATAATTGTTTATCTATTAATTACTAACACGTTGCCTAACTTTATGTATTCAGAAGTTTGGGAAAAATAAAATCACTGTTGAATTCAGTCACCTTGGTCATTAGATTTTAAATGAAAACTCTGAGCCTATAATATGCTTTAGCCGTCCGTCTATTTGTCTGTCTATTTATCTAACTTTGAAGAGGTTGGAGAACAGATTTTACTCAGTAGATTTAGGAAACGTTGTGACAAAGCCTAGGTGACAGCAGTGGGACTTCCTCCTCGGTCCCTAGAGTAGAAAGACCTCACTTATTCCTCCCACTTAGTACAACCGAAAACTCTGGGCATCACACACAGGACATACGGAGACACACCTGAAAGCTGGAAAGGATAAGAGCAGCCTGGACCTTTGGGGACCTAAGAACAATACACTGACAAGTTCACTGGGTCGTGTTGTCTGCATCCCCCAGTCTTAGAGCTGCTGGAGTCCACAAGCTGGAAACAGCAATCAGACCCCCCTCCAAACCTCACCAGCCAACGGAGAAACACCCCTGCTGCTAATTCTATCCATCTTCTCTACTGTCTTTCTAGTCCTTATTTACTTTGCACCCTTCTTTGTTATTTCCTTCCTTCTGCTGTCTTTGGGTTTAGTGCATTCTTTGTCTAGTTCTGTCAGGTGCGATGATAGGTTCTGTATTTGATATCTTTCTTTTTTCTCAGTGAGGCTTATTTATCAATATAACATTTTTTTTCTACCAGGTGCTTTTGATCTCATAGTGGTGTATAGAATGCAAAGATTTCTATACATTCATTTTATATCCTGCGACATTGCTGAATTTATGTATCGGTTCTAGCAATTATTTGGAGTTTCTTTGGTTTTTCATGTAGAGTACCCTTTGTTGCAAATGGTGAAAGCTTCACTTCTTCCTTGACAATTTGTATGCCCTTTATTTCTTTTTTTGTATGACTGCTGACATTAAGACTTCCAGTACTGTGTTAAACAGTAATGGTGAGAATGATCATCCCAGCCTTGCTCCTGACCATACGGGAAAGGCTCTCAGTTTTCCCCATAACTGGGGACCATATTAGTTGTGTATCTTTCACATACGGCCTTTATGATGTTATTTCCATCTATCCCCTCTTTGTTGAGGGTTTTGGGAAACTGAACAGTGATATGCCGAAGAAGGAAACTGGACCGCTTTCTTATCCCATACAGAAAAGGACATTCAAAATGGCTGAATTAAATGTGAGACAGGAAACCATCCAAATCCTAAAGGAGAACACAGGCAGCATCCTCCTCGACCTTGGCCAGAGCAACTTCTTACTAGACACATTGCCAAAGGCAAGGGAAACAAAAGCAAACATGAAGTATAAAGACTTCATCAAGATAAAGCTTCTGCACAACAAAGGATACAATCAACAAAACTAAGTGGCAGCCTACAGAATAAGACAAGATATTTGCAAATGACATATCTGATAAAGGGTTCATATCCCAAATCTGTAAAGAGCTCATCAAACTCAACACCCAAAATCCAAATAATCCAGCGAAGAAATGGGCATAAGTCATGAACTGACACTTTTCCAAAAATGACATCTAGATGGCCAACAGACACATGAAAAGATGCTCAACATCACTCATCGTCAAAGGAGTAGAAATCAAAACCATGGTGAGATACCACCTCACACCTGTCAGAATGGCTAAAGTCAACAACACAAGAAGCAGTAGGTTTTGGCAAGGATGTGAAGAAAGCAGAACCCTCTTGCACTGTTGGTGGGGATGCAAACTGGTATAGCCACTCTGGAGAACACTATGGAATTTCCTCAAAAAACTAAAAATGGAACTACCTTGTAATTTCACAATTGCACTGTTAGGTATTTGCTGATAGGACAGAAAAATGCAGATTTGAAATGGAACATGCACCCCAACGTGTATAGCGGCATCATCAACAATAGCCTAACTATGGAGAGAATCCACATCTCCATTGACTGATGAATGGATAGAGAAGATGTGGTACACATACACAATGGAATTTCTCAGCCATCAAACAAGAATGAAATCTTGCCATCTGCAACAACGTGGATGGAGCTTGAATGTGTTATGCTAAGTGAAACAAGTCAAGCAGAGAAACAAATATCACGTGATTTCACTCATAGGTGGAAATTAAGGAACAAAACAGGTAAACATATGGGAAGGGAGAGAAAGCGAAGAGAGGGAAACAAACCAAAAGAGACTCATAATGATACAGGATAAACTGAAGGTAGATGGAGGGAGGTGGGTGGGAGATGGGCTAGATGGGTGATGGATATTAAGGAGGGCACTTGTGATGAGCACTGAGTGTTGCTGTATACAAGTGATGAATCACTGAACTCTACTCTTGAAGGCAACATTGCACTGTATGTTAACTAAACTTAAATTTAAAAAAAAGTTTCAAAAGTTAATTATTGCAAAGTATCAAAAATGAAAAAAAATTCAATATTCAAAAGATTGGCATTTCTTATCAAGCAGTACTACCATTTTGCTCTGCCATTTCCTCTTTGATGAAGAGAAGTTTCATTTTTGTGGTTTGGCTGATAAGTTTTTTATATCTGTTCCTTTTTGTCTGCTGTGTGCTCTATTAGTCGCTCTGTACTTTCAGACATTTAGATCTAAGCTTCATCTGGGATAATTTATGTGTATGGAATGAAGTGAGGATTAAGTTTTCTGCTTAGCTTAGTTTTGTTTTTTTTTATACTGAAATGCAGTGGTTTCAGTGCCATCGGTTAGAAAGACTTTCCTTTCTTTCCTCAGTAATTTGCACAAGAAACTTTATGAAAACTGACGGATCTGTATACAGGTGTGACTATTTCCGGACTCTATTTCTCATTGACCTATATATCTACCTTTTTACTAGTAGCACAAATTTTTCATTCTTGTTACTTGATAGTGATTTTGAGATCAGTTGTTTAATTCACCCCCAATCTCTCATGATCGTTTAGGTCTTTTCATTTCCAGATAAATCTTTAGAAACAGCTTGCCAATTTCTACACAAATCCTGTTTGAATTAATTTTTTTATGTTTATTCATTTTGAGAGAGAGACAGAGAGACAGAGGGAGAAAGAGCAGAAGTTGGGGAGAGGCGGAGAGAGAGGGAGACACAGAATCTGAAGCAGGCTCTGGGCTCTGAGCTGTCAGCACAGAGCTTCATGACCTGAGCCCTGAGATCATGACCTGAGCTGAAGTCAGATGTTTAATTGACTGAGCCACTCAGGTGCTCCAAATCCTGTTTTGATTTTACATTCAGTTGCATTGAGTCAACAGATAAATTTTTACAATATTGATTGTGTCCATTTATTTAGATTTTCTTTAATGTATTGCATTATTGTTTATCATTTTAAGTACAGAATACTTTCTCATTTTGTCCTAAATATAATTTTTTTCTTTTCTAATATTTTTATTTATTTCTAGGAGANACTGTCTTTCTAGTCCTTACTTACTTTGCACCCTTCTTTGTTATTTCCTTCCTTCTGCTGTCTTTGGGTTTAGTGCATTCTTTGTCTAGTTCTGTCAGGTGCGATGATAGGTTCTGTATTTGATATCTTTCTTTTTTCTCAGTGAGGCTTATTTATCAATATAACATTTTTTTTCTACCAGGTGCTTTTGATCTCATAGTGGTGTATAGAATGCAAAGATTTCTATACATTCATTTTATATCCTGCGACATTGCTGAATTTATGTATCGGTTCTAGCAATTATTTGGAGTTTCTTTGGTTTTTCATGTAGAGTACCCTTTGTTGCAAATGGTGAAAGCTTCACTTCTTCCTTGACAATTTGTATGCCCTTTATTTCTTTTTTTGTATGACTGCTGACATTAAGACTTCCAGTACTGTGTTAAACAGTAATGGTGAGAATGATCATCCCAGCCTTGCTCCTGACCATACGGGAAAGGCTCTCAGTTTTCCCCATAACTGGGGACCATATTAGTTGTGTATCTTTCACATACGGCCTTTATGATGTTATTTCCATCTATCCCCTCTTTGTTGAGGGTTTTGGGAAACTGAACAGTGATATGCCGAAGAAGGAAACTGGACCGCTTTCTTATCCCATACAGAAAAGGACATTCAAAATGGCTGAATTAAATGTGAGACAGGAAACCATCCAAATCCTAAAGGAGAACACAGGCAGCATCCTCCTCGACCTTGGCCAGAGCAACTTCTTACTAGACACATTGCCAAAGGCAAGGGAAACAAAAGCAAACATGAAGTATAAAGACTTCATCAAGATAAAGCTTCTGCACAACAAAGGATACAATCAACAAAACTAAGTGGCAGCCTACAGAATAAGACAAGATATTTGCAAATGACATATCTGATAAAGGGTTCATATCCCAAATCTGTAAAGAGCTCATCAAACTCAACACCCAAAATCCAAATAATCCAGCGAAGAAATGGGCATAAGTCATGAACTGACACTTTTCCAAAAATGACATCTAGATGGCCAACAGACACATGAAAAGATGCTCAACATCACTCATCGTCAAAGGAGTAGAAATCAAAACCATGGTGAGATACCACCTCACACCTGTCAGAATGGCTAAAGTCAACAACACAAGAAGCAGTAGGTTTTGGCAAGGATGTGAAGAAAGCAGAACCCTCTTGCACTGTTGGTGGGGATGCAAACTGGTATAGCCACTCTGGAGAACACTATGGAATTTCCTCAAAAAACTAAAAATGGAACTACCTTGTAATTTCACAATTGCACTGTTAGGTATTTGCTGATAGGACAGAAAAATGCAGATTTGAAATGGAACATGCACCCCAACGTGTATAGCGGCATCATCAACAATAGCCTAACTATGGAGAGAATCCACATCTCCATTGACTGATGAATGGATAGAGAAGATGTGGTACACATACACAATGGAATTTCTCAGCCATCAAACAAGAATGAAATCTTGCCATCTGCAACAACGTGGATGGAGCTTGAATGTGTTATGCTAAGTGAAACAAGTCAAGCAGAGAAACAAATATCACGTGATTTCACTCATAGGTGGAAATTAAGGAACAAAACAGGTAAACATATGGGAAGGGAGAGAAAGCGAAGAGAGGGAAACAAACCAAAAGAGACTCATAATGATACAGGATAAACTGAAGGTAGATGGAGGGAGGTGGGTGGGAGATGGGCTAGATGGGTGATGGATATTAAGGAGGGCACTTGTGATGAGCACTGAGTGTTGCTGTATACAAGTGATGAATCACTGAACTCTACTCTTGAAGGCAACATTGCACTGTATGTTAACTAAACTTAAATTTAAAAAAAAGTTTCAAAAGTTAATTATTGCAAAGTATCAAAAATGAAAAAAAATTCAATATTCAAAAGATTGGCATTTCTTATCAAGCAGTACTACCATTTTGCTCTGCCATTTCCTCTTTGATGAAGAGAAGTTTCATTTTTGTGGTTTGGCTGATAAGTTTTTTATATCTGTTCCTTTTTGTCTGCTGTGTGCTCTATTAGTCGCTCTGTACTTTCAGACATTTAGATCTAAGCTTCATCTGGGATAATTTATGTGTATGGAATGAAGTGAGGATTAAGTTTTCTGCTTAGCTTAGTTTTGTTTTTTTTTATACTGAAATGCAGTGGTTTCAGTGCCATCGGTTAGAAAGACTTTCCTTTCTTTCCTCAGTAATTTGCACAAGAAACTTTATGAAAACTGACGGATCTGTATACAGGTGTGACTATTTCCGGACTCTATTTCTCATTGACCTATATATCTACCTTTTTACTAAGAGCACAAATTTTTCATTCTTGTTACTTGATAGTGATTTTGAGATCAGTTGTTTAATTCACCCCCAATCTCTCATGATCGTTTAGGTCTTTTCATTTCCAGATAAATCTTTAGAAACAGCTTGCCAATTTCCACAAATCCT
>NW_027527922.1:374-766 GCF_008692635.1 Crocuta crocuta | reverse complement strand
TATGTTTATTCATTTTGAGAGAGAGACAGAGAGACAGAGGGAGAAAGAGCAGAAGTTGGGGAGAGGCGGAGAGAGAGGGAGACACAGAATCTGAAGCAGGCTCTGGGCTCTGAGCTGTCAGCACAGAGCTTCATGACCTGAGCCCTGAGATCATGACCTGAGCTGAAGTCAGATGTTTAATTGACTGAGCCACTCAGGTGCTCCAAATCCTGTTTTGATTTTACATTATGTTGCATTGAGTCAACAGATAAATTTTTACAATATTGATTGTGTCCATTTATTTAGATTTTCTTTAATGTATTGCATTATTGTTTATCATTTTAAGTACAGAATACTTTCTCATTTTGTCCTAAATATAATTTTTTTCTTTTCTAATATTTTTATTTATTTCT
>NW_027527922.1:0-350 GCF_008692635.1 Crocuta crocuta | reverse complement strand
AGAGAGAGAGGGAGACAGACTCTGAAATAGGCTCCAGGCTCTGAGCTGGCAGTCAGCACAGAGCCTGACGCGGGGCTCGAACCCACGAACCGCGAGATCATGACCTAAGCGAAAGTCGGACGCCCAACCGACTAAGCCACCCAGGTGCCCCTCCTCAATATAATTCTAAGTGTTGATTGTAATCATCTATGTTTTGATGCTATTGAAATTGACATCTGAAAATGTAACTTCTGGGACACCTGGTTGGCTCAATCAGTTGAGTGTTTGACAGTTGATTTCAGCTTAGGTCAAGATCTCAGGTTTGTGGGATCGAGCCCTGTATCAGGCTCCACAATGAACTTGGAGCTTCC
>NW_027527921.1:212360-313518 GCF_008692635.1 Crocuta crocuta | reverse complement strand
TCTTTTGTGGTTCCATACACATTTTAGGAAAGTTTGTTCTAGTTTTGAGAAGAATGCTGGTGGCCTGCTTCACCAAACAGGAGTGACGACCACCATTCACTAACCAATGGGAAAGTTTTCATTCTTGGTCCCCCCCTACCCAGCCTAAGCTTTCATGCCCAAGTGACTTTTGGGACATTTCACCAGGTTATGAGCCAAATCTTACTTTGCAGAATCTCGCCTTTCTCCATGTGTAGCAACATGGATGGATCTTGAGGGTGTTATGCTGAGCGAAATAAGTCATGCCGAGAAGGACAAATATCATATGTTTGCATTCATAGGAGGATTAGGAGGAACTGAACGGAGGAACAAGGGGGAGAAGAAGGGGGGAAATGGTGGGGGAAAGGGAGGAGGCAAACCATGAGACTCTTGAATGTTGACAAAAACTGAGAACTGATGGATGTGAGGGGGAGGGGGGATGAGCAAGGTGGAGCACACTTGTGGGGATGAGCACTGGGTGTTATGTGGAGACTAATTTGACAATAAACTATTTGTAAATAAATAAATAAATAAATATGAAGAAAAAACTAATCTGACCTTTCAAAGTGCGATCATTTGTCACTCTTTTTGAGGGCTTACAGTAAGTCACTATGCTGCTAGTAAGCAGAGAGAGTAATGGAAACATGGTCTCTATCGTATTAGAGAATTTTGTCCCAGAAGAGAAAATATAGGAATTTATTCTAAACATAAAGGAGAAATCTGGGGTGGTTATCCAGATCATTCAAACTAAAGATTTTTTTAATTGGCCTCAATTATGAGAAACATCCTTCTAAGTGCCCAAGGATGCAGGGTCTCTGAGTAATGAGTACATATTTTGGGATTCTTCCTGTAGTGCTCTCATTGAATTGGGAAGTCCTCACCCAGTTTTGTCCCAGGATTAGTTGGGACCTAAGTTTAGCCAAGGTCAGAGGACTGGTAAGGCGTCTGGTCATTCCTAAAGAAACCCACTGTTCCTTCTGTTCTGGGAGCCATACAACATGCAAAGTTATCCAGGATGCTTTGATCTTTTTCCTTCTTTATATTTTCTTTCCATTTGTTCTTTTGGATAATTTTATATTGTTTTTAATTAGGAAAGTGTTACATAAATAAAGAATAAGTTACTATTCTTCCCCCACCCATTGCCATCCCTCTAAGTCGTGTATCCCTCCCTTTTCTCAGTGCTTAATCAAACATGCAGACACTGTAGAGTTTTGTGTTTTGTCTTTATAGAAGATGTGATCATATTGTACACATTACTTTGCAGCCTGCCTTTTCCCTTACTTACTGTATATGGAGCGAGTCCTTCAGGTCAATAGAGATCCAGTTTATGTTGTTATTAACTCCCTAGTACTCCCACAAATATATAGTATCCAGCTCTTCCTTACTAATCTATGACTGTTGCCAGGTATTGGTTTTGATGCCAGATATTGTTGTGTTGGTACTTTTAATCTGCTAATCTGTGTAGCATGGATTCCCAAATTTGGAACTACTGGGTCAGAAGTATACATTTACTTGAAATTTTAGTGGTTATTACTAAACTTGTTGAGATTTACTTTTTTCACAAGCAGAATAGGATCATGCTCTTTTCCCCAAGACATGCTCATTACTCGTGTGTGTTTGTGTGTGTGTGTGTGTGTGTGTTGCTAGCCTGATGGGTGGACAGTGGTATGTTTTTTAGCTTTGATTTGTACTTCCTAGACTACTAGTGAGCTTGAGCATCTTTTTATGAGTTTATCATCCATTGATTTTCTTCTTTTGTGAATAGCGAGTTTATTTGCCAATTTTTAATCTGTGTTCTTTGCTTTTATCAACTTCTTGGTCATTTGACTTGCTCTTATGTTTTCCCCAAGCTATCATTTATCTAAATCAGTGTTTACTTACTGATTTTTGGGACCAGATGATTCATTGTGGGCATCTGTTCTGTGCATCATAGGATGCTCAGAAGTATATACCCATCTATAACTGAAATTTTCCCAGACATTGCCAAATATCCCCTGGGTGTTTAGGGAAAAAAATCACCTTTGGTCAAGAACCACCGGTATAAACTGTTAATGGTATCTTTCTATCATTTGAGTTTTTGTTCACTTTAAAGAAGTCAACTATTTCTTTTTTCAAGAGCATCTTCTATATTTTCTGCCTTAAGAAAGTTTTCTCCCATCCAAGTTTGTACAAATAATATCCTAGATTTTATTCTAATAGTTTGTAATTTTTTCATAAGGAAAGTCATTTCATTAGAGTTTGCTTAAGTGTTAAGCAGTTTCTTCCCAAAATGTTTCCATTAACTAATTCACTAACCATTTATTAGGTAACGGGTATATACAGAGTGTTGTTCTAGGTTCCAGGACACAAGTGGGGAATAGACAGGCTTGCCCTCTGGAAACCCACCATCTAGAAAGGGAGTTAGATGTATATCCAGCCAATTTCATCATGTTACAGTGCAAGACAACAGTGAGTCTGGTAGGTGGTGCACAGACCAGATACTGATGAAAGGTAAGTTCAGGCTTGCTAGGTGGAAGTGGTAAAAGACAGGGAGTCTTCTAGAGGTAGGGTTATCTAAGCAGGATTTGGAGGTGGAGTAGGTGTTTGCAGGGAGAGTGTGAGGCCATCCCAGGCAGAAGGAGCAGCATATGCCAAAGCTTGGAGGTGTGGGACAGCATGATGGTAGATGCAGGGAGGCAGGGTAGAAATATTTCGTGTCTTTTATGTATTATTCATTATTCAAAGTGATTCCATCCAAAAAGAGTGCCTCAAAACCCCCACAGCAGAAAAGGCAGCTTCCTGTCTTTGACCCTGTACCCAGGATAGAATGGGTAGGAGTGCCCCAGGAGGAGGAAGATGTCGGTCACTAGAAGGGCCCATCCTCTGAAGACCCAAGCCAAGCCTGAACCAGGCCTGCTTTATAACTTATTTTGTAAAAATGGGGGCACCTGGGTGGCTCAGTCGGTTAAGTGTCCAACTTTGGTTCAGGCCGTGATCTCACAGCTAGTGAGTTCAAGACCTGCTTTGGGCTCTGTGCTGACAGCTTGAAGCCTGGAGCTTCCTTCAGATTCTGTGTCTTCCTCTCTCTCTGACCTTCCCCAGCTCATGCTTTGTCTCTCTCTGTCTCTCTCTCTATCTCTCTCTCAAAAAAAAATTAAATAAAAATTAAAAAATTATATAAAAAATGTACATGCATTTCTAGCATGGGAACACAAAATACGTTTAGGGAATTCTATAAGAAGCAGCACTTACTAATATTCTTTGCCCCCAAATGTTACCAAGTCTTATAGCAAGATTTGTTTTTTCACACTGAGGTAGCATTTCAAAGAGAGAAATCTTGTCTCAGGAGGAGAAACTGCCTTTATTCAAAGGGAAAAAGAAACTACACTTACTTACTTTAATGGATCCAACAACTTAGCAGTAATGTCTTTGCTTCTTAGCTGAGAGATTTGGGGAAAAGCATTTTCCTGGTATTTAACTCTCTGAATTATACTTGAATCTTCTACTTTTTGTATACCTGCTTTAGAAAGAGATTGAAAGCAGCAAGAAGATATTTGCAATGCCTCTCCCACCTTAGTTTATTTTTCTGCAGAAGATTCCAACAGCATAACCTATTCCTGGGTTGTGTCTTTTGCCTGAGCCACTTAGACCTGAAGTCGTGTTTTATGTACCCAGAGAAATGGCAATCCGCTTCCCACATTCCCTTGTAAAACTGACACTTGTGGTGGTTTTCAAAAGACAGAAACCTCCTTTAGCCTCGCAATGTTTATGTATGTTATGATTTATTAATTTCTTTGCTGTGACTTCTCTTTTCATTGTTAGGGTTATTGCTTCATGAAGAAAATATTTTATGGTATTAGTAAAGGAAACTAAAAGAATGATTTTTGCCACTTTGGTTTTCTTTCCTCTTCTATATTCTTATTAGCAGATACGTGATGGGTATTGATTGCTCTTGTTGAGGCCTTCCATGTGACTGACTGACCTTTCTTTCTCTCTCTCTCTTTTTAATTTTACATGGCTTATTCTTTTTTTTTAATGTTTTTATTTATTTCTAGGGGAGAGAGAGAGAGACAGCATGAGCAGGGGAGGGTCAGAGACAGGGAAACACAGAATCTGAAACAGGCTCCAGGCTATGAACTAGCTGTCAGCACATAGCCCGACGTGGGGCTCGAACCCACAAACCATGAGATTATGACCTGAGCTGAAGTTGGACACTTAACCAACTGAGCCCCCCAGATGCCTGCTTTTGGTCTTTTTTTTTTTTTTTAGTTTATTTATTTATTTTGAGTGAGAGAGCGAGCAGAGTAGGGGGGAGAGAGGGCGGGGGAGAGAGAGAGAGAGGAAAAGAGAGAGGGGAGGGGGGAAAGAATTCCAAGCGGGCTCTACACTGCCAGCACAGAGCCTGACACAAGGCTTGAACCCATGAACCATGAGATCATGATCTGAGCTAAAATCAAGAGTGGATACCTAACTGACTGAGCCACCCAGGTGTCTGTAATGCTTTGATCTTGCCTGCTTCTTTATCTTATGTCAATATTGTCAATGCTGGGGTGTCTGTACATAAAAGGCTTCATTATTTTCAATCTCTTTTGATAATTTGGTTTTAAATCTAGCTCATGTCAAAAGCATAATAGTTGGATTTTGGTTTTGAATGGAGTGGCTATCTCTACTCAATTAAAAAACTTACTAATGTAGGAGGGATTTTGTTCATTTTCATACCTTCAGGAACTTTTTCTTTTGAAAGAAACTGATGCTGAATGTAAAAAGCCCAAAAGTTATCATCTAAGTATAGAACTTGAAATTTTCTCCTCATTCCATCTCTATAACCATAATTCCAGAAATATTTTGTTATATATATATTTCCAGAACCACTCCCATGCATATATAACCATATATCTGTGCAAGCATAAGATACATATGTAAATTTTTAATGTGATTATATTATACATACTGCTTACCTTATTGTTTAATGAAAATCTCCTTTATTATTTCTGTATGCTACTTTGTATTTCACCACATTCATGCACTTTAGTATTTTAACCAGTCTCTTGCAGCCAATCAGTTAACTTATTGATATTTTAAAATTACTTAGAAAATGTTGAACTTGCACTCTGCTAATATTTATGCATTTAGGGAATTGCAAGTAAGCTGGTAGAGCATCTGAAAGGTGGCAAAATAAAAATGGCCATTCTTCCTTTTTTATATTCTCCTTTCTCACTTGGCTTCTAACTTGTAGGTAGGGTGTTTGTGTACAAGAAACACAAATGGGAAATCTGCCCAGGGAATAATCCCTTTTGAGAAAATGGAAAATTCAGTTTACATTTGTGAAAATGAATTCTTGGAGCTGGACTGATAGTTCTGCTAAGTAATCACCTTTTGATTTTCAGATAGGCGCTTCTTTTTTTGCCTCCAGTATTGTCAGTGGCCACTTCATAGGCCTGGCTGGCATAGCAGTGATATCAGGGATTGCTGTTGGGACCTTTGAGTGGAATGTAAGTAATACCCTGTGCAGCAACTAACCTCCCTCTTTATCATTGTCCAAATAAAACTGCTACACATAAAACTTGTTTTCTCTCTCTGGTAAATAATGAAAACTTCTCGAGAAGTCATGGAAAAAAGAACCAAGTCTTTGACTTTCAAAATTGTGCTAGTTTGCATTCTTCTTAGTTAATGAAGTTAATGAAAAGACAGAGAATGTTACATCCCAAAGGCCATAAGAATACAATGAACAAAGAACTTTTTGGAGACTAGCCAGGGAGCGAAAAGATAAAAGACCATATTAATATTTAAATATATGCATACATACACATTGATGTTTAGATATGCATACAGATATATACGTTTTTATGTGTATACACACATATGTCTCCATATGTACATGTGAATATGCACGTGTATATATATGTATATGCCTATGTATGTATTGCAGTATGTATTGAGAGTGGGCTCTACTGTACTCTTCAAGATATTCAACTAATTACTACAAAACTCTTAATTGACCTACTAAGGTATACAAGATTTCAACCATAAAACCTATGAAATGGATTATTTATTTAATCTGTGGAACACATTTGTTGTAAGACCTAGAATTTGGTCACCTAAATATAAGTGAACTTATAGTCTTGGGCTTATTAACTTATCTCTATAAAAATCATCTGACTTTTCTGGATAAATCAGAAAGCTCCCTACCTTCTGAGTCTCATCTTTCTTCTTGTAGACCACAAAAATAAAGGCTACTTCTAGCAGAGATGATTTCAAACCAAGCCAAAAGCCCTGGCCTTTACCACCATTTACCTCTCAGAATTTACTAGCATCTCCTTTATAAATTCAATTTCCCTTACCCTTTCTTTGTAAGAAAGCCAGAGCCAAATTTATTACTTAATTTTAATAACTTTAATATGAAATTTTGGTAGTATTTCGTCTTCATTTTTCTGAATGGTTTCTGATATTCTTTTCTTTTTTTAGCTATAATTTATATATTAGCCACCTTTATTTCTATCTGGAAGTAGCTAAACAATAAATTAAAAATAATTATGTGACAACTTGCTCAGCTAAACCTCACCCCACCAAATTAAGAAAACACTTTTCCATAGGCAAAGATCATGTGCCTGTAAGTAATTCATTGTACTGGAAGGTATGTGCTTGGGCTATTTATAAGGTTCCCAGTACTGATACATTTGTTAGTCTCAAAACAGAAGTCACTGAGCTTGCATCTCATATAAGAGCTTGCCCTAGATGGAACTCTGACATAATTCTCTTTCTTGGTTTCAGGCTCCATTTCTGCTCTGTGCTCTTGGTTGGATATTTTCTCCTATTTACATTAAGGCTGGGGTGAGTAGCCATTATCAGTTTTCTATAGAATTTTTTTCTTAAAAATATTGCATATGTACATAAAAATACATGTAGAGGCAAGTTAAACTTCTCAGTCTTTTGATCCTTTTACTGACTTCCCTAAACCCTGAGAAATGCCTAAAATAACATCACTCAGCCTTGGATACACAGAGGTCGGTAACTGCTTGCTCTTTCCCTCTAGACCTTATTCAAAGGTTCACTTTTTAGGGCTTTTACAGAAAACGTTTGAAAAATTTATTTAAAAATAAAACCTAAATAAACGAAGAGCACAACTATGTTAATGACTAGAAGACAATATCTTTAAAATGTTAGTTCTCTCCAAATTAGTCTGTACTTGGAATGAAATTCAAAACAGAATTTTTTTTAGAAACTTGACTTGCTGATTCCAAACTATATGTAGGGTATCCAAAATCTATAAAGAACTCACCAAACTCCACACCCGAAAAAGAAACAACCTCGTGAAGAAATGGGCAAAAGATATGAACAGACACTTCTCCAAAGAGGACATCCAGATGGCCAACAAACACATGAAACGATGCTAGCATCCCTCCTCATCAAGGAAATTCAAATAAAACCACACTGAGATACCACCTCATGCCAGTCACAGTGGCTATACTGAGCAAATCAGAGAATCTAGATGTTGGCGAGGATGTGGAGAAACGGGCACCCTCATACACTGTTGGTGGGAATGTAAACTGGTGCAGCCCCTCTGGAAAACAGTGTGGAGGTTCCTCAAAAAATTAACAACAGAACTCCCCTATGACCCAGCAATAGCACTGCTAGGAATTTTCCCAAGCGATACAAGAGTGCTGATGCATAGGAACACATAGACCCCAATGTTCATAGCAGCACTCTCAACAATAGCCAAAACATGGAAAGAGCCTAAGTGTCCATCAATGGATCAAGAAGATGTGGTTTCACTGAGATACCACCTCACACCAGTCAGAGTGGCTAAAATGAGCAAATCAGAGAACTCTAGACGCTGGCGAGGATGTGGAGAAACGGGCACCCTCCTACACTGTTGGTGGGAATGTCAACTGGTACAGCCCCTCTGGAAAACAGTGTGGAGGTTCCTCAGGAAACTAACAATAGAACTCCCCTATGACTCAGCAATAGCACTGCTAGGCATTTACCCAAGGGATACAGAAATGCTGAGGCATAGGAGCACATGTACCCCAATGTTCATAGCAGCACTCTCCACAATAGCTAAAACATGGAAAGAGCCTAAGTGTCCATCAACAGATGAATGGATCAAGAAGATGTGGTTTATCTATACCATGGAATACTACATGGCAATGAGAAACAATGAAATCTGGCCATGTGTAGCAACATGGATGGACCTTGAGGGTGTTATGCTGAGCGAAATAAGTCAGGCAGAGAAGGACAAATACCATATGTTTGCAAGTATAAAAGGATTAGGAGGAACTTAACGGAAGACCAAGAGGGAGAAGAATGGGGGAAATAGTGGAGGAGAGGGAGAGAGGTAAACCATGAAATACTCTTGAATACTGAGAACAAACTGAGGACTGATGGGTGTGGGGAGGAGTGGGGAGACGGACATGGAGGAGGGCACTTGTGGGGATGAGCTCTGGGTGTTATATGGAAACCCACTTGACAATAAACTATTTGTAAAAGAAAAAAAGAAAAGAATGAAGGAGAAGGAAAGAAAAAAGAAATGAAAGAAAACAAGCACAACCTTAACAGCTTAAAACAAAAAAAATTTTTTAATTAAAAAAATAAAAAAGATAAATAAATACATGTTTAAAAAAGTAAAAATAAATAAATAAAATGTATGTAAGGGACAGCTGGGTGGCTCAGTTGGTTAAGTGTCCGACTCTTGATTTCAGCTCAGGCCATGATCTCATGGTTTGTGAGTTTGAGCCCTGCATCAGGCTCTATGCTGACATTGCAGGGCCTGCTTGGAATTCCCTCTCTTCCTCTCATTCTACTTCTCTCTCTGCCCTTCTGCTGCTCATGCTCAGGGTCTCTCTTTCTCTCCAAAATATATAAATTTAAAAAATATTTTAAATAAAATGTATGTAGGAAATAAGGGGGTAAAGACATGCCAGTGTCCAGCTGAGAGAGAACAGAGACCGTCTAGCCTGTACATCTGTGAAAAATGTGCAGTAACATCATCAACATGGTGGAAAAAGAGCTTTCTACCATCTTTCCTCAAAGAAAACCAATTTAGTAATCACCCACAGGTAAGCTGGCCTTTGTGGAAGACCAGAAATCCACTGGAGAAGTTCTAGCACATGTTCTGGGAAAAGAAAATCCAAGATTGGATGTAATGAAGAGAGTGAAAAGAAGAGTTTCAGTGTACTTATGTCCCACCCCTTCCCCAAGGTGGCACAGCTAAGTGCCAAGAGAGACCTTCTCAGCCTGAAATTGCTCCCACAGGGGAAATTGAGAGCATGGGAGTAAGTGCTCAGCTCTCCAGTTGTGCAGAAGTCTGCCAAGAAGACCCACTGCTTTCTCACCCCATCTAGAAAATGGAGGTGTGCTGCACATTCTGGGGGGCTGGGGAGTGGCTGAGAGAACAGCAGCCATGGCTCTCAGATGGCGTTAGAAGAACATGAATCCTACTAAGAGATTTGCAGACTTAGGAAACCTACCAGTGAGCCACTGGGGTCTCCTCACCTACATATCCCCTCAATTGGCCCAAAGGGACCCCAACATGCCACACATCTCACCCACATACACCTTCACCCACTGGCCAGCTCCCTTTATGCACCTCTGATGGTGGCAAGAGCAAGTTTTGTGTGGTTTTTGTTTGTTTGTTTGTTTTTGTTTGTTTTTTTTTTTGCAGAAAGTTAGTATTCACAGAAAGCCAGACTGACTCTGAGATTGGCAGAAAGCACAGAAACTAGAGCATTCAGCCTTGCCCTAGGTAAAGCAAGCAAAGGGAAGGCTGTCAGAACCTGGCCTGGCTTTGCAGGATCAAGAGAAGACATATAATCTTAAAAAGGATTCCCCCAAAAAAGGAACAAGAAGTGTGGAGCAGGTATATGCATAGAATAGGTCTGAAAAATCCTCAGAATTTCTAGCAGGGCTTACAAATGTATTTTTCTCCAAAAGCCAGTCAGTAAAGATGAAGAGACGACTACTACCTGAAAGACAGCAATACACAATTTGAGAAACATGGGGCCACCTAGGTGGCTCAGTCAATTAAGCATCCAACTCTTGATCTCGGTTCAGTTCTTGATTGCAGTTCAAGCCCCAGATTGGGCTCCACACTGGTCATGGAACCAACTTTAAAAAAATATTTTTTGAGGAACATGAAAAATCAAGAAAACATGGCACCACCAGAGGAGTACAGGTTTCCAGTAACCAACTCCAAAGAAGTGGAGATCTGAGATTTGTTTGATAAAGAATGCAAAATAGTTGTTTGAAAGAAGCTTGGTGACGTACAAAACACAGAAAAACATTAAATAAAGTAAGGAAAGCAATACATGGAGGAAAGAGAAGTTTAAAAGAGATCATGAAAATAATCAAACAGAAATTCTGGGGCTGGAGTATATAAAGAATGAAATGAAAAGTGCAATAGAGAGCATGAATATCAGACTGCAACCAGTAGAAGAATCTGTGAAGTAGAAAACGGTTCATTTGAAATAATTCAGTCAAGGGAGCCAATGAAAAAGAGATAAGAAAGGGTATGAGACTATGGGATACCATTAAGAGAAACAACCTACACATCAGGGGCTCCCGGAAGGACAAGAGAGAAAGAAAGGGACAAAAAGCTTATTTCAATAAATAGTGGCTGAGAACTTCCCAACTCTGGGAAGAGATTTAGATTTCCAAGATTATGAAGCCTCTAGGTCCCCCTACCAAATTTCAACCCCAAACTATATTCTCTTTCTTATAATGAAATTGTCTAAAATCAAAGAGAAAAAAATTTAAACAAGAGAAAAATCTGCACGTACATGGGAACCCCCCATAATGCTATCTGCAGATTTCTTAGCAGAAGCCTTGCAGGTCAAGAGAGAGAGATGATATAGTTAAAGTGATTTAAAAAAACCTGTCTACCAAGTATACTTTACCTGGTAAAGTTATCCTTTAGAAATGGAGAGGAGTGTTTAGGTGGCTTAGTTGGTTAAGTATCTGACTCGATTTTGGCTCAGGTCACAATCTCACGGTCATGAGATTAAGACCCGCATTGGGCTATGTGCTGGGCATGGAGCCTGTTTAAGATTCTCTCTCTCCTCTGCCTCTCCACCACTTGCTTGCTTTCTCTTTCTTGCTATCTCTGTCAAATTAATAAATAGTAAAAAAATAAAAATAAGATGAGGGGCAAGATGAAGTAGAAGTAGGGAGCTCCGTACATTGCACTCGCCCTCATATCTCTCATGGAGAAGGCCTGAAGCCATAGGAACCCTTACAGAATCCAGGACTTTGGGAGGAAAAGGAGACAGAGTCTGCTGAGAAAACCTTCTAGTGTGAGTGTGAACTGGTGAAGATAAAATCAGGCCAGGATCAGAGACACAGAGGGATGAAGCAATCCCCCTCTGCGGGGAGTCTAGAGGTGAAAGAGAGAAGCCAAAACTGTTCAAGACAATGTCCCTGTCGCTGGAGAAGAGAAAAACCTCCACTTGGGACACAGAGGGATCCAGTTACCTGCTTTCCAGCTGACCCAAGGCGGGACACACTCGTCCCAGGTGATCCCCAGGGAAACTGATGCGCCGCGGCCGCGCCTTTGTGCTTCTGGTTGGGCTGGATCCCCAGAGGGGAGGCGAAGGGCTTAAAACTGGGAGATTTGCCCGCGAGTTCGTGTTTTGGGAGATGGGACACAAGGGACCCGGTTTCCTGCTCTCCAGCTGACCCTAGGCGGGATGCACTCGTCCCAGGCGACACCCAGATGAAACGACTCCTCGCTCACCAACCCGACCTGGAGGAGAGAGGAGCACCGGCTTCTGGCTCAATCCCCAGGGGGAAGGCAAGAGGCTTTGGACTGCCCTGAGGAGATCACATGCGAGTTTGTGTTTCCAGCAATTTCAGTGAGATTCGTGGACTGGTATCTGGAAACGAGGCCTGGCCTGGGATATATAGCACAGCCCACCGTGGCTGTGCCCCCGGCACAGAGAGTTTACACACTCAAAAAAGTGAGTTGCAGCCCTTGTTCAAGAAGGGACTGGAGCACACCCAGTCTTCTCCCCACAACCGCCAAGGCAGGACTCCCTAAGGACGCATTGGACCAAACCATGCCCATTCCTGCTAGAGAGCTGCCCNAAGCCACCCAGGCGCCCCCCCCCCTTTTTTTTAACCGGACCAGGGGCAAGACCAATATGGATGCATTTCCCTGATTAATTCTGGTCACTGGCTTGCTTAAACAGTCACATTTAATCCATTCTCTACATGTAAATTCTACTCCTACCTACCTTTTCATATCTTTTTCTCTGGAGTAATCAGACTATATAGTTTCTCTGGATAACACCAGCGTCCTTTCTTTCACCTCTTCTTCAACCATATTCCACTCCTTCACTCTTTGAAAAAAGCTTCTTATTTCTTCTGCCTCCTCATTTCATTTCCAATTTCGCCTCATCCCCACCCTGTCATTTCTCTCTTTCTCTATGCTCTTCAACCAACACTGCATACACTGGCTATTTATTTGTCGCTGGGAAATCTGATTATATGCTATAAACTGTTCTTTGTCTGTTGGGTTTCTTCTTTTTTCCTCTTCTCTTTTTCTTTTTTGTGTATTTTTAGTTTTTATTATTCGCCTTCCCTCCTCCCTCTTTTTTCTTTTTCATTTTCTCCTTTGGTTTGCGTGTTTGTTGGATTTGTGTGTGCGTTTGTGTGCCTTTGTTCACTGCGTGTTTGTCTGTTTCCTTTTCCAGGGCTACCGCAAGAAACAAGCCAAAGTACACATGGTGGAGAGTCCCAAAAACCACTACCAGTAGGAAAATAAAATAACCAAGGTCTCAACAAGAGAGACCAAGAGATACCATTCAAAGAACACTTTCTGAAAGGACAGGACCTGGACAGTAAAAGAGCATTCTTTGGTACAAGAGCGCTCACAGGTGCAGAGAGCATAACAAGCTTTTAAAACTAATAAGAGATAGAAAGCTAACCAAAATGACTAAAAGGAAGAACTCTCCTCCAAAGAAATTCCAGGAAGAATTGACAGCTAAAGAACCGCTCAAAACAGATATAAGCAAAATAACTGATTAAGAATTTAGAACTATAATCATAAAATTAATCGCTGGGCTTGAAAAAAGCATGGAGGACATCAAAGAAACTATGGCTACAAACACTATGGAGCTTAAAAATAGTTATGATGAATTAAAAAATGTGATAAATGAGATACATAATAAACTGGAGGCGTCTAATGCACGGATTGAAGAGGGAGAAAAGAGACTAAGTGATTTAGAAGACACAATTATAGGAAAAGAAGAAACTAGAAAAAAAAGATAAACTGTTCCAGGAACATAAAAGAAGAGTTCGAGAGCTCAGTGATACAATCAAACGGAACAATATCCATATCATAAGAATCCCAGAAGAGGAAGAGAGAGGGAAAGATGCTGAAGGAGTCCTGGAACAAATTATAGCAGAGAACTTTCCCAACCGGGGAAGGAACTAGACGTTGAAATTCAAGAGGCACAGAAAACTCCCTTCAGACGTAACTTGAATCGATCGTAACTTGAAACGACATATCATAGTGAAACTGTCAAAATATAAGGAAAAAGAGAGTATTTTGAAAGGAGCTAGGGAGAAAAGGGCGCTAACATACAAAGGGAAACCTATCAGAGTGGTGACAGACCTATCTACAGAAACTTGGCAGGCCAGAAAGGAATGGCAGGAGGTCTTCAATGTGATGAACAGAAAATATGCAGCCAAGAATCCTCCATCCAGAAGCCTGTCATTTAGAATAGAAGGAGAGATAAAAGTGTTTCCAGATAAACAAAAATGGAAAGAATTTGTCACCACCAAACCAGCTCTACAAGAAATTCTGAGGGGAACTCTCTGAGAGAAATGTTGCAAGGAATGCAAGATACCAGAGACTCCACCACAAGTATGGATCCCACAAAGGACACAATGAATCTAAACCCATATATTTCAATAATAACACTGAATGTAAACGAACTAAATGCCCCCAATCAAAACAGATAGTGTAGCAGAATGGATAAAAAACCAAAATCCATCTATTTTCTGTCTACAAGAAACTCATTTTAGACAGGAGGACACCCTCAGATTGAAAGTAAGGGGATGGAGACATATCTATCATGCTACAGGAAGTAAAAAAAAAAAAAGTTGGAGTAGCTATACTTATGTCAGACAGACTTAACTTTAAAGACAGTAACAATGGATGAAGAAGGGCATTATATAATAATTAAGGAGTCTATCCATCAAGAAGAGCTAACAATTATAAATGTCTACACACCAAATGTGGGAGCACCTAAATACGTAAAAGAACTAATCACAAATAGAAACAGGAACACGACAGGGATATCCACTCTCACCACTGCTGTCTAACATAGTGCTGGAAGTCCTAGCATCAGCCATTAGACAACAAAAGGAAATCAAAGGCATCGGAATTGGCAAAGAAGTCAAACTTTCACTTTTCGCAGGCGACATGATACTCTACATAGAGAACCCAACAGACTCCACCAGAAGCCTACTAGAACTGATCCAAGAATCAGCAAAGTTGCAGGGTACAAAATCAACATACAGAAATAGGTTGCATTTTTATACACCAACAATGAAGCAACAGAAAGAGAAATCAAGAAACTGATCCCATTCCATGAGAGACTCTTGAATGCTGAGAAACAAACTGAGGACTGATGGATGTGGGGGGAGGGGGGAGATGGGTATGGAGGAGGGCACTTGGGATGAGCACTATGTTATGGAAACCAATTTGACAACAAACTATTTGTAAAAAAAAAAAAAAAAGAAAGAAAAAAGAAAAAGAATGAAACTGATCCCACTCACAATTGCACAAAAAAACATAAAATATCTAGGAATAAACCTAACCAAGGATACAAGAGATCTGTATGATAAAACTATAGAAAACTTATGAAGGAAAATCAAGAAGACACAAAGAAATGGAAAAATATTCCATGCTCATGGATTGGAAAAATAAATATAGTTAAAACGTCATTACTACCCAAAGCAATCTACACATTCCATACAATCCCAATCAAAATTTCACCAGCATACTTTTCAAAACTAGAACAAACTGTCCTAAAATTTGTATGGAACCACAAAAGACCCCGAATAGCCAAAGTAATATTGAATAAGAAAAACAAAACAGGAGGCATCANATAAGTCAGGCAGAGAAGGACAGCTACCATATGTTTGCACGTATAGGAGGATTAAGAGGAACTAAACGGAGGACCTTAGGGGAGAAGAAGAGGGGGCATAGTGTGGGAGAGAGAGGGAGGGAAACGATGAGAGACTCTTGAATGCTGAGAACAAACTGAGGACTGATGGGTGTGGGAGAAGGTGGTGTGGTGGGCATGGAGGAGGGCACTTGTGGGGATGAGCACTGTGTGTTCTATGGAAACCAACTTGACAATAAACTATTTATACAAAAAAAATATAACTTGTGGTGCCTGTGAGGCTCAGTTCATTAAGTGTCCAACATTGGCTCAGGTCATGACCTCGCAGTTTGTGGTTTGGAGCCACATGTCAGGCTCTGTGCTGACAACTCAGAGCCTGGAATCTGCTTCAGATTCTGTGTGTGTGTGTCTTTGTCCCTCTTCTGCTTATGCTCTCTGCCTCTCTCAAAATTAAACATTTAAAAATAATAAAAAATAAAATATAAAATATAGTTATAATTATTAATGGATACATAGTATAAAAAATATAAATTGTGATATCAAAACATAAAATGTTGAGGTGGTGAATAAAAGGTACTGTTTTTGTGTGTGATCAAATTTATCATCTTAAAATAAACAATTATATCTATGAGAAATTTTATGTAAATCCCATGGTAACAAAAAGCATAAGGTTGCAGTAGATACAGAAAAGATAAATAGAAAATGAAGGTATACTTCTATGGAAAATCATCAATTTGCAAAGGAAGACTGCATGAGGAAGAAAATTACAAGGGAACTATAAAGCTACCAGAAAGCAATGAGTAAGATAGCATTTGTAGTCCTTACCTTTCAATAATTATTTTAAATATAAATGAATTAAATTCTCTAATCAAAAGGCACAGAATGGCTACATGGATTTTTTTAAGTAGTATGGTGACTACCATTAACAATGGTGTATTATAGGGGCGCCTGGGTGGCTTAGTCAGTTAAGCGTCCGACTTTCGCTTAGGTCATGATCTCATAGTTCGTGGGTTCAAGCCCCACGTCGGGCTCTGTGCTGACTGCCAGCTCAGAGCCTGGAGCCTGTTTCAGAGTCTGTGTCTCCCTTTCTCTCTGACCCTCTCCTGCTCACGCTGTCTCTCTCTCTCTCTCTCCTAGAAATGGAGAAAACATTTACAAAAAATTTTTTAAAATGGTGTATTATATACTTAAAAGTTGTGAGAGGGTAATTCTTGAAAGTTCTCATCATTAAAAAAAAAGGTAATTATATAAGGTGATGCAGAAGTTAACTAACCTTACTGTGATAATCATTTTGCAAGTATATGTATATCAAATTGTGTTGTATACCTTAAACTTACACAATGTTAAATGTTATTATATGTCCATAAAGGTGGAAAAATGAAAATGTATGTAAAAAAGCAAAAGCATAAGAATAGCAAACAGTCTCCTATCAAAGAAAAATAAGGATTTGCCTTTAAATATGAATACTTACTATAAAGCTATAGTAATTAAGAAAATATGGTATTGACACAAGAATAAAAACATTAACAAGTGGAAAAGAGAAAAAACTCAAGAACACTCATGTACATGGACCTGATTTGTCATATCGATGGCACTATAGATCACTGAGGAAAGGAGGGTCAGTTGATTACCATATGAAAAAAATCATATTGGAATCTTATTCTACACAAAAATAATTTTAAATTGATAAAAGACTTAAATAGGAAAGGCAAAAGATTTTAAACTTTTATAAGGAAGTATAGATTATCTTTATGTCTTTGAGGTAGAGAGGGATTTTAAAGTAAGATAGAAAAAGCTCAAATCCCTGGCTGACCACCAAAGTACACATGCAATTATGAGAACACAGGGAGCCAAAAAATATATATATATATACAAACTAGAGGGAGCTCTATCTTACAGAGACAGAGCTACACCTGTGAGATCTGTGACTTTATAGTGCCTAGGACTGAGTACATTCCCCAACGCACACAATGTAGGTAGTGGAGGGCGTCTTACTCATAACAGAGGAGAGAAAAGGGGGCTAAGAAAGCAACAGGAAATTTATATGGAGCTCCAAAAAACAAGAGAGCCAAAGAGGTGATTATCCTTGAATATAAATCTGTGCAAAAATTCTGCATGAAACCTTAATGGACTGTGAGACTACTCAAGTGCAAGGAAAACTTCTAGAGGACCAGGCTAAATTAGCAGCAACTAGAAGCTGAAGAAACAAGCAGAGCAGCTATACACTGCAGGGTGGGAGTGGGAGGTGGGATGGCATAACAGAAAGATGTTACAGTTTGAGTCCAGGCAAGTTAATTGCCTACAAAAACCCCCCAATAAAAAAAAATGAAAATTACCCCCCCCCAAGAAACAGCAATCCTCAGAAGAACAAATCAGATTCTGGAATAGATCATCATATGATCTATCATGGCCAGTCTGCAACCAAGAATTATTAGACATACGAAGAAGTGGGAATATAAATATGACCCACACTCCACATTCTAGGAGAAAAAGCAGTAAATGGAAACTGACTCTGAGCAGGCCCAGATGTTGATTTAACAAACAAAAGACATCAAATCTACTATTATAAATATGTTCAAAGAAATAAAGGAAAATGTGATACTAATGAAAGAGCAAATAGAGTGTCTCAACAGAGAAACTGAAACTATTATAGAAGAGAACCAAATGGAAATTCTAGACAAAGCACAGTAGCTGAAATGAAAAATACACAAGAGGTGCTCTACAGCACAAACAAAATGACAAAAGTGAAAGTCCGTGAACTTGAAGATAATAAGAATTACCCAGGAGAAAGAACAAAAGGGGAAATTTTTGAAGAAAAAGAAACAAAACCTCAGAGACCTGTGATACAATATCAAGTAGTCAAACATACATGTATTCCTATACCAGAAAGGAGAGAGAGAAAGAGGCAGAAAAAAATTTTTTTTTAAGAAATAGCAACTGAAAGTATCCCAAGTGTGGTGGAAAATGTTAATGTACAGATGCAAAAAGCTTAACAAACACCAATGAACACAAAGAAAGCTACACCTAGTTTAACATCATAGTCAAACTCCTAAAGGCAAAGATAAAGAGGACATTTTGAGAGAACTAAAAGAAAAACAATTCATTATATGCAGGGAGGAAATGATAGAGTTAATAAATGAATTCTTATCAGATACAGAGGAAGCCAGAAAACATTCGAAAGGCATATTTAAATGCTGAAAGTAATAAAAATAGGCCAATCACAAATTCCATATCCAGAAAAAGTACTGTTCAAAAATGTAGATGAAATATATACAAATATCAAATAATTATTTGTACACCTAAAGCTAATTTTTAAAAACCTCATTGCAGAAGGAAGGGGGAAATAGTGGGGGAGAGGGAGGGAGGCAAACCATGAGAGACTCTTGAATGCTGAGAATAAACTGAGGACTGATGGGGGGAAGGGGGGTGATGGGTATGGAGGAGGGCACTTGTGGGGATGAGCACTGGGTGTTATATGGAAACCAAATTGACAATAAAATATTTAAGAAAAAAAACCTTATTGCAAAACAAAATAAAGAAGAAAGTGATTAAGTAGGGAAAGATTTCTTAGCCAGGACACTAAAAGCCTAAAACCATAAAGGAGGAAATTGATATATGGAACTTCAAAATAAAACTTTATTTTTTTAAGTTTATTTTTTTACTTTTAGGGGCACCTGGGTGACTCAGTTGGTTAAGCATCATACTTCAAATCAGGTCATGATCTTGTGGTTCATGAGTTCAAGCCCTGCATGGGGCTCTGTGCTGACAGCTCAGAACCTGGACTTTGCTTTAGATTTTGTGTCTCCCTCTTTGTGCCTTCCCCCACTCGTGCTCTGTCTCTCTAAGTTTATTTTTAGAGAGAGAGACAGACAGAGCACGAGTAGGGGGAGGGATAGAAAGAGAGAGGGAGAGAGGGAATCCCAAGTAGGCTGCCTATTGACAGCACGGAGCCTGATGTGGGGCTCAAACTCACAAACCATGAGATCATGACCTGAGCCAGTCAAGAGCTGAATGATTAACCGACTTAGCTACCCAGGCACACCTAAAAATTTTTTTAAGTTTAATTATTTTGAGAGAGGGAGAGAGAATGCATGTGAGCAGGAAGGGGGAGAGAGAGAGTCCAAAGCAGGTTCTGCACCATCACCCTGCAGCCCATCATGCAGCTCAGTTTCACAAACCGCAAGATCATGACCTGAGACAAGATCAAGAGTTGGAGGCGTAACCACTCAGCCACCCAGGTGCCCCATAACCTTTAACTCTGAAAGAGTTTTTAAAAAGAATCTTGTTTTTCTTTTTTAATTTTTAAATGTTTATTTCTTTCTGAAAGAGAGAAAGACAGAGAGCAAGCAGGGGAAGGGCAGCAAGAGAGAGAAGAGACAGACAGACAGAATCTGAAGTAAGCTCCAGGCTCTGAGTTGTCAACACAGAGCCCAATGTGGGGTTCAAACCCACAAACCATGAGATCATGACCTGAGCTGAATTCGGACACTTAACCAACTGAGCCACCTAGGCTTCCTGAAAGACTTTTTAAAAATATTTTTATTTATTTCTAGGAGACAGAGAGAGACAGCGTGAGCGGGGAGGGTCAGAGAGAGAGGGAGACACAGACTCTGAAATAGGCTCCAGGCTCTGAGCTGGCAGTCAGCACAGTGCCCGACGCGGGGCTCGAACCCACGAACCGCAAGATCATGACCTAAGCGAAAGTTGGAAGCTTAACCGACTAAGCCACCCAGGCACCCCTCCTGAAAGATATTTTTAAGAAAATGAAAAGTCGGGGCGCCTGTTTGAGTCTGTGACTCCCTCTCTCTCTGACCCTCCCCTTCTCACGCTGTCTCTCTCTCTCTCTCTCCTAGAAATAAATAAAAAACATAAAAACAAAACAAAACAAAACTGAAAAGTCAAGCTAGAGACTGGAAGGAAATATTTCTAGAATATATTTACATTAAAAGATTTATATCCACAGTATGTATTTTGTTTAAAAAAAACTCTTAAAACTCAGTAGCAAGAACGTTTGAGTATCTCTTTCACCAAAAAAATTACACAAATGGCAAATAATCACCTGAAAAGACGTCCAGTACAACTGATCACTAGGAAAATGGTACTTAACATACCACTGTACCAGAATGGCTAAGAGGAGAAAAGCTGGGGAGGGTGTGGGGCAACTGGGACTCATACATTTCTTGAGGGAATGCAGAATCACTTGACCATGTCAGTTTGGCAGTTTATTCATAAATTAAACCTGACCACCCAGTCAGTAGTATTAATACACTACTAGATATAGATCTTTACCAACCCAGAGAGATGAAAACAGATGTACACACACAAATTTGTACATGAAGCTTCACAGCAGTTGTGTTCCTAATAGCCAAATCTAAAAATAATCTAACTTGCAGTAGCAGAGTAGACAAACAACATGTGATATTGTATACTACTCAGTATGAAAGAGGGGTCATGCAACAGTGTGGTTGAATCTCAAGAGCATCAGGCCAGTGAAAGAAGCAGGACTTTAAAAAGTTATATAGCATATGATTCTATTTACTTAAAATTCTAGAAAAGCAAATCTGTGGGGACAACTGGGACCAAGGGTGTGTTGAAGGCCTCAACTGCAAACCCTAGGGGATTTTGTGCAGGGCATTATGAATAATTAATATTTTGTGAGGCACCTGGGTAGAGCAGTTGGTTAAGGATCCAACTTTTTTTTTTTGGTTCAAAGGCATTTATATTTTATTTTTTATTAATAATTTATTTATTTTTTAAATTCACATCCAAGTTAGTTGGCATATGGTGCAACAATGATTTCAGGAGTAGACTCTTTACTGCCCCTTACCCATGTAGCCCATCCCCGCTCCCACAACCCCTCCAGGAACCTTCTGTTTGTTCTCTATATTTCAGAGTCTCTTATGTTTTGTCTCCCTCCCTGTTTTTATATTATTTTTGCTTCCCTTCCTTTAAGTTCATCTGTTTTGTATCTTAAAGTCCTCATATGAGTGAAGTCATATGATATTTGTGTTTCTCCAACTTGCTAATTTCTCTTACCATAATACCCTCTAGTTCATCCATGTAGTTGCAAATGGCAAGATTTCATTCTTTTTTATTGCTAATATTCCATAGTAATATTCCATTGTGTATCTATACCACATCTTCTTTATAAACCACTCATCTGTCAATGGACATTTGGGCTCTTTCCATACTTTGGCTATTGTCAATAGTGCTGCTATAAACATTGGGGTGCATGTGCCCCTTTGAAACAGCATACCTATATCCCTTGGATAAACACCCAGTAGTGCAATTGCTGGGTCGTAGGTTTAGTTTTTTGAGAAACCTCCATATTGTTTTCCACTGTGGCTGCACCAGCTTGCATTCCCACCAGCAGTGCAAAAGAGATCCCCTTTCTCCACATCCTTGCCAACATCTGTTGTTGCCTGAGTTGTTATATTAGCCATTTTGACAGTTGTGAGGTGGTATCTTATTGTGGTTTTGATTTGTATTTCCCTGATAATGAGTGATGTTGAGCATTTTTTCATGTGTCTGATAACATGGATGTCTTGAGAAGTTTCTATTCATCTCTTTTGCCCATTTCTTCACTGGATTATTTGCTTTTTGGGTGTTGAGTTTGATTAGTTCTTTATAGATTTTGGATACTAACCCCTTATCTGATATGTCATTGGCAAATATCTTCTCCCATTACATCAGTTGCCTTTTACTTTTGCTGATTGTTTCCTTCGCTGTGCAGAAGCTTTTTTTTTTGGTGAGGTCCCAATTGTTCATTTTTGCTTTTGTTTCCTTTGCCCCCAGAGAAGCATTGAGTAAGAAGTTGCTCCAGCAAAGGTCAAAGAGGTTTTTGCCTGCTTTATCCTCTAGGATTTTGATGGCTTATGTTTAGGTCTTTCATCCATTTTGAGTATATTTTTGTATGTAATGTTAGAAAGTGGTCCAGGTTCATTCCACTTTTCCTTCTTGGAGAAGTGAGAGGGAAGGGATGCCGTCTGAGTGGTTTCTGAAAAAAAAAAAAAAAAGTAGTCCAGGTTAGGTTTTCTGCATGTCGCTGTCCAGTTTTCCCAGCACCATTTGCTGAAGAGACTGTCTTTATTCCATTGGATAGTCTTTCCTGCTTTGTCAAAGATTAGTTGGCCATACGTTTGTGGGTCCATTTCTGGGTTCTCTATTCTGTTCCATTGATCTGAGTGTCTGTTTTTGTGCCAGCATCCAACTCTTGATTTCAGTTTAGGTCATGATCTTACAGTGATGGGATCAAGATCCATGTTGGGCTCCACGCTAAGCATGGAGCCTGCTTGGGATTCTGTCTCTCTGCTCCTCCCCCCATAATAAATAAATAAACCCATCTTTTAAAAAAGAATGATTAATACTTTTAGTATGGGGGTGATTACATAACTGGATACATTTTCCTAAACTCATCAAACTTCACACTTAAAATGGGAGTGTTTTACTCTGCATAAATTATGCCTTATAAAACTGTTAACATTTTAAAATATTTGTAGAGAGGCATTAAAAATCTGAAAAGCTTATTTGCCATGTTATCTAACATCTGTAGTGGTGAAGCCATAATCCCAAGAAAATTACCTCAGATTATGACTGTATTTGGGGATGAGACCTTCAAAGAAGTAATTAAAATGAGAGATTAGGGTGGGCCCTAATCCAGTATGACTATAGGAAGAGGAAATTTGGACACAGACGTGTACAAAGGAAAGAGAATAGGAAGACACAGCGAGATGACAGCCATCAACAAGACAAGAAGAGAGGCCTCAACAGATCCTTCCTTCACGGCCCCTAGAAGGAACCAAGCCTGCTGTCACCTTGAATTTATAGCCTTCAGAACTGAGAGACAATAACATTTCTGTTGCTTAAGCTACTCTGTCACCCTCTGTGATGGCAGCCCACATGAGAATACTTGGGACAGAAGTGGGGATGGTATACATTTAACAAACATTTATTTACCTACCATGAGCCTGGCACTGTGCATAGGCCCAGGAATCTAATAAACAAAGAGACACACTCCCTTTCGTGGGGGTGCACACAGACTGAGACCGTGGAAGTCAAAATGAACAGAATTATTTGGAGCAGCAGCACACACATGAGAGCATGGGCACAGAGGACCAGGTTGAAGAGCTGTTGAGTCAAGTTCTGTCTCTCCTGAGTACTTGTTATATTTGTAGCATGTGATAAGGCATTTGAATTTGTTCTATGATTATTTCATGAAAGTGATTTGTCATCGTTACACATCTTCAAATAGCTAGATTTCCTTCTACTTTTGGGAGATTGCTTCTTGAAGACAATACTATTGCTTCCCCCATCTTAAGAGGTGGCATGGAATCCAAAGCCAGAGTGCATGACCTTGCTGCTCCTTCTATCCCTGCCCCCTCCCCCCCATCAGCTGTGTCTCTATGATGACCAGCACATTGTGATCAAGACACATCCCTGTGGGTCTGCCTCTTCTGGGACTCTGTCTGGTGGTGACTTCTCTTGTTACTTGTACAGGTAATGACATTGCCAGAATATTTGAAAAAGAGGTTTGGTGGTTTCCGGATCCAGCTCCTCCTTGCTATCTTGTACTTATTCCTTTATATCTTCAGTAGAATCTTGGTGAGTTGTGTAAAAGCCAGCCCAAGAAACAAATAGGAAAAAAATAGTTTAATAACACTTTGGAAAAAATAAAAGCAGGGGCATCTTATTTGTCTCCCAAGCCTAGGTTACAGGTCCCTCCTTTGAATTTCTAGAGAACCTTGGGCTTAGGTGATGTCATTCCTCTGCTTAAAACAATCCAGGAATTTCCACCTCCATTTCAAGAAAACCTAAGCCCCTTGGTATGACCTGTGAGCATGTCCTGTTCTAGTCCCTGCCTCTGCAGCTTTGTCTCCTGGTCTCCTCCCTTGCTCTCACCAGGCTCTGGCCACACTGCCTGCTTTCTGTTTCTCAAACCTGCCAACCTTATTTCCACTGGAAGCCCTTGACACTTGTTTTACACTGTGTCTAGAATGTCCACCCCCACCCCCAAATTTTCCAAATATCACCTCCTTGGAGAGGTCTTCCATGGACATACCTAGTCAATCTGTGCTCCATTACTATGTTTGGGGGGTTTTTGGTAATACTTGTTACCATGTGAGAGTAATTTATCTGTTTCCTTTCTGATTATCTGCCGTCTCCACTTGAGTGCAAGCTTGTTGAGGCCCTGAGCCTTGCCTGGCTTGTTCACTGCATTACCCACTGTGCTGAGAAAATTATTAGCACCTAAGGAACTTGATAATTTTTTTTTTAAAACCAGCTGAATGAAAGGCGCCTGGGTGGCTCACTCGGTTGAGTGTCCATCTTGATTTTAGCTCAGGTCATGATCCCAGGGTCATGGAATCGAGCTCTGTGCTGAGTGTGGAGCCTGCTTAAGATCCCCTCTCTCTCTCTTCCTCTGCCCCTGTCCCTCACTCACACTCTCTAAAATAAAAAATATAAATAAATACATGCATACATACATACATAGAAACTGAGTGAGTGTCACTTATCACACTACATAGAAATTGCCTATTTAGTTTCTGTCACTAAATATAAGCTTCTTGGGGACAGCAACTGAGTTTTAGTAATCCTGTGTCTTCTGAACCTTGTCGGCTATCTGCTATGCTGGTGCACAGTAAACATTTGGTGAGTAAATGGATAGGTGAATAATGGGAGGATCTCTGCCCATTGCATCCCTACATTGGAGATCAGAATAACAAGGCAAGAGATTAACCAATTAAATGATATACAGATGCTTTAAAATCAGTGCCAGCCAAACCAGGGATCAATAAATCCAGCCTACAGGCCAATCAACCTAATGTTCTGCTTTGTACAGTCCTTGAGCTAAGAATGGCTTATTATAGTTCTCAGTGGTTATGGAAAGCAGTGACAGTATGTGGCCTGCAAAGCCTATAGTATTTATCATCTGGTCTTTAAGAGAAAAAACTTACCAGCACCTGTTGAGCTGTCCCCTTTGCCTTTTTCTAATGGCAGAACTGTAGGAACAGCTAACTCTCTGAGCACACTCCCTGTTCTAAGGGTCTAGAGAGGAATAGGCTAAGTGTTGTATGAACTGAATTCATTGGATTGACCCAAGCCTTAAAGGTGCTGACCTTGGTTGAACTCATGGGGCATAAGCCTTTTTTCCCAACAGAATTTGCGTAGTCCTCACCCCGTGTCCTTTAGTGGGGGAGTGTATGTGCTAACCATAGGCCACTTCCTGAATATGGCTTCTAGGGTCTTTATGGTATTGCTGTTGATTGAACTGGAAATGAAAATGCAGCCTGTCTCCTTTGTATTTATTTCAGGTAGAGATCTGTACAGGTGCCATGCTCATGAGACTGGTTTTGGGGTTAGGTGTCTATCTGGCCACCATAGTCTTGCTGACAATCACTGGCATTTATACCATCACAGGTGAGGTTACTGTAACAACACAGATATTTATACTAACACAAAAGCTCTCTTTCTTATAGTGGAGTGCTACTAGACATTGAGGCAGATGGTCTCAGCTTTTGCATTTTCCCTAAGTCTCTAGATCATATTGCTAGGCCTGAGGGGATGAAGCAGTGAAAAGAATGGAGGCAGAGTGCCTAAGTGAGATACAACCTCTAGAAATCAGATAAGACCAGTGGGAGATTTCCAAGGGCACTGGCAAGAAAGGCTGTTATCATGTTTGGAATGGGCCTTGGTCTGACACTGCTGGTTGCCAGGTATAAGAATAGAAAGAGAAAAGGAATAAGGGGGAGGCAGCAACTTCAGTCATCCTGGTTACCTGGTAACCTGGTCAGGCCATAAGATGGGATCTTTTATGTAGGTAATTCTGTCCCAGAGTCTCTGCCTAGGTTTTGAGAGTGGGGGGCCCTCATCACTTTTTTTTTTCCAGCCACACTGCAAATCTTGGATGTTGGTGAGTGTCCTTGGCAGTTCATCACTGTCTGAGCGAGGAGGATCAGGATGGGGAATGGAATGCAATCAATTAATGGCTCTCAATGCACAAGGGAGTGGGATTGGGGGTTTCTTCCTAGGGGACATTTGGTAATGTCTGGAGACATTTTGGGTTGTCCCAACTGGGGAGGAACGGGGTGTGGTGCTACTGGCATTTAACAGGTAGAGACCAAAGATGCTGCTAACTTGCTTCCAAACTGAGATTTTGTGATTAAAGATGTACTTTTTTACTTAGGAAAACTACCAGCTTTTCATTCATCCAAAAAGTGGGAAGTACAGGGAAATTGGGACATAGAAGGGCAAGATAAGAATCCCACAAAAGATCATGAGGGATGTTAAAGAGAGAACACAGGATGTACCAAGACTAAGCATGTTATTGTAATAACTACTGACTTAAAGGTACAAAAGGTGTGAATGGAGAGATCTGGGAGGAGACAAGCATGTAGAATAGGCATACAGAAGTGACTTTCAACAGAGAGTCTCAAATGTTGGTTTTGTTTCTCTTTCTCCTACCTATTCAGGTGGTTTGACAGCTGTGGTTTATACCAATACCTTACATGCTGCTGTTATGGCTCTGGGATCAATCTTGTTAATGGGCTTTGGTAAGTCAGTCTTCGAAGACTGGACACCATGGGTGGAATCTTTCAGCCTGATTGCCATCTGGGGCCATTTCAGCACCTTCATCTTGCAGATGAGTAGACTGAGACCCTCAGAAACTTAGAGCATTGTCTCAGGTCACACAAAAAGTTGGGAGGTAAACCTCTGCTCACTTCAGAAGACATAGGAGTGACGATGACAAACTATAGTGCTTTAGGACAGTGGTCAACTGGCCCACCACACTCATCCCCCCACCCCCCGTGCCTCTGTCAGTGCTCTTCCTCTGCAGTTAGAAGCCTGTCTTCTTTTCATCCACACAGTTAAATCTACCTATCAAGGTCAACAGAAGACCCACCTCCAAAGATGTGATTCTGTTCTTATTCCATCTACATGTCCTTTGTTCCTCTGTGGATTCACATCACTACCACACACACCTTAATATTTTTGTGATGCATACCTTGATTGTTCATTTATTGTGTCACATAAATAAATCATATCCCTCAACTCTAAAACTTCTTAAGAACCAAAACCATTGTATCCTGCACACAGTATGCAGTCTGAGGCATATGTAGGCGCTTATTAAGTAGTAAGAATGAAAATAATATCTAGTAGGAATCGAGTATCAGGTACCATGTAGGCATTTATCCATATTAATCATCACATCATCGTGATGCATAACTACTATTTTTATCCCCATTTTGTAGATGAGGAAACTGAGTTATGCGGTTAAGTAACTTGCTCATGAGACACACCAAGAGCAGAGCTCATAGCTGAGTCTCTAAACACCAAATCCCAATATGTGAACTAACACATTACAATCCCTATAATGGCAAGTACATTTAACCTTAAAATGATAGTTTTCTTCCACTAGCTAAGATAATGACCTCAGCGAGGTTGGTGTTACCCACTGCTCCATGGATCAGAGATTGGTCTTACATAAATCTAGAAGGAAAAACTTTGGCTCAGTTATTGAAAAATTATTGAAATGGTATGTGAATACAGTTGAAGGACTATGGTTCCATAGAGTGTGTTGTTGAGCCCTGTTGAATGAGAAATGATAGAATCAAACAATCACATAGGCCTCAGTCTTACCATTCAGTAAGCATTAGTGTGGCATGAGGTGTACTCATAGCTATACTCAGATAAATTTTTTTAATGAATTGGGAAGCAATGACTAATTTGAATGACAAAACTCTAAACTATAGAACACACTAAGCCACTGTGTTTAGTTGTGTACTAGTGTTAAATATCAACATTTTTGAAATCTGCCACCCTCACCCCAATAGTTGAAAATGACATCCAACTAAATTTTAGTAGCAGGTGGAATATTCCATTTAATGTTAGCAATTATATCTCTAAGTAATTATATATTCTTTACTCTTATAGACTGAATGTTCGTCTCTCTCCCAAAATTCATATGTTGGAATCCTAACCCCCAAGGTGAAGCCATTGGGAAGTGATTAGGTCATAAGAGCAGAACACTCATGAATGGCATTAGTATCCTTATAAAAGAGACCCCAGAGAACCCCCTCACTTTTTCCACCATTTGAGGACACATTGAGAAGATAGTCTTCTATGAGCCAGGAAGGGGATCCTCACTAGACACCCAATCGACCAGCACTTGACCTCAGACTTCCTAACCTCCAAAGCCATGGGAAGTAAATATTTACAGTTTATAAGTCATTCAACCTATGGCATTTTCTTATATCTGCCTCAACAGACTAAGACATTTTCTGAGTAATGTAAAGAGATTTTTTTAAATTAGGGCATTCATGTTGGTAAGTAAACTATTTTAAACTAATGGAGTAATTGTTTTCTTTTAAAAATATATAACATCTTATACATTCAAATGAGTGTTGTCCAAACTAGTCGTCATGAGACCCCATGTACATCCATTTGCAATTTTTTATTTTTAATTTTTAGGTAGTGCACACATAAGGTAAACAAAAGAAAAAGATACACAGTGAACTACTCATTGCCTTCAGTTTCTCAGTTCAACTCCCCAGAGACTAGTATTATAAATTTTGTATATATCCTTCCAGATATATTCTTCATATATACAATCTTTTTTTAATCTATGAGATAAATATTTTAACAGAATCAAAACAAAATTTTGCAGCCTGTTATTCTACTGCAGGTATATCTTAGGCAAATTTCTATGTACATGAATAGAAATTCACAAAATCTTTTTGGTTTTGTATTTGTCGTAAACTTTATCAAAAAGTGCAAAGTNGACATTTGTGGGGATGAGCACTGAGTGTTATGTGGAAACTAATTTGACAATAAACTATTTGTAAAAAAAAAAAATATGTAGCTAGATGAAATTTCACAAAAGTGAACACATTCTGGTAACCAGTGCCCAGGTCAAGAAGTTATCTTTTTGTTCCCTTGCTTCCCAAACCTTATACCTTTTTTTTTTTTTAATGTTTTATTTATTTCTAGGAGAGAGAGAGAGAGACAGCGTGAGCAAGGGAGGGTCAGAGAGAGAGGGAGTCACAGATTCTGAAACAGGCTCTGAGCTGGCAGTCAGCACAGAGCCCGACGCGGGGCTCGAACCCACGAATCGCGAGATCATGACCTAAGCGAAAGTCGGACGCTTAACCGACTAAGCCACCCAGGCGCCCCAAACCTTATACCTTTTGTTTCTTTTTCTTGCCTTACTGTATTGGCCAGGGCCATTAGTACAGTGCTGAATAGAAGTAGAGACAACAGGCATCCTTGTCTCATTGCCAATTTAGAGAGAAAGCTTTGGCTATTTCACCATTAAATAAATCATTTGCTGTCAATTTTTGGTAAATATTCTTTGCCAGACTAACAAATTCCCTTCCAGTGCTAGTTTGCTAGAATTATTTATAATGAACAGGTTTTTTTTTTAAGTTATTTACTTTGAGAGAGAGGAGGAGAGAGCAAAAGCAAGAGTGCACCAGTGGGGGAGGGGCAGAGAGAGAGGGAGAGAGAGAATTGTAAGCAGGCTCCGTGCTGTTGGCACAGAGCCCGACATGGGGCTCAAATTCATGAACTCTGAGACCCAAATCTGGGTTGAAATAAAGAGTTAGATGCCTAACTGACTGAGGCACCCAGGTACCCCTATCACTAACACGTTTTTAATTGTACCAAGTGTTTCTTCCACATTTACTGAGATGATTATATTATTTTTCTCCCTTATTCTGTTAACATGGTGAATTATATTGAATTGGTTTTCAATGTTAACTCAATCTTGAATTCCTGAAATAAATCCAGCTTTGTTGAGACATACCCTAAATTCTTCTCCAAAGTGGCTGTATTAACTTCTAGTCTCAGCAATATATGTCAGTTTATGTGTTCCCTACCCTTATAGCCAATAATTGATGTTTTAAGACTTTTTAAAATTTTTCCAAAAAGGGGAAGGGAACTCAAGTTCATGAATATATTCTGTTTTTTTCCTAATAACTTTGTAGTTTTGTATTTTACTTTCTTTTAATCCACATGGAATTCATTTATAGAAGTGCCATGAGGTGTTTTACTCATTTTATAGTCACTCAGTATTCTTTTATTGACTACTTTCAACCCTAAATTATTCTGAATGCATTTCAATAATCAAGTCTATATCAAAGGAACATGTTTTAATATGCCAAAATAAAATGATTTTAGTGAAGTAAGTGGAAGTACGAGTGTTTTGTGCCTTTTAAAAATATTTTAATGTTAATATTGTATACTACTTAAGATATTGACAGATGAATGCCATAGACTGAGGATAATTTCAAACATGACATTTTATAAATGAAAATTTATAAATGAAAATAAAAGTGAATTGGGGGCGCCTGGGTGGCTTAGTCAGTTAAGCGTCTGACTTTCGCTTAGGTCATGATCTCACGGTTCGGGGGTTCGGGCCCCGCGTCGGGCTCTGTGCTTACTGCCAGCTCGGAGCCTGGAGCCTATTTCAGAGTATGTGTCTCCCTCTCTCTCTGACCCTCCCCTGCTCACTCTGTCTCTGTCTCTGTCTCTGTCTCTCTCTCCTAGAGATAAATAAAAATATTTTTAAAAAAAGAAAATAAAAGTGAATGTTAATATCTAGTCTAGCCAAGAGTTTTAGAAAGCTTGTGATAAAACTTTAGCTTAAAACTAGCTAAGCAAGTAAGTACCTTTTTGGCTCATGTAGGTAAAAATTCTAGGAGCACAGTATCTTCAGTGATGCCTAGATCTAGGGTTCTGAATGAACCAGGTAGACAAAGGAGTTTCAAACTGCCAGACTAGCTCAGAACCCCAAAGAAAGGAAGCAGGCTTTTTGGTTCCTTTAAGCAGAAGATTCTTGGGACAGATTCTAATTAGCCCAGTTTGGGTCTCATATCTATTCCTGACACATCAGCTATTGCCCATGGGACAGAGAGCATTAGCCAGGCCTGGGGCACATGCCATATTGGAATGGTGGACAGTTTGATGATGCCCACCTAAGCCAGATAGAATGGAATGCAACTGGAAAGAGAGGTTCTGCTACCAGAAGCTGGAGTGGGGGGTTGTGGGCACACAACCAGCAATGTCCACTGTACTCTTATTTCTCTTTGAAAGAGATGATGTNATAAGTCAGGCAGAGAAGGACAAATAACATATGTTTGCATGTATAGGAGGACTAGGAAGAACTTAATGGAGGACCATGGGGGAGGGGAAGGGGAAAAATAGTTGGGGAGAGGGAGGGAGGCAAACCCTGAGAGACTCTTGAATGCCTAGAACAAACTGAGGACTGATGGGTATGGGGCGGAGAGGACGGGGGGTGATGGGCATGGAGGAGGGCACTTTTGGGATGAGCACTAGGTGTTATATGGAAACCAACTTGAAAATAAACTATTTAAGAAAAAAAAAGAAAAAGACTGTCTTTTCTTAGGCACATACAGTCTTGACTATACTTTAGTCCATTGTGCTTTTTATACTGGATACAGTCAATGAAACTGTGTCTTACTTTGTAATCTTAGGTCTTCAAACATATGTTATTGTGTATTTTAAGGTACTGATAAATTTTATGGTGTTTTAAGCCTTTCAGGAAGTGGGAGGACACCAGGAGCTAATGGATAAATACCCAGTGAATTAATGAACAAAATGTATATCCATTCATTGGAATATTATTCAGCCATAAAAAGGAATGAAGTACGGATACATACTACAACTTGAATGGTTCTTGACAAACATTTTACTAAGTGCAAGAAGCCAGACACAAAGATCACCTAGTGTAGGATTCCTTTTATAGAAATGTTGGAATAGGCAAATCCACAGATCTGGAAATCCAGTTAGTGCTTGCCAGGGCCTGGGAGAGAAGGAATGGAGGGAGACAGTTTAATGGATGTGGATGTTCTTCTGGGGTGATGAAAACATTTTGAAAGTAGAGAGAGGTGGTAATTGCCTAAGATTGGGAATGCACAGTAAGTGTTACTGAACTGTTCACTTTAAAATGGTTAACTATATATTATGTGAATTTTACCTCAATTTTGGGGGGGGAAAGCCACAGAGAGGCTTCTGGGGTACCTACAATGTTCTACCTCATTTTGGATGATTGTTATATCGTACGCTGTTAACGTGCTACAGTGTACTTCATATGTTATATCACAAGTTAAAAAAAAAGGTTTAAACATTTTATGGATGATGAAGAAGAAATGCTACAAATCACTAACCCAAGTATGAAACTGAACAACAAAGGGAGAGAACTTGCCAAACCAGATATTTAAACATCTACAAGGTAGCAATAATAAAAATAGTTAGAAATATACAAGAATAGACACACAGACTAATGGAACAGAATAAAGAGGTCAGGCAGATTTATATACTTCAAGGAATTTAATATGTATCTAAGGAGGCTTCAGAAATCAACAGGGGTGTGGGGTACCTGGCTGACCCAGTCAAGAGAGCATGCAAATTGTTGATCTCAGGGTCATGAATTCAAGCCCCAAGTTGGGCATGAAGCCTAACTTAAAATATAGGGAGGGAGGGAAGGAGGAAGGGAGGGAGGGAAGGAAGGAGGAAGAAAAGAAAGAAAGAAAGAAAGAAAGAAAGAAAGAAAGAAAGAAAGAAAGAAAGAAAGAAAGAAAGAAAGAAAGAAAGGAAGGAAGAAGAAAGAAAGAAAGAAAGAAAGAAAGAAAGAAAGAAAGAAAGAAAGGAAGAAGAAAGAAAGAAAGAAAGAAAGAAAGAAAGAAAGAAAGAAAGGAAGGAAGGAAGAAGAAAGAAAGGAAGAAAGGAAGAAAGGAAGAAAGGAAGAAAGGAAGGAAGAAAGAAAGAAAGAAAGAAAGAAAGAAAGAAAGAAAGAAAGAAAGAAAGAAAGAAAGAAAGAAAGAAAGAAAGGAGATACATGCTCTTTGTTAGAAAATTTGGTTGTTAGGGGTGCCTGGGTGGCTTAGCCAGTTAAGCATCTGACTTCGGCTCAGGTCATGAGCTTACAGTTCGTGAGTTCAAGACTGGCGTGGGGCTTTGTGCTGACAGCTCAGCGCCTGGAGCCTGATTCAGATTCTCTATCTCCCTCTCTCTCTGCCTCTTCCCTTCTCATGCTCTCTCTCTCTCTCTCAAAAATAAACATTAATTTTTTTAAAAAAATCTTAATTGTTAGAAAACCAATGGACTATCTGAAGTAACAAAACTCCCCCTAGCCCAGCACTTAGTACAAAGGTAGACTTCAGTCTTAATAGTTTATTGTCAAGTTGGTTTCCATATAACACCCAGTGCTCATCCCCATAAGTGCCTTCCTCCATGCCCATCACCCCTCTTCCCCTCTCCCCCACCCCCATCAGTCCTTAGTTTATTCTCAGCAATCAAGAGTCTCTTATGGTTTGCTTCCCTCCCTCTCCTCCACTATTTTCCCCCTTTCTTCTCCCCCATGGTCTTCCATTAAGTTCCTCCTAATCCTCCTATATGTACAAACATATGGCATTTGTCCTTCTCTGCCTGAGTTTTTTCGCTCAGCATAACACCCTCAAGGTCCATCCATGTTGCTATACATGGCCAGATTTCATATAAGTACTTTTTAATTTATTTTTTACTTTTTTAAAGTTTATTTTTGAGAGAGAGAAAGAGTGAGCAGGGAAGGGGCAGAGAGAGAGGAAGGGAGAGAGAATCCCAAAGGAGAGAGAGAGAATCTGGTCAGCATAGAGCCCAACAGAGATCTCAAAGATCATGACTTAAGCCAAAACCAAGAGTTGGATGCTTAACCAACTAAGCCACCCAGGGGCCCACACATATAAGCACTTTTTAACCAAGAGTACCGCAGACAAAGTTGACAGATGACAGATTAAGGAATATTATTGGATTTATCATGAATAAGAGACAATAGCAAATCCACAAGAGAAAGGAGCTCCAATAGAAATGTGGGCAAAAGATGACAGGCAATTTATAAAAAAGGAAATTCAAATATAAATTCTAACAAGCATATAACCCAGAGTTATCAGGTAAGCACAAGTTAAAACCACAAGGAGACTGGCCAAATTAGAAAGATTGGTAATGCCAAGTGTCAGGGAGGATGTGGATGTTTAAGAACCCTCATGCAGGGGCTCCTGGGTGGCTCAGCCGGTTAAGCACCCAGCTCTTGGTATAAACTCAGGTCATGATCTCATGGTTTCATGAATTCAAGCCCTGAGTTGGGCTCCATGTTGACAGTGTGGAGCCTGCTTGGGATTCTCTGTCTCCCTCTCTCTTGGCCCTTCCCCCACTCACACTGTATCTGTCTGTCTGTCTCTCTCAAAAAAAAAAAAAAACAACAAAAACAAAAACACAGAAGTTAAATACATAACTTCTAACTAGTAAAGAAAGTGACTTAAGAAAACGTTTACATAAAAGGAAGCCAACAATCTGAGGGAAGGAAAATTGTTAACTTTGGCCCACTACCATTTTTAAACAATAGTCCTCTCCTTGCCCCACTTTGTAACATATGACAATGTACAAAAGTGCTTAGGACTTCCTATATGGATGATGTACTGCCTTTCTGATCACTCTTGCTTCAGAATGAGAGCTGAATTTCTGTCCTTGCCCTCCTCCTTCATCCCCTCCCTTGAGAAATTGGCTCTTCTGTGTGTGGAGCTAAGCAAAGACCAGGAACCCACACGTGCTCAGCGGAAGCCCATGTTCACTGAGAGGCCAGCAACAGGATGTTAGTGGACCTCCTGAGAAACAGTACCTGTTGCGTACCTGAGCAGCTGGGGCTCTTCCTCCAATTACTAAAATGATGCATTTGGAAGGAAGGAAGGAAGGAAGGAAGGAAGGAAGGAAGGAAGGAAGGAAGGAAGAAAGAAAGAAAGAAAGAAAGAAAGAAAGAAAGAAAGAAAGAAAGAAAGAAAGAAAGAAAGAAAGAAAGAAAGAAAGGGAAAGGAAAGGAAAGAAAGAAGGAAAGGAAAGGAAAGGAAAGGAAAGGGAAGGGAAGGGAAGGGAAGGGAAGAAAAGGAAGGAAGGAAGGAAGGAAGGAAGGAAGGAAGGAAACATAAAGAAGAAGATGACTATCTTGTCTGCTAATTTTACCATGCCAGGATTAAACACTATTACCATGTCAGTTTATTCCTGTGCAGCTTTTTTGCGGTATAGAGTCATGGTGTACAGCCTGCTGTTGGATCTTGAATGCCTTTTATTTACCATCACACTGTAAGCAGTTTTCCCATTATCTAAATGCTCTTCAGAAACGTACTTTGAGCACATACATAATTGTATGTTGTTGTGATGCACTGGACCATGTCTTTATGTACTTCTTTAAGTCCTTCTCTGTCTGCCAGCTCTAGCATTCTGTTTGCCCTGAGTGCACACTGTTTCTTATGGCAGGAGCACTATGAAATGGGTTGTGAAGCATCTCCGAGGAGATTTTGCATTTTAAAGGTATATACTGGTTCATTTCAATTTAGACAAGTGAAGTCGGTCCCAGTTCTGAAAATTTGTTTGGTGCCAGAGACCCTTTGCTTTGATTGATGTCACAAGGGCCCTCTTCCTTCTGCTTGGCAGGGACAGTCTGTGGCCTCTAGGAGGGAGTCTCGTCCTTGCCAGGGGACAGTTCGTAAGCACTGTGCCTCCATAATTGGTTTACAGTACTAACAATGAGGCCAAGGTCATGCACACCATTCCTGTCCCCTGAGGCAAATGTGCACTGAGCAAAACATGCTCAATGGTCACATGCATCTCCTCTGGCCCTGCCTGCCCTGAAGATGCCTGGATGACTTGGGGGAACAGCTTATCAAAAACCCACCAGAGGGCACATCCTGCTGCTGCAGCAGGTCACTGTTATCCTGTCTGTGCTGCTGTGGCCCGGGCTTGATACACTCTGATAGAGCCATCACCCCCCTCACCCATCTGTGTTTCCTTGGCAGATTTGTGTACAGCGATGCTTGGCAGGGGAGAACATGTCTCATGTGAGAGGCGGCTGCATCCTTTGTGGGTACCTGAAGCTGCTGCCCATGTTCAGCATAGTGATGCCGGGAATGATCAGCCGCATCTTGTTCCCGGGTAAATTCTGAATTCTGATGTATTCACACTGCTCATCTTCTGTTTTCTTAGAGATCTAGAGGAAATTTGGGGTCATCAGGGCTCCCACACGATTGGGAGGTGTTGAGATGCCCCCAGATTCCTTTCTAGGGAGCTAAGGGGTTTGGATTAGGGATGGTGCTGAACAGAAGTCGGGCAGAGACCATGGATATAGGTGGCAAGAGAGATACCACCAGAGGAGTTCAGGCAGGGAAGAGATGACCAATGCTTCATGCAGCCAGAGCCCAGTCTCTGCCAGCACTTGGGGGCACAATCTGCAGGGATACTTACTTGCTCCCTTTGCACTGATGCATCATCATGGCATGCACGCCTGTGTGCCAGGCACTGTGTTGGGGATCTGAAAGATGCTGTCACCGCTCACTCAGACCTTGAGGAGGGCTTGTCAGAGGGGGAGCTTGATGTAATCCCCCAAAGTGGGTCTGACTCAGGCCCACTCTTTCCACTAAAATGCTCTTAAAGCATCTGTTTCCCTTAATGAGCTATCATAGTTCTGATGATGTATCTCATTCCCATTTCAACCTAGTTTTACTAGCTGTACTATCTCTCAAGGTACCAGGTTTGTTTATTCAGTAACCTTCGTGGAGCAATTTCTCTAATAGGTGCAGCCACTGTGGCAAAGCAGGTGGCTTCCACAGGAGTCTTCTGCTGCTGAGCTTTGACAGACCAAACAGAATGTAAAACACTTTTTATTGCTAAGTAACATGTGCAGGAGGCATCTCTAATCCTAATTCATCCTTAATTCCCTAATGAGGCATGTCTCTTTTTATTTATTTATTTATATATTTATATATTTATTTATTTATTATTTTTAATAGTTTTTTGTCAAGTTGGTTTCCATATAACACCCAGTGCTCATCCCAACAAGTGCCCTCCTCCTGCCCATCACCCCCCTAGCCCTCCATCAGTCCTCAGTTTGTTCTCAGCATTCAAGAGTCTCTCATGGTTTCCCTCCCTCCCTCTCCCCCATTATTTACCCCCTTCTTCTTCCCCACGGTCCTCCGGTAAGTTCCTCCAACTCCTCCTATACGTGCAAACATATAGTAGCTGTCCTTCTCTGCCTGACTTATTTCACTCAGCATAACACCCTCAAGTTCCACCCATGTTGCTAGACATGGCCAGATTTCATTCTTTTTCATTGTCATGTAGTATTCCATCGTATGGATAAACCATATCTTCTTGATCCATTCGTCCATTGGTGGACAATTAGGCTCTTTCCATGTTTTGGCTATTGTTGAGAGTGCTGCAATGAACATTGGGGTACAGGTGCCCCTATGCGTCAGCACTCCTGTATCCCTTGGGTAAATTGCTAGCAGTGCTATTGCTGGGCCATAGAGGAGTTCTATTGTTAATTTTTTGAGGAACCTCCACACTAGTTTCTATAGGGGTTCTACCAGTTTACATTTCCAACAGTGTAGGAGGGTGCCCGTTTCTCCACATCCTCGCCAGCATCTAGAGTTCTCTGATTTGCTCATTGTAGCCACTCTGACTGGCGTGAGGTGATATCTCAGTGTGGTTTTGATTTGTATTTCCCTGATGAGGAGGGATGCTGAGCATCGTTTCATGTGTCTGTTGGCCATCTGGATGTCCTCTTTGGAGAAGTGTCTGTTCATATCTTCTGCCCATTTCTTCACTGGGTTGTTTGTTTTTCGGGCGTGTAGTTTGGTGAGTTCCTTATAGATTCTGGATATTAACCCTTTATCTGATATGTCATTTGCAACTATCTTTTCCCATTCCATCCGTTGCCTATTAGTTTTATGGATGGTTTCCTTTACCGTGCAGAAGCTTTTAATCTTGATGAGGTACAAGGCATTTATTTTTGCTCTTGATTCCCTTGCTTTTGGGGATGTGTCAAGTAAGAAGTTGCTGCGGTGGAGGTCAAGGAGGCTGTTTCCTGCTTTCTCCTCTAGGGTGTTGATAGTTTCCTGTCTCACGTTCAGGTCCTTTATCCATTTTGAGTTTATTTTTGTGCATGGTGTGAGAAAATGATCTAGTTTCATTCTTCTGCATGTTGCTGTCCAATTCTCCCAACACCATCTGTTAAAAAGGCTGTCTTTTTTCCATTGGATATTCTTTCCTGCTTTGTCAAAGATCAGTTGGCTGTATACTTTTGGGTCCACTTCTGAGTTCTCAATTCTGTTCCATTGGTCTATGTGTCTGTTTTTGTGCCAATACCATACTGTCTTGATGACGACAGCTTTGTAGTAGAGGCTAAAGTCTGGGATGGTGATACCTCCCGTTTTGGTTTTATTTTTCAGTATTACTTTGGCTATTCGGGGTCTTTTGTGGTTCCATACAAATTTTTGGATAGTTTGTTCTAGTTTTGAGAAGTATGCTGGTGCAATTTTGATTGGAATTGCATTGAATGTGTAGAGTGCTTTAGGTAGTAATGACATCTTAACTATATTTATTCTTCCTATCCATGAACATGGAATGTTTTTCCATTTCTTTGTGTCTTCTTCTATTTCTTTCCTAAGTGTTCTATAGTTTTCATCATACAGATCTCTTATATCGTTGGTTAGGTTTATTCCTCGATATTTTATGGGTTTTTGTGCAATTGTGAATGGTATCAGTTTCTTGATTTCTCTTTCTGTTGCTTCATTGTTGGTGTATAAAAATGCAACCGATTTCTGTACGTTGATTTTGTACCCTGCAACTTGGCTGAATTCTTGGATCAGTTCTAGTAGGCTTCTGGTGGAGTCTATCCGGTTCTTTATGTAGAGTATCATGTCGTCTGCAAAAAGTGAAAGTTTGACTTCTTCTTTGCCAAATCTGATACCTTTTATTTCCTTTTGTTGTCTGATGGCTGATGCTAGGACTTCCAGCACTATGTTAAACAGCGGTGGTAAGAGTGGACATCCCTGTCATGTTCCTGATCTCAGGGGGAAAGCTCTTAGTTTTTTCCCAGTGATGATGATGTTAGCTGAGGGCTTCTCATAGATGGCTTTTATGATGTTTAAGTAAGTTCCTTCTATCCCTTCTTTCTCGAGGGTTTATTAAGAAGGGATGCTATATATTGTCAAATGCTTTTTCTGCATCTATCGACAGAATAATATGGTTTTTTACCTTTTCTTTTGTTGATGTGATGTATCACATTGATCGATTTGCGAATATTGAACCAGCCATTTAACCCAGGAATGAATGCCACTTAATCTTAGTGGATAATTCTTTTTATGTGCTGTTGGATTCTATTTGCAAGGATCTTGTTGAGGATTTTTGCATCTGTATTCATCAAGGATATTGGCCTGTAGTTCTCCTTTTTTGCTGGGTCTCTGTCTGCCTTGGGAATCAAAGTGTTGCTGGCTTCATAAAATGAGTCCAGAAGTTTTCCTTTGATTTCTATTTTTTGGAATAGTTTGAGAAGAATGGGTATTAATTCTGTTTTAAATGTCTGGTAGAATTCCCCAGGGAAGCCATCTAGCCCAGGGCTCTTATTTGTTGGGGGATTTTTGATAACTGATTCGATTTCCTCACTAGTTATGGGTAGCATGCCTCTTTTCAATCTTAATTTCCTTCCAGTTTTAATAGGCTTTGTTACAACATTTCCAGATTTAGTCTTTGGCTGTCAGGTGGCATTTTGGGGTCTCATAGGTGATGTCTCCTTATAGGTTAAGAAATACACTGCTAGGGGAGGAGGGGCAAGATGGCAGAGAAGTAGGGAGCTCCATGCATTGCACTCGCCCCCATATCTCACACGGAAAAGATCTGAAGCCATAGGAAACCTTACAGAACCCAAGAGACTGGGAGAAAAAGGATGCAGAATCCACTGAAAAAGTCTTCTAACGTGAGTACAAACGGGAAGATAAAATCGGGCTTGGATCGGAGACTCACAGGGACGGGGGCGATCCCCCTCTGTGGGGAGTGAGAGGGGAAAGAGAGAGGCCGAAACTATTCAAGACACAGTCCCTGTTGCTGGGGAACAGAAAAACCTCCGCTTGGGGCACAGAAGGACCGTGCACGCCAAATCCCTGCATGCCAGGGTCCCTGCCTGCCAACTTATCCTGGTGCGTCCACGTGCCCCACTGAAATTGCCATAGACACAACCTCCCAAGTGATCCCCTCATGGCAATTCAAGCCTCTTGCCTAGCCCTGGGGATGGAGCCAGAATCGCTGCTCCCTTCTCCTCCAGGTGGAGTTGGTGAACAAGGACGGGGGTTTGCCTCAGGACCCACCAGGCCCGCTGGAGAGCAGTAAATCAGGTCCCTCTGTGTCTCGTCACCCAAAACACGAACTCGTGGCAAATCTCCCAGATTTAAGCCCTTCTCCTTCCCTCTAGAGGTCCAGCCAAACGAGAAGCAGGGAGGCCCAGTATGCGCGCAGCTCCTCCAGGGGTCCAGCCAGCCAGGAGCACAAAGGAGCGGTGGCGCGCGGCTCCTCTAAGGGACCAGCCAGCAGGAGCACAATGGCGTGTTGTGCCTGCGGCCTCTTTAGAGGTCCAGCCAGCCAGGAGCTCAAAGGAGCTGTCGGCCTGGGTTAAAGAGCGTGACCCACTTTGGTTGCGACCTGTGCATGGGGAGTTTACACACCCAAAAAAGCGGGTTGCAGCGCTTGGTTCAAGAAGGGACTGGAGCGCTGCCACTCTCCTCCCCACAACCGCCAAGGCAGAACTCCCTCCTGACACATTGGATCACACCACGCCCATCACTGCTAGAGAGCTGCCCTCCTCTTTTGTTTTTGTTTTTGTTTTGTTTTGTTTTCTTTTTCTCCCCCAGGAACACTGACCTGATTAACTCTGGTCACCGGTTTGCTTAAACAGTCACATTTAGTACATTCTGTAGATGTAAATTCTACACCTACCTACCTTATCATCTTTTTCTCTCAGGAGTAATTAGACTATATAGTTTCTCTGGATAACACCAGCATTCTTCTCTCACCTATCCAACCATATTCTACCCTTTAGCTCTTTGAAAAAAGCTTCTTATCCCTTCTGCATGTTCATTCTATTTCCAATTTTGCCTCATCCCCGCCCTGTCTTCTCTCTTTCTCTATGCTCTTCAACCAGCACTGCATACACCCGGCTATTTAATTGTAGCTAGGAAATCCGATTATATGCTTTAAAGCATATTGGTTTTCTTCTTTTTTCCTTTTCTTTTCTTCTTTTTGACTTTTCTATGTATTTCTTATTTTCTATTATTCGCCTTCCCTCCTCCGTCTTTTCTCTTAACTTTTTCGTTTTCCCTCTCGGTTTGCATGTTTGTCGGATTTGTCTGTGAGTTTGTGTGCCCCTGCTCCCTGTGTGTTTGTCTGTCTGTTTTCTTCTCCAGGAATACCTCAAGAAACAAGCCAAAGTACACAAGGTGGAGATTCCCAAATATCACTATGATTAGGAAAATAAAATAACCAAGGTCTCAACAAGAGAGACCAAGAGATACCATTCAAAAAACAGAGCGTATCTGAAAGGATACGCCCTGGACAGTCAAAGAGTCTTCTTTGGTACAGCAGCGCTCACAGGTGCATAGAGCATAACAAGTCTTTAAAACTAACAAAAGCCAGAAAGCCAACTAAAATGATGAAATGAAAGAGCTCTCCTCCAAAGGATCTCCAAGAAGAAATGACAGCTAATGAACTGCTCAAAACAGATATAAGCAGCATAACTGAACAAGATTTTAGAATAATAATCACAAAATTAATAGCTAGGCTTGAAGAAAGCATAGGGGACATCAAAGAAACTAGGCTACAGACAAAGTGGAAAATAAAAATAGGCATGAAGAATTAAAAAATGCGATAAATGAGATACATAATAAATTAGAGGCTTCCAATGCACGGATTGAAGAGGCAGAAAGGAGCATAAGTGATTTAGAAGACACCATTATAGAACAACAAAAGGCTGACAAAAAAAGAGACAAACTGATCCAGGAACAGGAAAGAAGAGTTCGAGAGCTCAGCGATAGGGTAAAACGCAACAATATCCGTATGATAGGAATCCCAGAAGAGGCAGAGAGAGAGAAAGGTGCTGAAGGAGTCCTGGAATATAGCAGAGAATTTCCCCAACCTGGGAAAGGAAGCAAATGTTGAAATAAAAGAGGCTCAGAGGACCCCCTCAGATGTAATTTGAATCGATCTTCTTCACGGCATATCATAGTAAAAATGGCAAAATATAAGGACAAAGAGAGAATTCTGAAAGCAGCTAGGGAGAAAAGGGTCCTAACATACAAATCATACACCTATCAGAGTGGTGANATGCTCAGCATCCCTCCTCATCAGGGAAATACAAATCAAAACCACACTGAGATATCACCTCACGCCAGTCAGAGTGGCTACAATGAGCAAATCAGAGAACTCTAGATGCTGCCGAGGATGTGGAGAAACAGGCACCCTCTTACACTGTTGGTGGGAATGTAAACTGGTGCAGCCCCTCTGGAAAACAGTGTGGAGGTTCCTCAAAAAATTAACAGTAGAACTCCCCTATGACCCAGCAATAGCACTGCTAGCAATTTACCCAAGGGATATAGGAGTCCATCAGCACATTTACTCCAATGTTCATTGCAGCACTCTCAACAATAGCCAAAACATGGAAAGAGCCTAAGTGCCCATCAGCTGATGAATGGATCAAGAAGATGTGGTTTATCTGTATGATGGAATACTACATGGCAATGAGAAAGAATGAAATCTGGCCATGTCTAGCAACATGGATGGACCTTGAGGATGTTATGCTGAGTGAAATAAGTCAGGCAGAAAAGGACAAATATATGTTTGCACATATAGGAGGATTGGGAGGAACTTAACGGAGGACCATGGGGGAGAAGAAGGGGAGAAATGGTGGGGGAAAGGGAGAGAGGCAAACCTTGAGAGACTCTTGAATGCTGAGAACAAACTGAGGCCTCATGGTTGTTGGTGGGTGGGGAGAGGGATGATGGGCACGGAGGTGGGCACTTGTGGGGATGAGCACCGGGTGTTATATGGAAACCAACTTGGCAATAAACTATCTGAAAAAAAAAAGAATAAAGTCACAGAGCAGAAGGGAAGGGGTACTTCCTTCTGCATCTGCAAATGCCTTATTGAGTCTGAGTAACTAAGCTCAGTGGGGGGCCAGGTAAACCAGGTAAAGCCTCTTCTGGGATGGGTTAGTGATCGACTCTGACAGCCAGAAGGGGCTCCTAGAAGGAAAGCAGCTCCCAGGTCTGCCCTGTCCACTCATTCCATCAGAGGGCCTCTTCCTCCACCAGAAGAAGCAGACCAGGATGATAGGTGGCTCCTCCCATCCTGAAGAGCACAGGTTCCTGGACTCTTGGAACTGGAAGAAGCCCTGAGCACTTTTCCTCCTACCCCTTACTATACAGCTGAAGGACACTGAGCCCCAGGCAGGTTGTATCATCCTGTGCCAAAGCCACGCAAGCACACAGTACCAGAGCCAGAATTGAAATCCAAGGTCCCCAAGTGCTATGCTTTCCTTACCCCACATTCCACGTTCTGTCTCTTGTTGGAGTTGAACAACTAGGTCTCATCTCAGTCCATGGAGACCCTGGTCCCCAGCTGCTGACCATGACTGGGTAAGGTCCTGGTGACAGGGCCCTGGATGGTGGCATGCCCCCACTCTCTCTGCAGCTCCATCGGTCTGTTGGAGTTTACAAGACAGCCAAGAGGAAAGGGTAGATCTGGATGCAGAAATACAAGGGAGGAGACCAGCATCCCAAGCAAAGCCAGGTGAGAAGGAAGATCCAAATCCTGCAGTGGGTCCTGGTTGAGAGTGTTTTGGGTGTGTGTGGCCTATGCTGCCACTCCAGCACCTCTGCCCCATGGTCTCCCCTCCCAGAAATGCTCTCTCAGGCAGAGGCCCACTCTGGGTGTCTGTGAGGTTGAGATGCCTCTAGACATCTATGTCGAGACTTCTGGGCTGGGGAGAGGCAGTAAACACAGTGAGCCACTCTTGGAGGGGCGGGGCAGGAAGGGGAGACAAGGGGTCTGGCTTGGGCAGAAGCAAGAAGCACTCCAGGAAATGAGGAAGGGAGGCAAACACTGATATGTGAAGAAAGGTGGAGCCATTGGATTTAGCCACACAGACGATGCCCTGCCTTAACAAGAGAAACCTGGGGGGAGGAGAGGGAGTGAGGGTTCTGGGAAAAGAGGTCTGAGGACAGTTAGATTTCATTCCCAGGAAGCAGAAGCAGAATGTTCTGGGGAAGGGGGGTAGTGGAGGGACTCCAGAAGGCCCAGGGGAAGGTTTTCACCAAATGGGGTCAGAAAAGGAATGTTGGGGCCACAGGGGAGGGTGACCTGAGCTTCTTGTAGCCCTGACGCAAACAGGGATAAAGGCCTAATGAGATTAGTCCTGAGTCTCAGGCAGAGAGTGCCCAGGGAGGCTGTGAGTTTAGGAGAGGAGACGGTGATCTGCCCCCCCCACCCCCTACTGCTAGGGAAGTTCAGAGCCCAAAGAGGCCCCAAGCTCCCTCTTGTCATATGCAGAGGAGGCCCTGGGGCAGGTGCAGAGCAGAGGCCTAAGTAAGAGGTGCAGAGCCTCTCCTGAGTAAGATTGCCCCACACACCTGGAGGATGCAGGACTCCCTGGGAGTTTCTCTTCTCTTGGTGGGGGGAAACAGGCTTGTTAGGTGCCTGGTGTTTGTCCTTAATGCACCTCCCAGTTCCTCTTCTTCCTTCCTTCACAGTCATGGGTGGATGATGATGATGATAATGACAGTGGCTAATATTTACTGCCAACTTGGGATGTGCCAAGCGGTGTGATAGGTGTGTGTGATAGGTATAATTATTATTCCCACTTAGAGATGGGGAAGCTGAGGCACTGAACAGTTAAGTAACTTGCCCAGGTTCACAGATAATCAGGCAGAAGTGGCACTGCGATGTGAACACAGACAAGTTTGACTCTAAAATGTGTGCTTCTGGCCACTGGCCATCCCACTGCCCATCATATAGCCCTTGGGCTGTCATCAAAATGACCAGTTGCCTTTTACGTACAGTAGCCTCTTTGGGCCTGGCAGGTGCGTGACGATATGATAACATGGATGTTGAGAATGTGCGGCTCAGGACTTCTCAGCACTGGCAGCAGAGATCTGTGTCCCTGGTTTTGGGGTCCCCCGGATGGAGCTGTCCTCCCTGTGTAACAGAGGCTTCTCTGTCCCCAGCTGATGGGTTCTGTCATCCATGGTGCTACCTCAGCCTCAGGACACAGCTGACATATATGCTACCCAACAGAATGAGACAGAGAACAGGTCGCAGCGAATACTGTTGGGTGCCCACTTGAACTGAGATATGTTCCTCTGGTCATCAAGGAGGGAACTTTTTCCAGGCGGCCCCTGGACCCACACAGGTGTGCTGGAGCTAGCCGTGGTGCTGACCCGTGCCTGAACAGGCCGGAGCAGCATCCAGCAGGAGCTATACTGACAGACTGGGAGCAATTTTAAGTCCCAGAAAGGCACTCTCACTAATTTGAATGAAAACTTTCCTATAAATCCTAGACTTCCCTTCTTTGCCTCCTGAAATACATCAGTGATTTCCCTTTCAAATGCCCAGAGTGCCTTATTTTGGGCCAGGCCTTGAGACTGATACTTGCCTGAGGAAGATATTCTCTGCAAGCTTGTCAAGGAGAGCAGTGTCTAGAAATCAGGGGATTTCTTCTATCCTCTAGAGAGTAGCGACTGGGGAGGCAGATTCAGAGGAGAGTCACTTGTCCTAAACCTATCGAGCTGTGTTTGTCTATGCCTAAGACAGAGAAGGGTAGGCACTCCAGGATCTGGGCCCCATTGAAGGCTCTGCCAGTGGAAGGCAAGCATGGCCCCAGGCAGTTCCCACCCCACCCCCACTGCACTCCCTGAGTCCCTTATCCCACTCTCCCATTCTCTAGGATGGTGATAGATGTTCCATATCAGGGCCTGAGGACAGATCATATTAGAGAGAATATTTGGTCTTTCTGTGGGACTGATCGCTGAGATGTGACACTATATAAAGTCCTCCTTGTGTCCTGGCCTGTGCTCCTGACCTTTGCCTGTTCCCTCTGTTCCAGATGTATTTGAGGAGACCCAGGGCTGCTTCTGGAAAGCCTGGAATGCATTCTGAGGACTGGAGCCACAGCCGGGCCCCAAACTGGACCCAGAAGAATTAGCCAAGGAGAGTATGGAGTGTGGTATCATATCGGAAGGGACAGAGCACATGTTGGCAGGGACAAAGTGCCATGACATGTCTGAAGGGACAGAGCACTGTGAAATGTCTGAAGGGACAGAGCACAGTGCCATATTGGAAGAGACAGAGTACTGTGACACATCTATAGGAACAGAGAGTGGTGACATGTTGAAAAGGTCAGAGCATAGTAACATGTGGGAAGGGACAAAGCACAGTGACACGTGGGAAGGGATAAAGTATGGTGACACATCAGATATCCCCTTCAGGAGAGAAATCACCAATGCCAGTGGGTTCCTCTTGATATTGACCATAGTCCTGTTGCACATCTACTACTACTAAGGCATCTGGGGCCCGAGGGTGTCTGGGAAAAGCAAGCAAACCACAGCCTCTTCCAGAGTCCCTCATCATCCAGTAGAAAAAGTGTTTCCTACTGGGAGATCCATGGGTATGGGCCCAAGGATTACACTAATGTAAACACTCCCTCAGTGTCACAAATCAAGTGCCACCAGCTGCAGGGCATGCATGCTGAGGGGACAGGGTGAAGTCCATTTGCGACTCCAGAAACTATGCAAATGGGAACATCTGTTCCTTTACAAAATGAGTCATTTTCTCCAAATGGCTCTACTGCATAAACACTGACTTTCACTTTAAATTTAATTTTGGCTTTTTATTTCTAGATATATTTGGGATTTTTGCTTGTGTTTACTTCACTGTAACCATTTGCTTCCTATGCTCAACCTCCTTTTGCTTTGTTCTCTCCTCCTTTTTAAAGGTATATCCTGCTAGCAAAGATGCCATGTAATGTAAGCCTCACCCCCATGTGGGATTCCCACCTACAGGTGCTGTGCCCACTGCCAATGACCTCACAGACCAGCTGAAGCCAAGGCTGCCCACGGGTAGGACTTTGGCTCCTATCTGGACCAGTGGTGGAGCTGAGGAATAGGCCTCTCAGTGGAATAGGCCTCTCAAAAACAGCATTGTCTGGCTAAAGCCACTCCGCACCCCTGAAGGGCAAGTGGAGAGGAAAACTTCCTCCTTCCTGAGCTCTTCCCAGTCACCCCCCAGTCTACCTACAATTGGCATGTTATTGGGCATTGGGCCCAGGAGCTAAACTCTTTAGCTGTCAATTATAGGCCACTCTCAGGCTGTGTTTCTGCAGGGACTCCTTAAGCTGCTCCTTCCTCTTCCTTCTTCTCAAAAACAAATTACATGTGTCTTTAGATAAAAAGTTCCAGGTGCCTTAAAGTGATTTGACAGCACACCAGCATCACAAAAATCACATTCTGAAGGCACACTCACATGCAGTCTCTCCTCCCTAGTTTGTCCCTTCAGCTGACATTTTTGAGTGCCTACTATGTGCCAGCTGCTACAAGGAAATAGTTGTGAATAGAGCATAGGAAGCAGACAGTGAAACACTAGCCGTGATAGCCAGCATTTAATATGGCCTGCTGTTTTGTTGCCAAGGGTAAATGCATTATTACATTCAGAACCATCCTTTGTGGAAGGACTAGAATTAACCACATTTCACAGGGGGGAAGACAGGCTCAGCAAGGGAACTGAGTACATTGGGAATGCGCATACACTGGAACAGCCCTGTCTGATACCAAGGATACACAATGGCACTTCATGAGTTGTGTATACAGCAAGGAGGTCCACCTAGCCTGAGTCAGGGAAGGTCTCCCCTGACCAAAGAAGGAAGTCAGTGAGCTGGACAACAGAAGGGACAACATGTGGAAAGGCATGACACAAGAGTGTAAAGTATGGTTGAGGATACCAAGACATAATTTATTCATAGGAGAACAGTGGGAGGCAAGAAGGGCAAGGAGAGCATGGGACTAACTTGCTTATATACTTTGGGATCATAAGTTCTTGGGAGCTTCAGTGGGGAAGTGACAGGATCAGATTTTCTGGCTGTTGCCAGAAAGATGAAAGGGAAGCAGGAACACCCACTTGGAGACTGTTTAGAGCAACCCAGGCAAGTTAGTAGCAGAGAAAAGAGAAGGGAATGGCATCAAGAGAAGCCAGCAATAAGAAGTAATAGGACTTGAGTGACCAGACTCTACTGGAGCAAGAGGCCAAGGTGACTCTTTGGGTTAAGCATGTGGGCAAAGGGTGTACCAATTCCAAAGACAGGCCACACTGAAAAAGGAGTAGAAGTGGGAAAAAGGTTGAGCACCATTTGGGACATGTTGGGTTTGAGTTGCATGAGGATACTTATTGCCATCTTGACAGTAGTACGTCTTCTGTTCCGTGAACATGAAATGTCTTTCCATTAATTTGGGTCCTCTTTCATTTCTTTTAATAATGTTTTATCTTTTGTGCTCAAGTTTTGCACTTTTTTTTTTAATTTTTTTTTAATGTTTTATTTATTTCTAGGAGAGAGAGAGAGACAGCGTGAACAGGGGAGGGTCAGAGAGAGAGGGAGTCACAGACTGAAACAGGCTCCAGGCTCTGAGCCGGCAGCCAGCACAGAGCCCGACGCGGGGCTCGAACCCACGAACCGCGAGATCATGACCTAAGCGAAAGTCGGACGCTTAACCGACTAAGCCACCCAGGCGCCCCTGCACTTCTTTTTTAAATTTATTCCTAAGTATTTTATTCTTTTTGATACTATTATAAATGAAGTTGTTTTCTTTGTCAACTTTGCTGAACTCATTGATTAGTTCTAATAGTTTTTAAGTGTATTCCTTAAGATTTTCCTGTACAAGATCATGTAGTCTGCAAAAAGAGAGAGTTTACTTTTTTTCTTTCTAATCTGGATGCTTTTTATTTCATTATCTTCCTTAATTGCTTTGGCTAGAACCTTCAGTACAATGTTGAATAGAAGTAGGAGAGCATATATCCTGATCTTAGGGAGAACTCATCCAGGCTCTCAGCATTGAGAATGATGTTAGCTATGACTTTTTGCAGATGTTCCCCTCTATTCCTAGTTTGGATTTTTTGGGGTTTTGTTTTGTTTTTGTTTTTTTTAGAAATGGGTATTGGATTTCATCAAATGCTTTTTCTGCATCTATTAAGATGTTTATGTGATTTCTGGCCTTTATTGTATTTATGTGTTACATTGATTCATTTTCATATGTTAAGCCAACCTTGCATTCCTGGAATAAATTCCAGTTGGTCATGGTGTACAATGCTTTCTTAATATGGCTGGATTTGGTTTGCTGATATTTGGTTGAGTTTTTAGGTCTATATTCATAAAGGATATTGGTCTAGTTTTCTTCTTTTCTTATAATGTTTTTGTCTGATTTGGGTATCAGGGTCAAATTAGCCTCATAGAATGAGTTGGGAAGTGTCCCTTCCTCTTCTGTTTCTCAGAACAGTTTGTGAAAGATTGGCATTAATTCTTGCCTGGAGACATTTAAGGATAGGTGTTAAGTTGGATAGAAGGGTCCAGAACTCAGGAGAGGGGCTGGGGCTGCAGATCCAGATTTGGGGGAGACAAAGGCAATGGGCAGGCCTGGCTAAGAAGGGAGCCTGGTAGAGGAGGCCCACACCAGGAAGGTGAGATTGTGTTGCAGAGTGGGAGGAAAGTGGGCCTAGACAAAGCTGTGAGAAATGCCAATACTACTGGTCATATAGAGAAATAGAATTTTACAAAGGAGACCAAAGAGAGCACAGCCAGAACCTTGGAAGGTGGCAGGCCCAAGATAGCTGCTACAGGAAAGGAGTATCCATGCCTGGGACACAGCATGGATAAAACACAAAGAGCACAGGGTCTTGGCAGCAAGGCAGTCGGTGACCCTGGCCAGAGCTCTTTGGTGAGGCGGTAGATGTGAAGCCAGCTTGCCATGGTTTGAGGTGGGAAGGGGACATAAAGAAGTAGAGATCCTCAAGCACTTGTTTTACTGAGGGAGGTAAGTTTTCCTCCTATGGGGCCTATTTTGAGAATGAGACTTACCTGAAACCCCAGGTGGGCTCAGCAGGCCAGTCCCTTTTAGAGCAAGAGCACCTACTTGGGCTAATTCTCGAATCCCAGGGACACAAACTTCTCTGTTGCTTCTAGGAAAGTAAAGGTCCAGGTACTGAAAGAACTATAAGAAGCTGCTCACTTGAGGACTCTGGTTCTGTTGATAATGTTTATTCTGGGAAGAGTGGGCATTCCATGAGCCTGGGAGGTTCAGTCCCATAGGAAATATGGCTACAGGTTGGTGCTATAATGAGGAACACCTCATTTGAGTCAGGGAGCCTCAAAAATCTCCCCTGAAGCTGAGCTGTCCTTCTGAAGCTTCTCCAACAGAAGTTAGAACTGGATTGAGAACCATCATCTTGCCAGACCAGGCAGGGAAGTCTAGAGGAGATTAAAAGGTTCCTAAGCTTATATCCTCCACAGCCTCACTTCTCCAACCCCGTCAAGCTGTCCAGCTTCATTTGTCAGTTTCACTTGGGGGAGAAGAGAGGCATATAGAGGCAGGTAGAGGCAGCCTCTGGAAGGCTGACCAGAGGGCTGCTGTGGGGCTGCGGTATGGCTAGCCATAGGCCAGCTAGGAGCTTACTCTTAAGATTTCTTGGTTTGAGGGGAAGATCTCTGTCCTGGGCACTCATCCCTAAGGGGCCTCCTACAACTCACATTCCCTCTGAAAGAGCCCACATGGGCTGGCACTATGACCTTCCCTCCTGCCACCCATTGTGAGAAGGGGGAAGAACTGTCTGAGCATGGCAGTATCCAGCCACACCCAAGGGCCTGGTAACTCAATGTCCGAAGCTTAGATTGTGCCTGATCCAACTGTCTTCCTTCCTCCAATACAACTCCTGGCCCTTCCTTGTCCCTGGAGGGCCTAGCTCTGCTATCTACCTTCTGAGGGGACTCTTCGACCCAGCAGAGAGCCAGAATGCCACCCTCCTATCCCTGGGCCTTGGACTTAGCCCATCTCTCCTTGCCTGGCCATGATTACCCAGTCCTTTGAGGCCAGGTGTTTCCCCTTTGCAGGAGAGAGGGGAGATGTGACCACACTCCAGGAACATAAAGTGCCATTCAGACCCAAGATAAAGAGATTCAGTCCATTTATTCAGGCATGCAGCTTATCGGGTCGGGCCCAGTAAGAGGTTCAGGGTTTCCACTCAATGACTTTGATGGCAATCTGTGCTGCCCGCCGCACGGCCTCACTGGTGTCATTCTCCAGGACACGGAAGATGGGCACATGAGGTTGCAGAAACTTGCGGCCCTCAGGGGCCTCAGCCAGCATGGTGAGGGCCTTGGTGGCATTCAAGCGTGCCTTGCTCAAGGATGAGTCCAACAGGCCCAGGAGTGGTTGGATGGCTTCTGTGTCCAGGGCAGCATACTTCCCTGTGGGCCACCAACACCAAGCATTCCTCAGGGGGCCTCCTGTTCTAGCTCCTCTCACCCCAGCCCAACCCTGGCCTCCAACCTGTGCAGCCTCAGGGGAGGTGCCTTTCCACACTTTCTCACAGGTCTAGCACCTTCCTCTGCCTCCAAACTTGCCCTCACCTCCCAACCCTTCAGCACCTCAACTGGCTTCTCCCCAACTACCTGATGCTTGTCCTACAATTCAGTTTTCACAAGACACAAAAAGTAAAACCCAAGTTTTCATTTATGTGGCAAATGTTTCTTGAGCACCTACTCTGTGTCAGGCACAAAAACTCACATAGCTCTCTCCCTTCTGGTGCTTACAGTCTAGTTGGGGGGCATTAATGTGTAAAGAAGACATTGCTCCTTAACCTTCACCACCTCATCTCTGTCCTGGCCTGCTAAAAGGACAGATGGTTGCCCCCTGGCCCCCATCTTCCTGCTGTGCTCAATGTACTCTTCTCTTTGTGCTGGGACCTGTCCAACTGCCCTCTACCCTGCTGATTCCCACTGTTCCTTGGATCAACACTCATGCCCCTCCCAGAGGAGCCTCGCCCCTGCCCTGTACCTACCACATGCCATGCTTCTCCTCTAGATCACTAACCCTCTGCCACACCCACCAATGTTCACCAGAGGCTGAGATGTCTAGGTTCCTACCACCAAGCACAGGGCCTGGCACATGGCAGGGGCTTGGGGACCCTTGGCTGGAGTGCCAGCTCTGTGAAAAGTGGCCTTACATCCCTAGGTTCTAAGCTGTTGCCTGGACCCACTGTGAGTCCTCTGGCCCTCCAAGAACTCCCACAGGAAGCTCAAGTGAGACACAGCACTGAGGATACCCAAGAGATAAATGTCCAGGGGTGTCCCCTGCCCTGGTGGTCAGCATCCTCATTGCACAACTGAAAGGAGGCTCTGGCTCTAGGAAGGCCCCGACCTCTCCTCTTCTGGTATGTCTCAAATTCCACCTTTAAGGTCTACTGGAGATTGGCTGAGAAGCCAATTCTGGGGGGCTCTGCAGCATGCTGACTGAAAATCAGACCCAGTCAGTCCTCTGTGGAACACCAAGAAAGTATAGAGCATGGGGCTGGTACAGGCAACTGTGAACATGGGGAAGGACAGACAGCTTTCAAAGGTCATGTGGGATTACCCACCCTGGCTTCCAGGTGGGGAAACCAGCCCAGTAGCTCCCGTTAGCTCAGGGTTGGATGACTTAGCATAGAAGCCTGATTGGCTGGGGGGACCCCAGGTGGGAGAGGTAATCTCATACTCTTATTTGCTGCCCAATCCCACCCACTGAAAAAACACCACAAAAGCAAGGCTCCAGTTGTTTGCCTCAGCCCCAAGATAACCAAATCAAGGATGGAAAACTACGTAATTGATCCCAGAATCCAGGGTTACAAGGGTCCTTGGTTGGAGGTGGGAATTCCAGGCTCAGGGAACAGTCTGGGAGGAGGAGACAGAGATCCTAATGGGAGAGTGACCAGGGAGGGACCACAGGTAGGTGGCCCACTGTAGCCAGGAAGAAGGGGGAGGGTAGAACCTCAGGCCCAAATTTGAAAGGACTTCAACAACAGGCCAGAAAGTACTTTGGTGGGGCAGGGAGGAGACAGTAGGATGCTGAGAACAAAACAAGAGTTCTGGAAAGCATGCTGGAGGCTGCAGTAACCGCCACTGCCCAGTAAGCTCCACCACTGCACAGGAGATGCACCTGGCCAGCAGGCTGCCTCACCTTGGGTGGTCACCGTGGCATACATGAGGGCCCCAGAAGCATTGGCTTGCACCTCCTCCACCTTGTCCTTCAGCAGGTGCACCAGGATGGGGATGACATCATGCTGCCACACCTGGTTCTTGCCCTCCAGAGGGATGCTGAGCCAGAGAGGGAACAGCTATGTGGCTTAACTTGTGTAAGAGGAGGTGAACAGGGACAGGACCACCCCAGGGGACACCAGAAAGACTTGTGGTGGGACTATCCCTGGTGGTCTAGGCCTGGCCAATGGGTACCAGGGCACCAGAGAGCACTGGTATAAGGTTTGCGTCTCACCCCCATGCTCAGACAACCTGGGAGCATGGCCTGTGGCCACTGAAGGCAAAAACCACAGAGGAGCCAGGGCAGGGCAGGTGATGGAGCCTTGTCCTAAGATATCACATGAAAAAGAAATGAGACGTCTTCCCACCAGCCCAAAATGGGGAGCAGCAGGACCCAGGGGTGCGAACCACAGGGACACTCGTTTTGACTCCATGTAAGAGCCAGAGCTCACCAGGGATGGGCTCAGCCACACAAATAGCAGCGAGCTGCCAGGGAGACACTGGTACAGAGCCATGCTCAGGAAAGAGGACGCTGTAAGTCACTTCTAATCCTGGCACTGTACGAAGCTGTGAAAATGTACATGATGGACTCCCCACGATCTCCCCTTGAGAACTTGGTCAAAGATGCAGGGGTCTCATGTGTTTGTTCATTCCCACAGCCAGGGCTGACTGAGCACCTTGCAGGCCCTGGGGTTGCAAAGCAGGGTTGCTCTGGCTCGGCACCACTCACGCTTAGGGCTGGATGGTTCTTTTTCCAGGGGACTGTCCCCTGCATTGTGAGATGCTCAGCAGCATCCCCAGCTTCTACCCTCTCGATGCCAGGAGTGCCCCTTCTCCCCAATGTTGGAAAAACTAAAAATGTCTCCAGAAAATGGTGCCTTTTTCCAAGGGGACCAAAGGCCCCCCTGTTTTGAACCCCTAGTCCCAAGCAGCAAACAGGAGTCTCAGGGCTCCCCTTGGGGGTGACACACAAAACAGAAGGGAATAGTGAAAAGCACATGCAGGCCTAGTGGAGGCTGCCAGTTTCCAGAGCAGGTATGGTCCTTAGAGGCTTCACTGGAAAGGGACCTCTGAGCAGAGAGCAGATGGTGACGGGTCTGGGGTGAGGCCCCAGGATCTCCATGTTCACAAGCTCCCAGGGGTCTGGACTGGGGCCACACTTGTAGAAACGATGGCCCGGGTCTCTAGAGGAAATCCCAGATGGAGGGAAAGCCAGGCCTAGGAGAGGCAAGAGGTGTCAGGACGAAGGCAGGTGACTATATCTAAGGCATGGACTTGGGGGTGGAGGAACGGACCACCCATCCTTGGGGAACACCTCTGTGCAGGATCACATGCTGCCTCCCTCCCTTCCTCCTAGCTCTGAGGCTTTGTGTTTCCTCAGGCTCCAGGCCAGGATTTAGACTGTGATTCCATGTGACCATGGGTCACCTGTGCCTCCATTTCCTTACCTGTAAATGTAGATACTCACCTTCCTTGGAGTGTCTAAATGTGCAATTTGTAGGTAATGCCAGGCACATGGGGAGCATTTAGTGACCCTCATCACCACCAGTTCTCCTGTGCTTGCCCTTCTCACAGGGAGGGGGTAACCAACCATCTTGTGTTCCCAAGGACCGGGGGCTTCCTGGGATGCAGGACTGTGAGTGCTAAACCCAGGACACCCTCAGGCCAATAGGGCAGTGGCCACCCCAGAGGAGTGGGTCCTCCTCCTCCCCCCCACCCCGGGCACAAGCAGGCCAGGGGAAGCAGGCCCTGAGGTGGGCTCCCTGGACCTCTGGGGCAGGCTGGCTTGCTGTGGGACAGCAACCTGAGGGCAGCTCAGTTGCCTTCTCTGAGCCTCAGCAGAAGCCCCAGGGCTGGCTACTCCCACCTTCCCCGCTCTGTCCACGTGGACCGGGCTCACCTGACCGCAATGAGCACACAGGCAGCTTTGCTTCGAATGCTATCGTTGGCGCTAAGGAGCTTCTGCTTCAGGAAGGGCACCACACAGCTACTCAGCGCTTCAGTGGCATCCTCCATCAGGCAGGCTGCCAGTGTGTCCAAGAGGAGCTCCTGGATCTCTTCCTCCTCCCTCTGCAGCTTCCACACAAGAGAGGGTATCAGGCCACTATTGACAATGCCCTGGGCTCCTGCAGAACAGGAAAGGGTTCCTCAGCCACCCCTACCTGTTCTGGGTGGCAAGCAGGAGTAAGATTTCTGCAGAGCTGGTGGGGCAGGGGAGGTTTGCAAATGCCTCTGGCTGCTGGGCCCCTGAGCAGCTAGCAGGAGGCTGTAGATGACAAGCCAGAGTGGGGGCCACATTGCCCTGGAGGATCCCCAAAGGTGCCAGCCTTCAGTCACCTGTAACTGAGGGGGGACATCAGCCTTCAACAGGTGTTCAGTACCCTGAGAAGTGCGGCCATCCTGTGTGAGCACAACAGCCATCCCTGTGCGGCCATGCACAGGAGGAGCTTCCCTCTCTTCTCCACTCTGCACCAGAAGGAAGGAGGGGTGACCAGTCAAGCCCCTCCTTCCCACCTGAAACATCTCTAAGCTGCTAGAAACCCCAGACCAATCTGGCCAGCCCTTGGGGAAAGGGAAAAGAGTTTGTGATCAAGTCTGAGGTAGAAGCAAACAGGCTGGCATCTTACATACAAAAAGAGCTGTGCCTCCAACCAAAGATGACAGGAGATCCATGGACTTTGGCCAAGGGGGTCTAAAAAAGTCCCCTTAGGAAGGGAGGCTCCACATAGCAGCATGGCTGGGGCACCATGGTTGTGGGAAGGTGGTGTGGTGAGGCTCCCCAAGGATGGACTCCACTTCCCTTCTTCCCGCTAGCTCCTCCTCCCTCCCAGCAGATGTCCAGAGGGGAACTCGGAACCAGCCCAGGTGGCACCCCCAAGGGGCCCAGCTCCCATGTGCCCAGAATTGCTCCCATAGCAGCCATCACTGGGAAGTGAGTAGGGTACTGATGGGAAGGGCAACCCACCCTCTTCCCAGCCTGCCTCCCAGCCCTCTTCCCGGCCTCCCCAATGGCCCACTCTGCCCACCAAGAAGCCATATATAGCCCCTATGGAGGTGGCCAGCAACACCTCTCTCTTCCGCCTCCCCAGCTAAATCCTCTAATTTACTCTAGAGAGATAAACAAACAGGTTAATTAGCCGAAAGGTCTCTAAGTGCCAATTACCACTAGGGATTTCTTCTTTGAAGACATCACCCCAGCCTTCCTCCCTCACTTACTGAGGATGTCAAATGGCAGGTGCCCCAGGGTGAGGGGGTGGAGAGGCACAGATGCGTGTCCAGTGACTCCCCATGTCCTGGCCTAGTTCTCATTGGGGTGTCATGGTGGAGCAACTAGCTCTGCCCCATTTGTTCTCAGGGCATTCATGACACAGGAAAAGCAGTGTCCCATTGCTTGAAGAGTACTAGGCTTTTGGGGGCACCTATGTGACTCAGTTGGTTAAGCATCCGACTCTTGATTTCAGCTCAGGTCATAATCTCACAGTTTGTGAGATGGAGCCCCTCGTCAGGCTCTGTGCTGACAGCACGGGACCTGCTTGAGATTCTCTCTCTCAGCCCCTCCTCCACTCGCATGTATGCTCTCTGTCTAGCAAAATAAATACACATTTTAAAAAATATTTTTTAAATTTATTTCTAGGAGAGAGAGAGAGACAGCGTGAGCAGGGGAAGGCTAGAGAGAGAGGGAGATACAGACTCTGAAATTGGCTCCAGGCTCTGAGCTGGCAGTCAGCACAGAGCTGGACGCGGGGCCCGAACCCACGAACCGTGAGATCATGACCTAAGCGAAAGTCGGACGCTCAACCGACTAAGCCACCCAGGCGCCCCAATAAATACACATTTTTTTTTTAAAATAAAGAGTACTAGGCTTTTTAAGATTTAATACACACAGATTTCCAAAACTGCCTAGCTTGGACTCCTAAATATATCCAGCTGTGTTAGACAAGTTACTTAACTTCTCTGAGCCTGATTTCCTTATTATTGAAACCAGCCTAGCTGGCAGAGAGTTGTGCAATGCCAACAGGTAGTGGGGGGGGGAGGGGGGACATGCTGTCTGTTAGGGTCTATCATCATAAACCCAAAACAGCTGGACCTACCATAATAAGGAACTTCACCAACTCTGAGACCCACCTAGAGGAGTGGATGCAAAGACAAAAGCTGCAGTTCCTGTCCTGCAGGAACACAGCCTCTGTCTCTCCCCTTCAGCCTCACCCTCCCTATAAGGGCACTGCCAGACCACACACTTGGCCTGCCCCAGGTCCATTTTCCACCTGCCATTTCCCAGGTATCTGCCCACAGGCTCCCTACCTGCCATAGCCCTGTGTCCAACTCAGACACAACATGACCTAGCTCCCCACTGGGGAGGTGACAATTTGACTTTCCAAGGATTTTGTTGACTGGAAAGATTTTTCATAGAGGAAGAAAGTTCCTAGCTAGGAACCTGAGCAAAGGGCTGGGGATGAGGAATTCTTGTGCATCATCAAATTGGGGCTTGACTGTGGCCTCACTTGCACCTAGGCTTTCCAGGGATCCCCTCCTCCCAAAGGTGTTGGACACAGGCTGTGGGGAGGAAGGGCACAGGAAGAGAGTCGAAGTCCAACTGTTGGAGGTGATCACTTCCACTGCTCCCTCCTTTGGTGAGGAAACCAAGGCCCAGAGAGGCAACTCAAGTGCTCAAGGTCACATGGCAGACAGTGGCAAAGCCATGGCCCCAGCAGAAACTCCTAGAAATGCTGAGCACCAGGACCCCGGTTCATTCTGAGACAGAGGGAGAAGATTAAAAATAAAACGCGTGCCGGGTGTGCCTCTCTGCTCGTTCACTTTGCTTTTCAGCTAAAAGGAGAGTTGCAGGCCTGGCTATTTATAACTAACCCAGATCTTCAATGGCTTGTTCAAGTTGGGGCTGGAGGGTTGCACACACCCCAAGGAAACAAACTGGAGAAACCCACTCAGCCCCGCCTGAGTGTCTGAGAGTCAGCCAGCAGGGCTTGGGAGAACAGGTCAAACCAGGAGAAGAACAGGAGGGTGCTGTTGCCTGCATCCAAAGACTAGCAAGATGATACCACTCCCATCTTTGGGTAGTGGGGAGACCAATGACAGAGTCTGCCTGGGACTGGTCATGACAACATAGGTTCATAGTCGCATAGGTGAGGAGTTCCAGCATCCTAGGCACTCTGGGCATGCAGGAAGGGAGGCCCAGGGGAGCGGGGCTTCGTGGGGCATAAGGGCAAAGGCATGAGGGCTGGGTGTATTTGGGGTGGGCCCCCAGTCTGGCATGGCTGGTGTGCTAGGAAGGATTCAGTGGTTGATGAGCCAGAAAGCTCCACCAGTTGCTCTGGAATTCAAGGGACATGATGCCCATGGCATGGAATGCTCTGTGACCGAGTTTTGGTCATTTCCTGGAGATGGGTTGATACTACTTGGAAAGGTCACTCCTCAGCCATCTGTCCCTGCTGGATTGAAGTCTGAGGCCTAATCACTAGGGCCTCCTTCCTCTTTCCACCACAGAGCCCCAAGCTAGTGTCTCCTGGTCCTGTGAGGTTTGAGCACCAGCCCCAGCCCCCAGGGCAGCCACACCTCAGTAAGACTCACTTGTCCAGCATTAGCCTCATGTGGCCACCATGCCCTGAACTGCTAGCACACTGACCCCCAATTGTGCCTGCCTTTGCTCAGGAGGACAAATCCCTGTCCTTAGCTTACTGGGCTTCTCAGTAGCATATGATGTGGCTGACCCCATCTTATCTCTCAAGACACTCTATTCCCGCAGCTCTGGGACCTTCTACTTGCTGGTTTCCCGGCTACCTCTCCTTAATGGTCCTCCATCTGCTTAGCAAGCACCACCCTTTCTCCAGCATCTCCTCTCCTGGGGGGCTCTTCCTTGGCCCCCACCCTCCCCACTCTGTGTCCCCTGCCAGGGCCAGCTCCCTGTCATGGCTGCAGCCAACCACATGGCCCTCTCCTGACACACTCTCACTTAGTGATCCTGCAGCCCTTTGCTGAACTCAGCCTTATGGAGACTCTCTGCTTTCTTATTTTCTCTGGGCTGACTAGTTGAAATTTTTGTTATTTGATTTTGCATATTAAGACAACCTACACCATCTCAGGCGCCTGGGTGGCTCAGTCAGTTAAGCGTCTGACACTTGATTTCAGTTCAGATCATGATCTCAGGGTCATAGGATTGAGCCCCATATCAGGCTCTACGCTGAGTGTGGAGCTTGCTTGAGATTCTCTCTCTCTCTCTCTCTCTCTCTCTACTGCTTTTTCTCTCTCTCTCTCTCTCTCTCACACACACACACACACACACACACACAAAATTGCGGCACATGGGTAGCTCAGTCGGTTGAACATCTGACTCTTGGCTTTAGCTCAGGTCATGATCTCCCAGTTTGTGGGTTCCAGCCCTGCATCAGGCCCTGCACTGACAGTGAGGAGCCTGATTGGGATTATCTCTCTCCCTCTCTCTCAGCCCCTCCCCTGCTCATGCTCTCTCTCTCTCAAAATAAACTTAAAAAATTTTTAAATAAAGCCATTAAAAGCTAGGGGCGCCTGGGTGGCACATTTGAGTGTCCAACTCTTGATTTCAGTTCAGGTCATGATCCCAGAGGCATTGTGCTGAGCATGGAACCTGGTTAAGATTCTCTCTCTCCCTCTGCCCCTCTCCACAACTTGTGCTCACTCTTTCTCTCTAAAATACAATAAATGACTAAATAAAATTTAAAAGTGAAAATAAAATAAAAAGTTAATCTTAAAACTCTCCAGTGGTTCTTAGGTCAACATCACCAATCTCACACAAGGGTCACTAGCCCAGTGGACTGTCCCCAGCTCCACTCCAGCTTTGTATTCTGGCACCCACCCTGCTTGCTGGCTCCAGCCACACATCTTCCCCAGGTTCCTCCAACCATCATGGCTCCTTCACATCCAGCACAGTCCCCACTTTGGAACATGTTTCTTTCCTTCCCCAGATGACAGGCCACCTCCAAACTGTTGTCCCAGTGCCCAGTTCTCCCCCTACACGTGTGCCCAGGGTTCTGGGGAGGGCTCTCCTCCGTGAGGCCTCACACAACTGTAATGGTGGATTACTGCCCCATAGACAGGAAGGTCCACCAGGGAGGGTCAGGCCCATCTAAATCCTAGAACTGTGTCTGTGCAGAGGAGGTCATCAGCAAATGACTGCTATATAAAGTATTATAATCATTAGTAGCCCCCAGGGTCAGATAAGGGAGGTAGCAGCCAGTTCCACTGGGCTGCTTCATGGGCTAACCTCTGATCTCATGCTGGACTGCTGTAGAGGGTCATCTACACCAACATTTAGGTTGCCCCTGCAAACAGCTCAATTCTGACCCTGATCCTACAACAGAAACTGCCCTCACCCATCTCTAAACATGTGTCTACATGCATTTCCCCTCAGAATCACTAAGGACAGTCTATTAGTGTCCCCTTTGACAGAAAAGTAAACTGAGGCTCATCCAGGTGAAATAACTCACCCAAGGGTGTACGGGCAGCAGAGCTGTGTCTGTGCTTCACCCTTAACCCCTCTCACCTCTGATCCACACATCAGGGCAGGACCTGTGCACCTCCTCTTCCTGGTATCACACCCATTGGCTTCTGGGTGGTTCTGTGGGCAGAGGCCCAGCCTGACCCAGCCTGGGGGTTTGAGGGCATGCACCCAGAGGAGCCCCACAATTTCGGCCACCTTCCTCTAGTTCTTACTGGCCACCTCCAGCCAGCGCTGTGCCAGGTCTAGGTTCACCTCAGGATGCCCATCACCAACATCTGTCCTGTCCCTGAGAGTTTGGGCAACTTCTTCACAGGTGGACATGTCATGTCATGGGATATGTAGTCCAACAGTCTCCATCTCACAGCAGAGGGGATATTCCCAGAGAGGTTATGAGATAATGTTGCAATGCTACATCATCCAGGCTGCAGAACTGAACCCCCGTCCCTACCTTCAGGCCATAAACCTGGACTGGGATGACCACCCAATACACCCCACCAGTGGTCAATTCTAGTGCTCCTAACAGTTGGTGGGTGATCCTTGCAATGTGACCATGAGGGTGTAAAGTGATCAGGAAGGTTATCTCCTAGGTTAGCTAGGAGAACCTGCATCTTACCAGGGATGCTCTAGAATATACCAAGCTTCAAGTTACAATGATGGAAAAGGCAGACAGTGGCATCAATATCTTGGCTCTCTGGCTCAAGTCTTTTAAGCACAGGAGCAAGGGACTCCTGGCTCTGAGGCCCACAGATGGGCTCCCCCGGAAATTGAAAACAGAATTTGGCAGACTGGTTCACGGGCATTTGGCTGAGAGCTNCGTTGGTTGCCTATTAATTTTCTGGGTTGTTTCCTTGGCTGTGCAGAAGCTTTTAATCTTGATGAGGTCCCAACAGTTTATTTTTGCTCTTGATTCCCTTGCTTTTGGGGATGTGTCAAGTAAGAAGTTGCTGCGGTGGAGGTCAAGGAGGCTGTTTCCTGCTTTCTCCTCTAGGGTGTTGATAGTTTCTCCACAAGCTTCTTAAAGGCGGCAATGGGGGGGGTCCTGGCCTTAACTGAGCTGGCTGGCTCCCTCCCACCTCTCTGATCTGAGGGACAGATCCTGGGCCCTTCCTTCTCTCCTCCTTTTCAAGGCAACCTTCTGTGGCCAGGATTGCCAGGGACCCTTTAAAAAAAACCCTTCACCCTGTGGGAGCAAGCAGCAAAGATGACTAATGTTCCTCTCATCGCTGCACTAACCTCATTGGTGTAAACCTTTACGGTTTGCATAGTCTCATAGCCTTTCACACTTTCTAGCGGTTTGTCGCGACAATTGAGGGAAGCAGGTGCCACTAGCCCTACTTTGCAAAACAGGCTCAGAGAGGTCAGTTGGTTGCCCAAGGTTGCAGAGCTTAGAAAGTGTCAAGCCGAGTTCAAGTTCAAACTGGGGGAGGGGAGCGGAGCCCGGGCCTTCCGGCACTATTAGGCGCAGTCTTTAGTTCTTTGAGAAGCAGGTCCGCTAGCTCGGCGCCGTGCCTTCCGCGCAGCCAGATCCTGGGGACGCCTGTGCGGGCAGCACCAGCGCGTGCGGGACTGCGGCGCGCGCTGAGCCGCGGCCCCACCCCTGCCCGTTGCCATTGGGCCGCACATGTATCTGTCAGCCACTCTTGTCCAATGGGAAGAGAGCCGGCGCTCGTGGCNCGGCCAGGCCTTTGTGCTAGGGATCCGCCTGGGCGGGCGGGTGGGGGGGCGCCGGGGAGCAGCTAAAGGGATGCCTGGTCGGGTTAGGGGTGACCAGGGCAGGGATGCCTGCGAGGTGAGCAAGGGGCGACCACAGGCCAGGCAGGTGCTGGGAAGGGGGGCTACTGGGCCGAGGAGCCGGCAGGAGGGGGTGGTTACGGGCCCTGGAGGTGGGCAAGGGCTGCCGGGGATGCGGCGTCGGGGGCCCCAGAACAGTCGCTGGTGCGGAGCCCGGGCCAGGCGACCTGCAGGAAAGGCGCTGAGGCGGGGTCTCCCTCCCAGGGGAGCGGGGAGGAGGCGACCCTGGCCTGCAGGAGCGCCGACGCGTGGCCTTGGCTGAAACGGAGGAGAGGGCCCCGGAGGCCTGGGCCCAGGGCCGAGTGGCTCGCAATTTTCCGTCACTGGTCTTGCAGAGAGCAGGTTCTTTGGAAGCATTTAGAGCAAGAGATGAGTATCGACCTGCTGCGATTGTGATATGTTCCTGGCTCAGTATTTTTTTCCCTTAAAAGGTGGTGGGGGTGTTGGGGTGTTTGGGGGGAGGGATGTGAGGGCCTCGGGGCTGGGGCTCTATCCTGCTGGAGATCCACGGGGGCTCTGTCTGCATGGTGGTGCTGAGCCTGTCTGGGTGATGATGGCAGGAATCCGCCTAGGCCAAGAATTGAGGTGCTCTGTTACAAGAGAGAAGAGGATGGGAAGGCAATGCCGAGACCAGCGTTCCCTGGAGTCCCTGTCTCAGGATGGAGGGACCTGCCTGGTAGGCGAGGTCTGCCTGTTTTTGTGAGGCAGCCCAGCCCCTGATGGGCTCCCTTGTGCCCAAGTGATTTCCCTGCTCTGGAGACTGAGTCCGGCTGTTAGGCTCTGTCTAGAGGAGGCTCCTTGGCCAAATTCGATTAAACAAATATTTACTGAGCATTTGCTCCCCCAGAGCCTGGTGCTGAGGTGGGAGTGGACTAGGCCTGCCCTCCCAAGACTGACTCACCACCCCACTGGGGAGAAATGTCTCTCAGATAACCCGAAGCTGAGTGTGGGTGCCAGGACCTCTGGAGGGACCTCAGAAATGACCTGGGCTGGAGTCAGATGGGCGTGTGAGCAGAGTGACATTTGAACTGGAGCTTAAAGGACATGAACACAGATGGGGTGGGCATTGTGGGCAGAGGGGAGAAAGTGGAACAAACCATAGAAGGGCACTCAGGCAGTTGTGTCTGGCAGGAGCACAGGATGTTCTTGGGAAGACATAGGTGGTGTGGCAGGAAAGGTGGGGGGTGGGTTGCACAGGAGCTAAAGGAGCAATAGAACACCCCATTGCTTGTTAGCTGTGGCTATTCTAGGTAGGCTGCAGTTTCCTCATCTGTAAAATGGAGCAGCTCTGTGACCTAGGAGCTGGGGTGTGCCTGGGGAAGGGCCTAAAAGACTCTGGGGTCTCCTTGCAGCCTAGGACTGCTCTTCCAGGCACTTTGTCTTATGGGCAAGGCCAGGATACTGGGTAACCAACAGCCTGGTCCCATTCCTAGCCAGGATGGAGAATGATATTTAGTTGGCGACTCTGCCCCTTTGGGGCATAGACGTATGTGAACAGTAACAGGGAGGCTTGGGAGTCTCCATTTAGGGGCTGATCGCATGGGAAGGCCTGGCCGTGCTGAGATGAAGTTGTGTGCCTTCAGTGACAAGACACACCTTGTGCTCTAGGGACAAGACACTGGCACTTGGTTTAAAACTCTTGGGTGTCCCTCTAACAGACATTGATTTTCTGAGACAGGAGGTGAATAAGACATAGTCCCTCCCCTTTGGAAGGCCAGTGACACTTTCTGCCCTAGATCTGCTCACTTGCTCATTCCTAGGGACGTTTTCACTCTCCCTCTGAAGGGGCTGTTACTCATGTATGTGGCATACCCCCCCAAACCCCTAACACATACTTTCAGCATTTGGCTTTTGGCTGAGCCCCATGTTGCTGCAGGGAGAGCAGGGCCGGCCTGCCCTCATGGGGGTGCAGATTGTGCCAAGAGGGTTAGAGCCACTTCACTCTTGTGCTTGTTGCCAGGCTACATTCTGGGTCCGGCAGGGTCTGTGGGACTCTAGATTTGGGGTGTGGAATGGATTCCTCCCTCTGTCTCCAACCTCTCAGCTCTTCTGTTTCCTGGAGTCTTAGGAATTCCTTGGTCCAGATCTCAGAAGCTTCTAGGGTGATTCCAGGAACTTCTGGGTAACCAGGTAGACTTGGCAAGGCTGCCCAGAGCCCCTGTAAGAGGCCAATGGGATGGAAGACTGAATGGTGGGAAGGCTGGCCTGAGTCTTCGAGGTGTGGCCTCAGCAGCATGTTTTTCTGCGTGTTTTTCTCATGTGTACGTATGTGTGATGGCAGCATGTGCCGTGCCTTCCTTCCCTGGATGTGAGGATGAGGCAGCCCTGTCCTGTCTCTTGCTAGCCCTCAGAAGACCTAAAATGCCATGAGGGTATAGGGCGTTCTTGCTGCTGCTGACCGTGGCTGGGCTTGAGGAACTCTGGAAGAAGTAGATTAGCACACTGTTCTCCCACAACCCCAGGAAGGAAACCTGGGGTAACTGAGCCTCTAGACATACGCTTGCAGGCGCTGTGGTTGGCAGGAAACAGGGCAAAAGAAAATGGATAGGGGCATCAGGGCAAATCCTGAGGATCAGCCCCAGAGCGGTAGCCTGACACACCTTAGGCAGACCAGGGATTGATGTGGAAAGGCCCAGATTCCCCAAAGCAGGTTCAGGGGGCCCTCCAGTTGAGGCCTCCAAAGGCCTGTGTCAGGCCCTAGCCCTGTCGCCCCCAACGCAGCCGTATGCTGACTGAGCTTCTTTGTCTTCATGCATGAACAGAGCCAAGAGTTCCCTGCCCTATCCCTGCAACTGTCTCTGCACAGGACCTCCCTGTGCGTCTGGTCCCTTACATGCGTCCACACTGACAGGGAAGATGCTTCACAGTAGTGAACTGATGGGGCCTAACCACAGGGACCATCTGATGGAGCACATGGGAGATGTCAGCCCTCTGTACAGAGCCCAAGGAAATGGATATGGTTCATGCATTCATTCATTCCTTTGGCTAATATTTACCAGAACCTGCCGAGTACTAGGCACCGTACCAGGCACAGGGATATGGTGAGGAGCAGGACAGATGCAGTGTCTGCTCTCATGGTGCTCACAGCAGGCCCAGAGAGGCTGACACAACACTTGGGTAACTGAATGCCAGGTAAGGTAGGTGCTGTGAAGAGAACTAAAGAAAATGGGAGGGGGAGGGTCAGGGAGTCCCTCTGTGTGGAGGGGCCATTGGCACAGTGCCATGGAGAGTGATGGGTGAGTCACGACTGAAAGGGAAGAGCACCAGGAGAGAGGATGGCAGGTGCAAAGCCACTGAGGCTGACCCACTTCTGCTGTTGGAGGGCCCACCAGAAATCCAGGCAGGAAGAGGAGAGAAGCTGTTACAGCAGGGGAAGGAGACTGCAGACCCAGTGCAGTGAGAACAATAGGGGTCATGAGAAATGGTTGGATGGGGATTTATTTTATTTTATTTTATTTTTTTAATTTTTTTTTTTTTTTTATTTCTAGGAGAGAGAGAGAGACAGAGTGAGCAGGGGAGGGTCAGAGAGAGAGGGAGTCACAGACTGAAACAGGCTCCAGGCTCTGAGCTGGCAGTCAGCACAGAGCCCGATGCGGGGCTCGAACCCATGAACCGCGAGATCATGACCTAAGCGAAAGTCGGACGCTTAACCGACTAAGCCACCCAGGCGCCCCTATTTTAAAGAGGTACCTAATGATGGACAGGAAGCATGGACATCTGGGTGGCATTAGCAGAGAAGGAAGATATGGATTCCTTCATGAGAGGTGGAAAATTGGAAATTGGGTTAGACCCTGGTGGACATGGACATATGTGGCCGTCAGAGGGGCGAGTGAGGTTGGGGGTAGAAACCTGGAGTCCTTGGCACCAGGTGTATGGGAAGCCAGGGACTGGCCAAGATCACTTGAGGATCAAGGGTAGGTGGGACCAGAGGGGTTGGGTCAGGCCTCAGGGCCCTCACCTATCAGAGCATGAGCTGAGAAGGAGCTTCCAGAAAAAAGATTAAGAAAGATTGACCAGCAAGTGAGGTGGGAGCACAATCATGATGGCTATGTGGCATGGTGTGGGGGAAGGCTGTGAAAGAGGGTGTTCTCAGGAGAGCAGGTCCCCTGAGGCAAACCCCGAGGTACACATGGGGTGCATGGGGACTAAGCAACAGGGGTAAGACCAGCTATATGATTTGCGGGGCCCTACTTAAAAGTTATTAAACATTTCAAGACAGTAGACCATTACACGAGGCATGGGGCCCTGTATGACTGCCCAAGTGCTCGCCCATGAAGCCGTTTTGGCCCTGGGAAGGCAGTGCCACAGGCTCACCACCATGTCCCCCCTTTACTTCCCTCCCTTGGACAGTGGGCAGTTTGGCACTTGGGGCCACTGGGATCAGTCGGAGCCAGCCTGCAAGCCTCACCCTGGACTCCTGTGAGTGCTACTTCTTCCCCCTCTGTCCTTTGACCTCGGGCAGGAGGTACAGTTTGAAGGCTGAGGGCTAGGCAATCCTGTTGGCAGGACCCAGGTGAGCGCGGCAGATGGCTTCACACAACAATGGCTTCCTTGAGTTCATCTCTTTTCCAAAGGAACCTGCTATATCACAGAGTTTTGAGTTATTTGCTTCTAAATTAAGGTTTAACTCTCTTTTAGAGACATCCCTGGAGAACCCATCAAAAAGTGCTAAGAAATGAGACTGTTAAAAACCGTGGTACAGGAAGAGGCCTTACAGTGTCAAGCCCAGCGTTCCTTCCAGCAGCCCTTAGCCAGAAACACACCCATCCGCAAGGGCTTGTCCAAGCCAACTGTGCCTCTTCTGGCTGGCAGACAGTGGTCAGAGCAAATCTTTCAGAAAGAGACCCTGACCCAACTGAATAGCCCTCCCCAACTCTGGGCTGGAGAGCTTTGCAGACAGGGTTCCAGGACCTGAGCCCTGACCCCCTTAGCAAGGCCCTGTGAGCCAGAGAGGTCAAGGTTGTGGTGTTGGAGCAGAGGACAGTAAGCTCAGTTGTGCACATTTCCCCCAGAGCCCAGATGCAGTTGTTCACAGGGACAGCAATGGAACCTGTTGTGGACGACAGTGAGTGAATGCCTTCGAAAAGCAGAGGTTCACTTTATCCTTCCACTACCAGCTCCTCCAAGAAGGGGCTGAATTTTACCTCAGTGTAGTCCTCAGAGTTGAGGAGACTGAGATAGTAGGGCCTCAGGAAATGGTTGTTGAAGGAGGAAATGAATACTGGCAAGTGGACAGGGCTAACATGACTTTTTGAACCACATTCATGCAGAGGGCTGGGCTTCCTGGGGACTACAGCCCTCACACTGGAGAACAACTGCTCCAGCTCAACCCTCTGCTCCCAAGAGGTTGTGCCTTTGGGTCGCAAGAGGTGTGTCTTTGGGCTTTAGGTCTGGCTGACAAACACAAATCACCTACAGGTGGACACCACTGAGTGCATGCCAGTGAGGCCCTGGTTCGTTCACAAGCCAAGGCATATGGCTGTCTCACTTCTCACGCTGCCATTATAGGCACAGGTCCCTGCCACTGGAAATCAGATGCCTCAGGCTGACACCTGGCCCCTCAGTGACGTGGTGTGACCTGCTAAGGCCTTGGTCCGATGTTGAGGTTTCACATGGTCATGACAAATAGGGTCATGTCCATGGGAAACCGTTGTAAGAGACCAATACAAGATCCTGGTGGTAGGGAAGGAACACAGTGTCTGCAGTGACCATGTGATGGCTGAATGATCTTTCTTTGGCCTCTGCTCAGCAGAGCAGCTTGATGCAGGAGGAAAAGCACTGGACAAGAAATTAGGAGACCTGGGTTCTAGTCCCGGCTCTGCCTGTAATGCTGATGCTGGTGAAGCCTCTTCACTCTCTGGGTCTCAGTGTCCTCACTTTTACATTGGCCTTGCAAGAGTTTAGAGAGTTTTCATTTCTTGTACCAACTTTGGAGTGACTGCCCAAAGCACAGAGTGTTAAGAAGAATTCTGAGGCTGTGTTATGTATGGCTCAGAGGGAAAGTGGTCATGGTTAAGGAGTGATGTCCACAGTGGGTATTGGAGGGAGGATTTAGACTCAGATGTGTTTGCCAGGGACTGGCTGACTCCACCCACTACACCCTCACTCTTGCCTAGAAACTTCAGCTCATTTTTTTTTTTTTAATGTTTTTTATTTCTGAGAGAGAGAGAGACAGCATGAACAGGGGAGAGTCAGAGAAAGAGGGAGACACAGAATCTGAAACAGGCTCCAGGCTCTGAGCTGGCTGTCAGCACAGAGCCCGATGTGGGGCTTGAACCCACGAGCAGTGAGATCATGACCTGAGCTGAAGTTGGAAGACGCTTAACTGACTGAGCCACCCAGGTGCCCCAGCTTCAGCTCATTCTTCATCTCTCCTTATGTGCCCCTTCTTCCGGACACTGACTCTGATCCCCAGATTAGGTGAGGACTCACCTCCTCTTCAGTACTTCCTCACTGGCATCCTGAGTCTAACAGGCAACCCAGGACCCTATGAATGTCTCTTCCCATGGCAGCCTCTTTCTGTACCCTGAATGAATGAATGAATGAGCAATTGAGTGAGCTTCATACTGAGCTCCAAGAAGGCTGCCTGGAATTAGGAGACCAGGTGACCACAGAAATGGTGTTGTAGTGGTGGGGACAGTGCAGGAGAAGGAGATGAATGATAGAGAGGGCTATGAGAAGGTCCTGTGGCACCCAGTGGTCCTGTCTGACCTCAGCCATAGGGCAGCTTACCAGGGTGAACATGGGAAATTGCTCCACACTGCCCAAAGGGGCTTCCAAAGACCCTGCTTGACCATGGGTTGGAGTACTTGACACCTGCAGCCTTCACCCTGACTCCATCAGGTCCTGGTGACCAGAGCTGGCGCTGCACTTCCATACCCCCTGGCCACATGGCAGCAAGCACCCCTTCCCACCCCATCTGCTGTGACCCAAGCTGCCCCGGCTGTGTGCAACTTCAGGCCTGTACCATGTGTCCCCTCTTGCTTCCTGTGGCCCCATGGAGTAACCACCAGGACCAGCCAGCCAGTCCCCATCAGCACATGTGGGGTACAGTGGCCCTGTCCCCAAGCTGGGCTTTCCTCCAGCTTGGTCACATCCCCTCACCCAGTCCATTACCTCTGATATGCTGTGCAAACATATTTCTCAATAAAATGCTGGGAAGAAAAATAATTAGAGTGTTGCCTCCATTATCCAATTTTTGATTAATCAAACTCTCTTTGTCCTCGGCCAAAATCTATTCATTTCCCTTAAACACTGGGCCAGTGCCAGGCATTGATTTCCTCTATGATAACACCATGCACGTATGCACGCACATCCCCAGCCCTGCCCCACCTCATGGCAGGGAGGAGGGCGCAGAAGCACTGACAGGGCTGTCTGAGGCCCTAAACTTATCTGCCTCCTTCAGGAAGCCACATCACACCCACCATCCCTGCCCCAGCTCCTCCAGCTCCTCAACTGGGCTTGGCTCCTATGTGGCCTGGGTCTCTGGGTGTGTTGGTTTTGTCTTGCTGGCTGTTCTGGGGCTCTCCTGGGGTGGGTGAAGGATGGAGGACTGGTGTGGAGGGAGTGTGGGGCATATGACCACTGTGGCCGCTGAGGACTGGGGCAGAGGGAGTGCTGCAGCCCCAGGCGGTGTCCTGTCACTGGCACAGGAAGGCTGGAACTGGGAGGCCAAGGGTGAGGACCAGGGTTTGTGAGGGGCCTCAGGGCCCTGCGGGAGGGTTAGAGTTGGGGTGGGGGCAAGCTTCCGGTGGCAGCAACGGAAGCCCAGTCCTGATGGGCTTACCAGATGAAGGGACATCTGGGCTGAGGGCTCAGAGGCAGAGCAGTATCAGGATTGGTCAAGACTAGGTGAGAGGTGGTCACACATCCACCGTGTCTGTTGAGGGGAGGCCAAGGGCCTTTTCAGAAGACTTCCCAGAAGTCCCTGGCTCTCCCCTCCCTGTGATGAGTTGGCCCTGCCCTCATTCAATACAAAGGGCTGGGATGGATTTATCAGCACCTGCTTCCTGCCTGGTACTTCTGGGCCTGTGGGACACATCGTTGGCACACAGACCAACAGCCCCTGCCCTGTGAAGCTATTGTGTAAGTGTGATGGAGCAGGAGGTGGGGAGGGGCAGTAAACCTGTGTGCCATGGTAGAAAACACAGTGTTTCTACCTTACTGACACCTGGCCCCTCAGTGACGTGGTGTGAAGCTGTGTGCCATGGTAGAAAACACAGTGTTGTGGACATTTGGAGAGTCATAAATAGCATGGGCAGGGAGGCTTCTCGAGGTGGGGGCATCTGAGCCATTTGGGGAAAGGATGGATTGGCTCTCTGGACAAAGAGTGTTCCAGGCAGAGGGAACAGCCAGTGCAGAGGCCCGAGTTGAAATTGTGGATGATACTCAAGGGACAGCAGGAGGGCCAGTGCAGCAGGGGTGGAAAGTAGAGGGGGCATGGTAGGGCAGGAAGAGAGGCCGAGTCACAGAGCCCTAGGGCCCTGGGAGGACTCAGACTCTGGCTCAAAACTAAGATGGCGAGGGGCACCTGGCTGGCTCAGTTGGTTAAGCGTCCGGCTTCAGCTCAGTTCATGATCTCGTGGTTCATGGGTTCAAGCCCCGTGTCAGGCTCTGTGCTTATAGCTAGCTCAGAGCCTGGAGCCTGTCTTCAGATTCTGTGTCTCCCTCTCTTTCAGTCCCTTTCCTGCTCACGCTCTCTCTCTCTCTCTCTCTCAAAAATAAATAAAACATAAAAAAATTTTTAAAAATATACCTAAGATGGCCAGCTAGCAAAGGTTTGAGCACAGGAGAGATACTCTGCCTTATAGTCTGACAAGGATCCCCTTGGCTGTTGGGGGAGCACAGAGTGCAGGGGCCAGGAGAGAGAAAGGGTGCCTGGAGATCACTGTGGCAGTCCCAGTGAAGGGCTGGGGACTTGGAGGCTGGTGACTGATTCCAGACAGAGGGCTCCTCCAAGGCCAGTTAGGCCTATCCCTGACCTGAGGCACTGGGTTCTGTTAGAAGGAGTTGGGGCAGGAGACAGAGGGAGGCAGAGCAAAGCATGCAGTAGACATATGCCACAGATGCCCCCAGGTCCCCTTTTATGCCAGCACACTGTCCCCAACCACGTTAGTGTTGCCTGCTCACAGCTGCACCCTTTGCTAGAGAAGTGCCTTGAGCCCTGAGAGGCCCTGTCCTGTCCCTTAAGGTGAAACAGCCTTGATTTCCTTCAGACTCCACAGCTCCCTGGGATCAGGCCATAGCGAGAAGGTGGCTGAAACCACACCTTTGCCTGGTTCCCTGCCTGGCCCTGTCCTGTTTGCCTCTCTCCTGAACCTGCTTCCCTGGGTCAGTCACATGCCCAAGAATCACCATCTCGGGCTCTGCTTCTCAAGAACTCCACCAACAGGGTCAGAAGCTGCTGCAGGCTTAGAGGTTCCTGGGGGGTCACTCGGCATAGATGAGAGGACCAGTACCAGCCACTGAAAGTGACCTGCAGCAGCCTCCAGGGCAGGGGCCTCATACTCAACAGCCTGCGGACCTGTGTGCGTTCAGAAGGCTTGGGAAGCAGGCTGTGGGGAAGGGCAAGAAATAAAAAGGGAACAGATGGGAGGTAGTGCTCACCTTCCAGGTGAGAAAGATTAAAAAAAAGGAGTTGCACAGAGGCGGGGGAGGGGGGCTCAGAGAAGGAGATATGCACCTGCCTGGCCCATAGAGTCCTCAGCAAAGAGGGTCTGGCCTGGGGCCTGGTAGCTAGAGTGGGGGGTAGGATCTTGGGATGCCACACTCAGAGGCAGGAAATTACAGGGCAAGAGACCCAGAGTGGTTAAATCAGAGTCTTTACCCAGCCCACGGGCCTGACTAAAAGTCAACAGTTACCTCCCCTATGGAAACGGGGAGCCAGGCTCCACCCCAGGCAGCAACCCCTTCCACTCAGCTTTTAGTAAAGGCCACATGTCTTCCCTGCACATCTGTGCCTCCCTCCCCCTTGTATGTGGAACCTTTTCATTTTTATTTATTTATTTACTCCTGGCTCAGAAATCTCTGGCCTGATTTCCTCCTGAGTCAGTGTTCCTCAGGCGATGCTATCGCATCTCATCTGGTCAGCCTTAGCGGCTGTGAGCTAGAAGGCTGAGGGCATCTAGAGCCACAGGACAGTACAGGGCCATAGGGAATGGCCTCCCTGGTCATCTTCAGTACCCTGAGGCTGAGGGGCTGTCTAGCTGGGGTAGAGCCATTTGTTGGGGCCCCTCTGCAGCTGGGGACACTGTGCACCCAACCTTGGTCCTTCTCCCATCTGCTCAGACTCTGGCTCTGAAATAAGCAGGGAGCTAGGAAGAGGCAAAGAAAGGGGGGCTGCTTTTAAGAGGAGACTCACTGTGGGTCTGCCAGTGCCAGGCCAGTTGGGCGGGTTGGGGGGATATGGTAAAGCTAATCCAATGGCCTGAGGCCCGGTGGCTATGGAGTGGCTGCAAAGAACCCAACACACAGAGTCCTGTTTCCCCAGCTCAGAAGTGTCTCACATGTGCACATGCTACCATTTTTTCAAAGAAGCTGTTGTGATCAATGAAATGCAGTCATCTACAAACCTTATAGAAATCTTAATGCTCTAACCAAGCTCTAACCCTTTTACCCCCGTCACCAATGCTCACTGAATGAATGGGAGTGCTCTGATACTGCGGTAAGTGTGCTGGCTGAATGCTCCAGAACAACAGGTGGTGGGTGCCCTGCACTTTGGCACCCATCCCTTTGAGTCACTGGTGTTTGGCCTAAACCTGTGTGTGCCAATTGTACTTGTCATTGTGACTACATCCTTGAACACCATATACACTGATGAAATATGAATGTAAAGAGGGATTCTGTGGAAATTCAGTGGATGCTTTAGAAAACCTCAGTACAAACTGTGATTAGGTTTGGTTTGGGCCAGACAACTTTAAGACTGGGGACAGAGAGCCATGACAACCTAGGATTCAGGCCCTGGGTACTTCACCACCTTACATTGCCCAGAGAAAGTCAACTGGACCTCACACATAGTGTACTCTGGTTTGAGAAGGAACAGTGACAGTAACTCCAGTAAGTGAGCCTGTGCTCTGAGAAAAGATGGCCTGCCCTCAAAATTGGCAAAGGAATGTATGATTATCTGTCTTAAGTTAAAATAAAATGTTTAAAGTTGGTATTATCATACTTATGACTCCCTGTGTTAAGTCATATTTCAATATGCCAATCAGCCAGAAGTCCCAACTTTGATGTGGCAACTTATGGTCATTAACAGATCTTAAAAATATACCTATAATAAATACACACACACACACACACACACACACACGCATGTACACATGCATGCACCCCTGGTGCAATCTACAGGGTTGGTTTTTTGTTGTTTTTTAAAACGTTAGAACGGTGAGGGGTAGGTCCTTCTACCTGAAAAACTTGTAAAACATGGGTCAGTAATAGACAGGAGCCAGGGAAGGGGCTGCTTGCCCACACTGTAGAGCTCCCTCCTGGGCAGGCCAGCCTGGAAGCCCCTTCCTCAGGACCACTCCAGGGGAGAGTCCAGGAGCAACTTGCAGGGAAGTGTGGGGTTTCTCAGTGTGAGGGAGACCAGGAGATGCTGGTGCACAGTGTGGGAGGGACGGAGTGCACAGATGTGCTCTCTCCCCTCATGCCTTTTCCTGGCTCCTAACTTATTTTCAGCAGGATGAGAAATGGTCAGGATAGGGTTTAGGGTGAGAGCACAAGCCTGCTGGGGTGGGAAAGGGCAGGGTGAACTCCCAGGGGTGGTAGGAGGGAGATGCTGAAAGGCTCAGGAGGACTCTTGCCTGCAGCCTGGGGAGGGGTGGGTGAAATGCCTTCGGGCATTTGGGGCAGGGTGGGCACCGGCATAGGGGTCGGAGTCCCCTACTGGGGTCTCTGAGACCCAGTGTGGATGGCAGTAGACCCTCCACATAGGCCCCCAGGCAAGGTCATGTGAGGTAACGCACTCAGAAGGGAGTGCTGGGAAGCTTCGGAGCTGTGAACCAGTAATTTTTGGTGTTCGTCCATCTACCCATCCATCTGCTCCGCACATCTTTACAGAGCTGGCAACGGAGAGGAAGAAGGAGGGTAAGGTGGGCCTCAAGCAGGAGGTCAGACCGACCTGAGGGCACGGTGGGTATGCTCCCGGCAGACACCTGCAAGGCAGCCAGTGGCCCAGAGGCCTAAGAAGGGCCAGTCCTAGGCATCCCTGCTGGACTCTCCCAGGGTGAAGTCCAGTCCCAGGCTGAGCCAGTAGCACACGACACTTAGCTCAAGGTCACACAGAGGCAGGCGGCGAGTCTCCACTGAGTCCCTCAGGCTCCATGGGGGCTACCTGGTGCTGCGACAGTCAGGGGGCCCTCACAGGGAGGAAGGCTCTTGCTTGGCCTCAGAGGGGGACGTTTTCAGTGGGGTGGGCTGGGGCAGGGCACTGTGACAGAGGGATGGGGGACTCAGGCAAGGAGGCAGGACCAGGCTTCTGGTTGGGGGGGGTCCCAGGAAGGAAGGTTTGGAGGCTGGCTTCCCCCAGAGGGCATCTCCTAGGAGAGTGGCCTGTCCCTGTCCCCCACCCAGTGATACTGGCACCAAGGCAAGCAGGGCTTTTATCTCCTCAGGAAGATAAGGCTTTTTAGTCCAGAAGTATGTGTTGTTGTGTCCAAAACCATTGGAGCATTTGGAATGGGGCGACCCAGATTCTGCTATACGTGATGCTGCTCAGGCTCGCAAGCTCTAACGTGTGGGGGAGACATGTTGCCTTCAGTCGCACTCCTGGGCCTTGCCTTGCTGGCCTTTCCAGGGAGCCCACATGTCCAGCGTCCCACCTAGGGACTGGCAGCAGACTGCCCACAGTTTCTGGGTGCAAGTTGATGCACTTGCCCACCCCCTCAAAGGCACTTTCGTGGGAGAAATAAGGTCTCAGTGGGGCCAGGGAGTGAAGGTCCTTGCCATGGCAGCCATCACTGAGCCACTCCCTAGGGAATCACGGGAAGGATGTTGCTCAGGTGGGCCTGCTGTGAGCTGGGCCCAGGCCAGGCAGGGTCTTTTCTGCCCGACTGAGCAGTTGTGGCAGTGTCCCCTCAGGTGTCCCCTCCCTGCCTGCCTCCTGCTCTGGCCCCCTCTCCCACTATCTTGCATGAAGTGCAGTCATGTCTTGTCACCTCCCTAGACCTTCCCGCCACATGCCTCTGTTCCCTCTTCTCCACGGTGCTGCCCTTTATCAAAAATGTCCTTGCACACTTATTTTCTCATGGTCCCCTCAGCCAGAATATGAGCTCCTTGATGCACAGACTCAGCTTGTTCCCCCCACCCCCCAACCCGTGTCCCCAAGTCCAGAGCTGAGCCACCACACACAAGGCTTGATTCCCAGAGGGCGCAGTGATGATCATCTGGGGCCTAGTGGTTGATTGAGTGATTGATTGATTGCCCATTTGGATCTGAGTGTAGAAGGCCTCAGGCCTGGTTACAGATGTCCACTGAACCCCGTGCTAGGTCATTTAGTGATGGGAGAAGCAGCAGAGGGGCCCCTGATGAACAAGCAAATGGAAGTGAGCGGAAGAGGGGGCGACTTTCTGAGGTCAGAGTGGTGCTCTTTCCTGAGACGAGAGACATCCTCTGGTCTGAGTGAGGACAAGGGATGCGCTGCTGGTACTCCTGCCCCACTGTCTCTGCCCACGGGTCCCAGCTAGAGGACCTCTGGGCCCAGGTTCTCTATGTACCCGTCTGCACCCCCAGATCATACAAGGTGGCCTGAGGCCACAGCTGTGACCAGCACTCGCCCTCCCCAGGAGGAGGGTAATCCTTTTTCATTTCTCTATCAATCCCTTTCCTTCAAGGAGAAAATTTCAGTTTGGTGCCAGTGTGGCTCTCACACCCTCCAGTGCACTAATCCCAGTTGTTTAACAAACAGCCAGCGCCCTGCTGGCCCTTCCATGGGCAGCGTCCCTGCAGGCAGCAACGACACCAGCTTACAGTTTAGGTAACTTCTGCCTACGGCAACCCCAGCTTTCCATTTAAGTACAAATACGAAGTCATTTTTAAAGTATGTCTAAGTAAAAGACACAAGTCAATTTAAAGAGGAACTTGGAGTAAGTCACAGCAGGTAAGCAGGTTGTGCTGTGGGGATGGGAGGCGGTAGGCCCCCATGGAGGCTGAGCCCTGCAGGCTGCCAGCCAGGCAGCCCTGAGGAAGCCCCCCACCATGCCCCCTGCCGCCTGCTCCACAAACCCTCGTTCCTGCATCTGTATGGTCATGCCCATGTCCCTGGGACGCTATAAGGCTGATTCAACAGGACACATGTGTGAGGACAGGTAGGCACCCAGGGAAGGGCTGACCCACACGTGACAGAGATGCTGCCTGTGTCCCCCACATGGCTATGGCAGCACCTTCCCCTCCTGGTGGCCTCAGCAGCCTGAGGAGGCAAAGTGTGGGCTTGGAAAGTAAAGCCAAGCCTGGCCCTGACACCATAATGCCCAGCTTCCTTGGGACAGACCCTTTCCAGGCCCAGCCCATAGTTTTCCCTGATGGTCCAAGGACACAAGGAAACGGCACCATGAAGACTCTGCTGGGCCCTGGCAACCAGACCATTATGGCAATGCATGCAGACAAGGGCAGTAACACAGCTGTAGGGTGCTGGCAGGTGGGCACAGCAGTGCTAGGGAGGTGAATGTACTATCTTGGGGCCTCACCATGTTCAGACAGGGGAGAGGTGGAGAGTTGAAAGGGGAGGGAAGTCCAAACCAGCACAAGAACGGGGCAAGGAGAGGACATCGGCTGATGCAAGACCACAGAAGAGCCACCAAGAAGACGCCTGCAGGTCCAGGCTGGGCTCTAGAAGACCTAAAGAGGACTGCAGACAAGGAACAGCAGCACATGACACTCAGGCAGGAAGGAGCGTGCACAAATGTCGACCAAAAGTAGAACACTGGATTCCAGTGTGCCAGGCATGAAAGGGCAGTGGGAAACATTTCCTTACTAAGAGGAGGAAAACTGATAATCAGTGACTGGGCAGGCAGTGGCTTTTCCAGACCCTGTGTTTCTAAAATAGACCCATGATGGGCGCTGATGCAGGGACGGCGGTTCCAGAGGGCAGGGAGTGGGGCCCACTCTTTAGAAGAAGATGGAAATGACATGGGTAGGTTTGCCCCCAGAAGGCGACAGGAGCCCCTTCTGACCTCCAAGCCAAGGACAACCCAAGGCTGGCAAGCAGCAGAGGCATGTGGACCCCAACATGTCAGGGTACCCCAACATGCCTCTTCTGGCAGTGCCTGCAAACCCTAAGACATAAGCCTACTGGGACTTGGGGCAGGTCCTTCCCTGTTCTGCCCAGACACCCATATGTGAGGAAGGGCCTGAAGTCACAGACATTCAGGCTGGGCCTCCACCCTCCTCCCGCTCTAGGTCACCACAGAGCAGCTGCCGGGTACCAAGGTGGAGCTGGCAGGTGGGAGAGCCGCTGTCACCAGGGCAGGTGTCTGAGCAAGCTGGGGTGGGGGGCGGGGCCAGGGGACAGTAATGCTGAGTCATATAGCCCTGCCCAGCCAGACTGATAATTGGCCTCCATGGGGGGGCGACAAGTTGGCAGCTCTGGGTGAATGGAAAGGCCCAGGACCTCAAACTGCTTGCTGACCCCCATGCTGGTGCTGAGCATTCTCCAGGGACACTTAGGCCTGGGACATCTGTCATGTCTGTGGGAGGACTGGGGGCCCGCTGGTGGCATGGGTATGTGGGATCACCCTGCCTGCTGGCCCTGAGACCTGGGCTGCCCTCTGCTTCTGGGGTTCTACCCCTGTTCACCCCACACCTGGCCATCTGAGTGGCTTCTGCTTGGGCGTCAAACACGACTATGCCTCTCCATTTATTCAGTCTAGATGTGGGCCTGCCTCTTCAATGGGACCAAATTCCACCCCCCCAACATCCACCCTGGCTCACCCATTTCTGATAAGCCAGGACTCAGCATGGAGTGGGCTTTCCTTGGGTAGGGAGGGAGTCCATAGAGTGAGGGGCTTGGCTTCTTGTTTCTACCTCCCTCCAAGGAAGTGGGGGCCTGGTGATGAGCGAGCCCCACCCACCAAGGCCAGGTCTTCCCAGGGCCATAAGCTGATAAGCCGTCTTCTCTCCTTGGAGACCCTCTGGCTTAGCCTGGCTTGGGCATCAACACCTTGGTGACCTTGGCCTTGGGCTCTCTTCCTCTGTGGGGGAGCATGCACAAATGCACACAAAAAAAGCAAGGTGTTACAGAGCCTTGCTCTGCCCTGCCTCTGCCCCTGCCCTTAACTCAGCCATGAGCGAGGACAGTAGTGGACATGAGTGTTACATGGCTGGAGCTCTGTGCTAGGCCATGTGGGGCATGCCTGAGAAGAGCCATGGCCTGGCGTGGTGGGCATCCAGGGTACAGAGAACCAGAATGTGGAAGGATCCAGATAGGTAGCAGCACTTTACTCCTCTACTGTCCCCACCCCTGACTCAGGGCTGTCACCTGGCATCTGTGACATAAATAGAGATTTGAGAGGGTCATGTCTGGAGGAAGTGGGCAGTGAGATATGAGAATGGGCTGGGCCTGTCAGGTGGTGAGCAGAAACCAGGGTCAGGGGTTTGGGGGCAGGGCAAGGAAAGGCTTAAAGGAAATACGTGGTGTGTGTGCTCGAGTATCTGGCCTTGAGGCTGTGGGCAGTGGAGCAGCTTTTAGCCAAGGAGTCCCTGAGTAGACTCTGGGTTTGAGGACTGCATCCTGGTAGCCTTTAGATACACAGGCAAGTGGGTAGGTGAGTCAGGGAGACCCATGAAGGCCCATGATGGAACTTATCAAGAGCCATAGCCATGCTGGTCCACATGTCTGCAGAGTCTACCATGGCATACCTCCTACTTCCTCCCAGCGTCCCCTTTTAGCCCTACTCCTAGCCTGCTGGCCAGGCCGTGGGGTGCCCTGAACCCAACCCTACTCCATCACTAGACACCATCTGTCATACAGCCTGTGCGCCCCCCTCCCCTAGCCTTTGCCCACACTGCTGCCCTGTCACCTGGATAGCTGCATGTAGGAGCCCACCCAATTCTATTCACACATAGAGCACTCCTCGCTCAAACTCTGGTTGGCTTCGAATTCACTCAGAGAAACAGCTGGAGCCCTTATAGTGACCTCCTACTGCTAGCACCCCACATTCAATGCCAGCTACCATTTTTCCTGTCCCTCAGACTGCCCAGGCATATTCTCACCTTAGGGCCTTTGAACTGGCAGTTACACTCCCCTCCCCTCACCACCTGCTCATGGTCACCTGTCAGGAAACAGGCCCTGCCCACCTTCACAGACCTGCAGCCTTCACCTCAGCACCTGCAACCCTACGCTGCAGCTTGGCACCCTTCTCTGTCACAGTTTATTTGTTGCCTCTGGCATGATTCTGACACCCCTCCACCTGTGCAAACTCGGGCACATGTCTTTGCTTCATTCAGCAGTGCCCCCTACCTCCACCCCAGGGCCGGGCTCAAAGGCCCAGCCCCAGTAAGTGGTAAGTAACCCCTGACTCCTTCCCTCAGCCCCTCTGGCTCACCTCAGCTCAGCGCCACACTGTAGCCCATGCCTCCTCTCCCTATACACTCTGTTGCAGGCACACCACAGCTAGCCACACACAGACCTATGCATGCACTTACATTTTCCCACACACAAACACAGACCTGCACATAAACACATACCTAGACTAGTGCTTACACACATACACAGTCCTGCAAACAGACACGCACACACATCTGCATGTGTGCAACCCCAGACGAATGCGCACACTCAACCACATGCTCACAAATCTGCATGCACCTACACAATGGGCACCTCTGATCAACCCTGCCTCCTCCTCTCACCTGTGACTCTTCTCTCTGTCCTGTCACTCTGACCTTCCTTCACCTCCCCAGTCACACCATGGTTTGCCTCTCCCCTCACCCACAGAGCCTTTGCACATGCCCTTCCTCTGCCTGGCACTTTTCCCCTTACCCTGACTCAGTATTTTCCAGCCAGACCGAGCAGCGCTGTGGTGGGGAGTCGTGGGTGTCAGGCCCTGGGGAACTGTGAGCAGTTACTGAACCAGGGAACAATGTGGTCATCCTGCCCTTGGTCCTTTGTCTCTGGGCTGACACGGGGAGTCCTAGGAAGCCCACTAAAGCCCAAATTAGACTAAGAAAGAGACAGGACTGGCAGGAAACTCACATGAAGGCAAAGAAGCCGACCCTCAGAATGGGACTGTCCTGAGGTCCCATTTGGACCTTGGCCAAGGCTCCCATTCACAGGCCTCCCTCCCTGTGTCCATGCACAACCCTGTCCCCTGCAACCAGTTCCAAGGCACTGAGCACTCATACACCCTGGGATGTGTCTGAGCCCTGCAGAGCTTCAGGGAGAATTCCGAGTAGGCCTTCTGCTTGTTTGGTTCTGGTGATCTGAAGGAAGAGGGTGCCTCTAATAGAGGGACCCTCAGATATGACTCTTGGGGGCTGCCCCATGCAGATGGCAGAAGCTCCCAGATTTGGCCCAATGCACACAGTCACCACCTGGCTGTATTTCTCTCCCCTTTACTCCCATGTTCCCTTGTGGCCGCACTGGTCAAGGACCACATGGCCAGCCCCCAAACTGCTCTCCTGATTCTCAGAAGCCCAGCCCTTAGCCTTGGGGTCATTCCAAAATGCAAGTCTCACCTCCTCAGATAGGGTAGCTTTAGACTAAAGGCTGAGTTCGTGAGATTCACTGCCACATGAATCTTGGTACCAGCTGGGGGGCAGTAGGTCAGGTGTTCCAGTCCACAGGAGAGATGTTGTGGGCCCTAAGTGGCCCTCCACTGGTGAGTGAAGCCAGGACCCGGCAGGAGCCTGCCTATTTCTCTTGCACCAGTTGGCCTTCTCACTATTTTTATTTTTAGAGTAGCTCACAAGACTTATTTTTTTGTTTTGTTTTGTGGGGTTTTTTTGATGTTAAAATAGACATAATGTAAAACTTAACTATTTTAGCCATTTTTAAGTGTACAGTCCAGTGGTATTAAATACATTATGTTGTACAACCATCTATCTCATACAGTGTTTGTCCTTTTGTGACTGGCTTATTTCACTGACCATAAAGTCCTCAAAGTTCATCTATGTTGAAGCATGTGTCCTTCCTTTTTAAGGCTGAATAGTATTCCCTTGTATGTGTGCATCACATTTTACTTATCCATTCATCTGCCAATGGATGCTTGGATTCCTTCTGCCTCTTACCTATTGTGAATAATGTGGTTATGAGCACAGGTGTACAAAAATCTCCTCAAGACCCTGATTTCTATTCTTTGGGGTATACACCCAGAAGTGGAATTGCTGGTATTTCTATTTTTACTTTTTTTTTAAGTTTATTTCTTTATTTTGAGAGAGGGAGCAAGTGGGGGCGGGGAGAGAAAGAGGGAGAGAGAGAACCCCAAACAGGCTCCACACCATCAGTGCAGAGCATGGCATGGGGCTCGAACTCATGAACCATGAAATTATGACCTAAGCCAAAATCAAGAGTCAGACGCTTAACTGACTGAGCCACTCAGGCACCCCTCTATTTTTAATTTTTTGAGGAGGAACTGCTATACTGTTTTCCATAGCAGCTGCACCATTTTATATTTCTACCAACAGTAAACTAGGGATCCAATTTCTGCTTATTCTTTTCTTGTTTTTTCTTCAATATAGTAGTCATCTATATAGGTATTAGGTAATATCTTATGGTGGTTTTGATTTGCATTACTCTAATGGTCAGTGATGCCAAGCTTTTTTTCATGGCTTTTTTGAATGGCTTCTTGGCCATTCATTTATTTTCTTCAGAGAAATGTCCATTCAAGTCCTTTACCCAGTTTCGAATCAGGTTGTTTTGTGGCCAAGTTTTAGTGCTCTGTATATTCTAGATATTAATCCTTTATCAGATATAGGCTTTGCACATAGTTTCTTCCATCCTGTAGGCTGCCTTTTCACCTGTTGATAGTACCTTTTTATGCACAAAATTTTTTATTTTTGGTGGAGTCCTGTTTGTCTATTTTTTAAAAAAGTTTTAATGCATATTATTTTTGAGAGAGAGAGACTGACTAGGGGGCGAGGGACAGAGAGAGAGAGAGAGGGAGACACAAAATACAAAGCAGGCTCCAGACCCCAAACTGTCAGCACAGAACCCGACGTGGGGCTCAAACCCATGAACCGTGAGATCTGACCTGAGCCGAAGTTAGACACTTAACCAACTGAGCCACCCAGGCACCCCTGTTATTTTTTTCTTTTGTTGCCTGTGCCTTTGGTGTTATATCCAAGAGATCATTGTTAAGATCAAGGTCATGCAGCTCTTGACTTGTGCTTTCTTCTAAGAGTTCTGTAGTTTTAGGCCTTATATTTAAGTTTTTGATCTGTTTTAAGTTAATTTTTGTACATGGTGTTTGGTAAGGGCATCACCATTTTTTTAAGAAAACCCTAGCCTGGCAGGAGAGACCAGAGAAAGAAAGGACACAGTAGAGAGGCTCAGGCCACAGGCAGGGACAAGGTGCCCTGCTGGCAGGGTGGCAGTCGTGTGCAAGCTGGCCTGTGAAAAACAGGTGGAGTTCCAGTACAGGAATGAGGTGAGAGGCCACTGATGAGTAGCCCCAGGTGACTGAGCCAGCCCTCCAGAGTACAGCCTGTGCTGGGCCTGGATGGGCCCCCAGGCCGAAGCTGCAAGGTGAAGGATTTGGGTTTCAGAAGGATCTAGTGGCAGGGTGATCATGTGTGGCACTGCAAGGAAGTGGCCAATGTCTTGGTCTGTTTGGGTGCAGCTCTGCATGGAGGCAGGGGACTGGTTGTGTCACCTGTCTGGGCTAGATTATGTCCCAAGAGTGGGGTCACTGCAGGGTGCCCTGAGGCATGGAGACCTGGTGCCTGGTTGCTGCTTGTCTAGGTGACAGTGAACGGTGGAAGGAACCTGCCCTTCTGAATGATCTTTGTCTCTGTCACTGACCAGATGAGAGAGAATTGGTCACTTGGGCCTGAGTGTACCTTAGATTTTCAAGCACAGATTGAGGAAAATGGTAATGACAACATGAGGCATCCCAAGCCTGGTTGGCATTGCCTTCAGGAGGGAGGGCATTGGCACTCCTGCAGGAGTGGTGCCCTGGGCGTTGACTACTAGGGACTTTGGACTCCTTTCTATACCCCAGGGGCTTCCGGGTCATCAGCAGGGACCAGGGAGCAGCCACTGGGTCCCTGCTCCACACACTCACAGTCCAGAGTGGAGAGAGGCAAGTCCCAAGTGGCATGAAAGACAGGGCCTTGTTAAAGCCCTGACTCTTATTTACAAAATCTTCTTACAACAAAAGTTCATTCAAGAATACACAAGATATTTGGTAAAATGCAAAGAAGAAAAAAAATCCCATGTAGTTCCACAACGTGGAACTCTCTGCTGCTCAAATTCTTCCCTGACCCCTGCTCACACGGTGGTACACACCCGGCATGTCCCCCATCCTTGGTCTGGTGGGACTGTGGAAAAGCAGCAGAGTTCCTCAGCCTCTTCAAGTCTGTCTTTCCTTTCCTCTCTCCCATCAATACTTACTGAGTGGCCATAGTGTGTAGGGTACTGTGCTGCTCCTGGACCCCAGGGGACAGGCACCCACAAGTGATGAGGACCCTGGGGTACTGGCTGCCCCTGGCTGGGGACCAGGCTCTGCACTGAACACTTTATCTTTAACAGATACTTGTGACTGGTGAGGGATAGGCTCACCAGTAATGTGGAGTCAAGTGCCCAGACCACACATCTGGGATGAGACTCTGGAAGCACTGGGAGCACATGAAGTTTTGACTGACGGGGAGAGATGGCATGAGAGGTGCTTACAGGGTCCCTGGCTGCAGAGGCAGGTGGGCCCCAGGGAAAGACTGGGCACTCAGGGCCACTTCAGAGCAGAATTGCCAGGGCTAGCAGGCACAGAGGCCAGCTGGGAGGTTGGATGGGTGGAGAAACGAGATGAGGCCCTTGGCGCTCTGGGTCTGTCTGACACCTTGGATGTCTTCCCGTCCAGAACCTACCATGAGTGGAATGGGGGCATTAGAGGGGTGGATGCTGGCCATGGCAGAATGAGGAGGCTGCAGGGGGCAGCCAGGCTGGGACAGAGGTTGGAAGAAGGAGTCAAGAGTTGTGTGGGGCATGCTCCCAGGTGGGGGCAGAGCCTGAGCTTCAGGACTGCCCTGGTGGGGAGGGCCCTGACTCAGCTGCTCATAGGTCATTGGGGGAGGCCCTGGAAGAGCATGCAGGCATCTTAGCTCAGCAGGTGGATGGCTGAGAGCTGGGCCCTGAGGTGCTGAGGCCCTGCCCAGGGTGTGAGCACAACTATTCCTTACTGACCATCAGGGTGGGAGCAGGGATATGAAAGATTTGGCTTGGGACCAGGAAGCCAGTGGGCTGCCCCCTTGCCTTCCCTGGACTCAGCGATTCCCGATGCCTTCAGACATACTCTGGCCTGTCCTGCTTCCCACAGCTGGCTGCTGCCCTGCACCCCAGCCCCCAGCCCCTGCTCCCCTACCTGGGCCCACCCAGCCTGAGCCTCCCTTTCCCTCCCCCACAGGGAGTCAGGCCGCTGTTTACCCCGTGGTGCTCCCAGCCTGGGGCCTCTACCTTGCTCTGTTCCCTGCCTGCCTGCTTGCTGCTAGGCCTCCTGGTGAATGTCCTGCCCTGGGAGAGAGCAAGAGTGACCTAGCTCCTGAGAGCTGGTGAGTGGGGGTCATCCAGTTACTCTGGCATGGGACCCCACCATAAACCAAGGAGAGGCCAAGCCCCATCGATGCTGTGGCCCATGTGGGTACAGTCCCAGCAGCTACAGGAAAGGGTGAAGAGGCGGTGGGGTAGGGGTGGGGGGAGCATCACAGCAGGATTGCCATATTGAATCCTAATGACCACCAGACCCAGAGACTGAGGCTCTGGGAGGGGGAGGTTGGCTGGGTCCAGTAGGCAGGGAGGGGCTGCAGGACCCTGGACTCACTCCCTCACTCTGAAAACCCTAAGGCCAAAATCCTGGTGTGGCTCTGGGCACCCTTTCCTGAAGCACCAGGCTTCAGGCAAACTGGCTTACCAGGAAGGGTGTGGGGCATGGCTCCCAGGCACATTTGTTTTGCTGTGGCTTGGGCACAACTAAGCAGAGTTCCGAGGAAGGGAGGGGGTTTGACTCACTGTTCCCCAGGCTGCTTCCTGACGATGTCCGAGGTCTCCCTTTCCCACCTGGTCTGCAGTGGGAGGAGGCTCACCCTCTTCTCTGTGTTGGCAGGTAAAGGGCGGATGCCCAAGGCAGGGGGGCTGCAGGGAGCACCCGTGGCACCAGTGGCTGGCCTCCCAGCCACACTTAGCAGCATCGCCACAGCAACCAGCAACCAGACGGCAGCAGCCTCGGCAGACTCTACGGTATAGCTTCCCACCGTCGGAGAACAGGGAATGACTACGACATATCAGGCCCCACAGTGGCCTGGGCAGGTGGAGTGTCACTAGAGGGAGGGCTCAGCTACTTCCTCGAAACAGACGATCACCATGCCAGCTGGAGAAGAGGTGCTGGGGCAGGGGCTGCAGCGTGGCACAGCCTTGGCCCCCCACCTACACTGAGTGCTTTGAGGGCGGCGGGGTTCCACCTGCCAGGCATATCTGGCCTGCTTCTCAGTGTCCCCTGCTCGGTGGCGACAGGGAGAAGTGCCCCGTCCCCTGCTCTGCATCTGGGCCCGCCGCTGCCGGACCATGGGATGTCGGCAAAGCTCAGAGGAGAAAGAAGCGGCGCGGCGGTCCCGGAGAATTGACCGCCACCTGCGCTCAGAGAGCCAGCGGCAGCGCCGTGAGATCAAGCTGCTCCTGCTGGGCACCAGCAACTCAGGCAAAAGCACCATTGTGAAGCAGATGAAGATCATCCACAGTGGTGGCTTCAACCTGGAAGCCTGCAAAGAGTACAAGCCCCTCATCATCTACAACGCCATCGACTCACTGACCCGCATCATCCGTGCTCTGGCCGCACTCAAGATTGACTTCCATAACCCAGACCGTGCCTATGACGCGGTCCAGCTCTTCGCGCTGACAGGCCCTGCCGAGAGCAAGGGTGAAATCACACCAGAGCTGCTGGGGGTCATGCGGCGGCTGTGGGCTGACCCCGGGGCGCAGGCCTGCTTTGGCCGCTCCAGTGAGTACCACCTGGAGGACAACGCCGCCTACTACCTGAATGACCTGGAGCGCATTGCCGCACCCGACTATATCCCCACTGTTGAGGACATTCTGCGCTCCCGGGACATGACCACGGGCATAGTGGAGAACAAGTTCACCTTCAAGGAGCTCACTTTCAAGATGGTGGACGTGGGCGGGCAGAGATCAGAGCGCAAAAAATGGATCCACTGTTTCGAGGGCGTCACAGCCATCATCTTCTGTGTGGAGCTTAGTGGCTACGACCTGAAACTCTATGAGGACAACCAGACGGTGAGTGTGCCAGGCTTTTCCTCTGCTTGTTCCTACACCGTTGGCTCCTGGGAAGGGGGTGGGCTTCAGGGTATGGGCAGGGCAGGGCAGGAGAGGCTGCAATCAGAAGGGGATCTAGGGTGGCTCCAGTGAGATACTGTCTCTGGGAGCACAGTGTGCAGTGTGATGGGTATCACAGCCACTAAAGGACCATGGAGTAGCACCTGCTGTCAGCTCTCTCAGTGGCTGCCCCAGCATGGGCAGGTCCCACTCCAACCTCAGTGCCCTGACAGGCCCTCAGGATTCTGAATACCCTCTGAGTACCACCACACCCTTGGGCTCCACCGGGTATGGATGCCCTCACCCAGCTGCTGACAGCACTACCATCTAGGTACTCATAGACCCTAGGTGCCCAGGTAGCCCCTGCCTCAGTGCTACGAGCAGCCCACACCCCATGCCTGAAAGACTCCAGGCATGGAGGGCCATCCCTCTGCTGAGTGGGGCCTGCTCCTCAGCTCAAGAGTATGTTGCTTGGAGCCCAGAGGAGGGGCCCTCCGACACCTGGAGGTCACTGGGGAGGAAGAAAGGGAAGCTCGGCCCTATGAGGGGCTTCACTTCAGGTGAGGTTGGGGGGCAGCCAGGTGTGGGGGCTGGGAGGGTGGGTGACAGATCTGCAGGATGAGGGTGGGGACAAGGCCCAAGCTAGGGATGCAGTTGTTGATCCATGCAGCGATTCAGTAAATACACAGAACTGCCAATCCCTGGCACTGTGGGTCTGCAGCCATGGCCCCACCACCTCATCTGGATCCTGCAAGTCTGGTGGTGACAGGGCTAAGAACTATTTCTGAGATTTAATTCCCAGGATTTGGGTTGGTGTGGGGATTCTTTCAGGCCCTCAGCCTAGGCTGAGAACCACTGTGTGGGGAAGGGGCCTTAAATGCCTGTGGGGAGTGGAGGCCCCAGAGACTGGATGTAGTGTGGGAAGGTACAACCAGGGTTGGTGCCGAGCCACTGGGGGCTCAATGGAGAGCCTGGGCAAGGAAGGGATCCAGGCCTCTGGCAAGGAGAGGGTAGACAACCTATGCAGGCTAACTGAGGCAGAAGGCCCAGTGCACAAGGCATCACAACCTCCTTGGGCACCCAAGGGTGGTGGTGAAGGCTGAGCAGCCAGACGGGATGGGATTGGCCAGAGCTATCCCACCCGGGCTGTCCTGCAGAGGAGGTTTTGTGCCAGGCAGGAACAATGAGCAAAGATCTGGAATGTGCCCTTAAGAGGCCTTTGCTCCTAAGGGTGGGAGGCATGGGGGCAAATAGAGGTCCACAAGTAGCTGTAAGTGGTATGGGACTATGGGTGCCAGTAGCTCGGGGAGGCAGTGGGCTGGCAGGGGAAAGGGTGATAACCGTCATCAAGGAGACCCACCGTGCTGAGAAATGGTGGGGATTAGGGGGGTGGTGTGAGCCTACAGGGTCTAAGAAACCAGGGCAATGGCAAGGAAGGAGCTTAGTCCTTCACTTAGTCTTTTTTAAGGTAGGTGGTGACTTTATTCTTTGGGTTTAGCTGGGAGTCTTAACTGGCCCTGTGGCCCCTATAAAGTCGGTGGATGGCTATGGGCTGTGGCCATCATGCCAGGTGCCTGAGCGTTTTTCTGGATAAAGAGGAGGTTTGCAGCTTTTATCAGGTTTTCAAAGAAGCCTGGCCTCTTGAGAAGAGGAGAGAAACAGCTGCAAGTGGTCATGGAGACAGAGGCAGGGCTCCCCTCATGTCCCCTGTGTGCATCCAGGGGTCTCTCCAGGGTCATGCCAGGCAGTGATGGTGTGAGGGTGCCTGGGTTGAGGACACTGCATCCACAGAGCAGGGCCTGCCTTGCTCCCAGTACTGTATGGTCTCTAGGGGTTCTAGTTCCTCTTATTCTGCTTACACCCACTTAAGTGCTGTGTGTGGTTCTGGGCAGAGGGATCGTCCCAGCTGACGGGAGAGGTCAGACTCTTTGATGAGGCATTGCTGTGAGCAGAGGGCTTGAGGCTGACCAGGCCATGACGCAAAGCAAGGTGCTCAGGTGAGGCCCCAGGGCACGGTCCTCCCGTGGTCAGCTCTCCGGGCTTCTGCCTGTGTCTGTTGTATCCTGAGGCTGGTGATAGCCTGTGCTCTGGGGTCTTCCCAGGGCTTGGATCTTGGGGCTGCATTCATTTGTCATCTCCAGAGCAAGCATGACAAATCTCTCCAGCACTGGGCCAGGCTCCCAGATCATCTGTTGGCAGGCTTTGTTGACCAAGCCTGTGCCCACAGGTGTGGCAGGACGTGGGAGCTGGGATGCCTGGGCCCTGAGCTGGTCACATGTGTCATGGACGGATTTGGTTGTTGTCTCTGCTCTCTGAAGCTGTCATCCAGGAGGCAGCCCAAGTGTCCTTAAAGATGGGCCCAAGCCCAGGTCTTCTGCCTGAGGCCCCACTGGCTCCACCTGGCCCAACCCCACCTCCTTGCTGCCCCTCCCCCTCTCTCCTCTGGCCTTCGTGGGCTTGTTTCACTTACATGCTCTGCTGTTTCCACCCTTACGTGTGTGACCACCCTGTCTCTGCCTGCCCTCGTCCTTCAGGTCTTATCTTAGGTGTTACCCTCTTAATAGGCCTTCCTTGACCCCATTGCCAGCACACCCCTCCATTGCAGCCTGTCATTACAGGTGGGTTCCCACTCGTGTGCAAGTGAATGGCTGCCCAGTTGGGCTGGGTGGATGAAGGGCTGGACAGGCAGCCCCATGCAGGCCCTCGCATCTCTAGCCTACTCCCAGCCCTGTCCGTGTGAGGGCACAGTAGGCAGCCCTGGGCGGTGTTGGCAGCTGCCGGCCTGGTTTGGGGGGAGGGGTGTTTCTGGGAGGCTTGCATTTGCCAGGCTTTGGAGCTGCTCAGGGCATTTTCTGAAGGGAGGGGCTAGCAGCCAGGCCTGCACCCCACCACTGCTGCCACCCTGGTCTCAGCAGGCCTGGGGAGGTACTTATTCCCCAGAAAAGGAAATTCCTCATGAAAAACTCAAGTAAGTCTGGAAATTCACTGGATTCCAAATAGTTGTGACCTTTCATGTTCTACCAGCAATATCTCGGGATGGAAAACAAACAGGCTGCTGAGGAAAGACAATACCCTCCGTGATTCCTCTAGCCGGCTGGCCGCGGTGGTAGGCTGAGAGCCCAGGGGAGAGCCGGGCCAGGCAGAGAGCAGAGCCGGCCTCTGCTGGCGCCTTTAGGCAGCTCCCGTCACCACTGCTGGCCCACCTCTTCTGTGCCCCTGTCCTCCTGCCTGGCCAAGGCAAGTGCCGCCATAGGGGATGTGACAGGACTGCCACCCATGCCTTCTTTTTAAGGGCCCTGAACTGTCCTCCCTGGGCCGCAGCAAAAGCAAGGCAGCCAAGAACTGGGCACGCTGATTTTTGCAGAAACCAGGGGAACCTGGGGGCCCAGTGCCAGGCTCTGGACATGGCTCCCAGGGCTCTTCTCCCCTGCTCGGCTCTCAAGGGCTCATCTTCCCTCTGACAGCGGGCTGACAGAGCCCCCCCACCCCCATGCCTGGCAAATGAGCCACAGCCACCACCACCACCTCCCCCCACCCACCACCCGCTGGCATCTGCGTCAGCATGTTGCCAAGGGTAACGTCAGGATCTCTAGGCTCCTGGGTGTGGAGGGCTGTGGAGGGCTGCAGCAAGTGCAGGGCAGCACCTGAGCAGGGGGAGGCAGATTCCAGGGTGTCCGTGGACCATGGCAATGAGCAGATCCAAGGAGCCACACCCAGCCTTGATTATGATTCCCCACCCTCATCCTGGAAGGATTTAATGGGTCCTTGGGCCTACCTGGGGCCCCATCCCCCTATACAGTCCTGGCAGGCACCTGGGGCCTCCAGAATCAGGTGGGCCTCTACTATCGCCGTATGGGGCTCCCTCAGAGAGCACAGGGATGTGTCACCTGACTGAACCTGTGGGGTGGCTGTGCCTATTGTCCCCATCACTGATGGGGGGACAGAAGGGAGTGCCCAGGCTTAGGACAGGTCATGTCCCTCCCTGAGCCACCCTGCTGCCTGGGGCCACACCAGGTCTCCCTGCCTCTGGCCCGCCTTTTCTGAGAATGCTGTTTCCTGGCAGCTCTGCATCCTTCTGGGCCTGTCCCGTGGCCTCTTCCAGGAGTGAAGAAAGACAGGGCTTTAAACACAGAGGCTCAGCCATGGCCCCACCCAGGCACAGAGGTGTGCTGACTAGCCACCCATCCCCATCCCACAGTGATAGCCCCAAGAGGGTAGGTGCCCAAGGCCCCACCGTGAGCTCCTCACCTGGCTGCCCATCACACGTCCCACCTGGTGAGGCCCCAACACCCTGCTGGGAACCTTGGGAAGGCACAGGGGGTGGGCATTTGCAGCACAACCTCTGCCCCTGCAGATGTGCTAATGGACTCTGCAGCTGCTTAATGGTACAAGGATTCTTCAGAAGGGACAGATTAAAAGGCCTGCTTAGGAAGTGTCAATGTGTTTTCATGTGAAAATCCATAGGGAGCTCACTAGTTACCCATTTTCTGGCGGAGCTGTTAGTGTTTCCAGCCCTGAAGAGGGTCTGTTGTGTACCTGTTGTGCACCTGGTGCGTACCTGCTGTGCAGATGCAAGGCTTGGACTCGAGGCCAGACGCCAAGGTGAGCCCAACCATCTAGGCAGCACAAGGAATTGGCTGGGGGGTTGGGGGGGGGGGAGTGGTTGGGGGGAGAGGGGCACACACCCAGCACGGTTGCAGCATCATTTCTACACACCTCATGCTGCCTCAGGATACCTGCCCGTCCTTCAGAACTTGGCAGGTAGCAGTTCCCAAGGGTGTCCCCTGTTTTACTTTCATCTAGGACCAACTGTGACCACAGGTGGTCTGGGCCACAGCAAGGCTCAGTGTGGGAGCCCTAGCATCCCCACTGCTTATCCAACAAATAGCTGGTTGACATGAATTGAGGAGAGTCCCTAGGATGATGGGTCGGACACAAGAACATGCCCGTTAGGGGGTCAGGTTCTGCAGGTGGTGGGGCTACATAACCAGACTCTAGACTGTGGTTGTTACCTCTGCCCAGCCCTGACCAATGTGAGGAGCCCTGGCCCTCCTCATCCTGGGGCCCTCAGCTCTCTGGGGAGCTGACTTTCAGACAGGTCACCCTGTCATCCACCCACTCTAGATGGCATGTGCCATGGGCATAGGGTTGGCACACAGTAGTGCTCAGCAGACTGGACTGGGCAGGAAGCATGTAGGCCAGGAAAGAGCCAGAGTTCAGGGCCCCATCTTCTGGGTGTGCAGCCACTGGGACACTCAGCCCTTCTGGGGAGCCCCTGAAAGTGCTGGGCCCTAAGGAGGCGGTCCTGTGCAGTGTGCCCCAGAGAAGGGGGCTGCTCAAGGCTGTCCTACAAACTGTGTACCTGCACCCTAGCACTGCTTTATCATTCAGCCCTAAAGGGAGCTGGTTTTAGCACTTTAAAACGTGTTGTGTCACGAAATGGCAACATTGTGTTGTGTCATGAAACGGCAAGTTGAAGGTGGTGCACTGTATTGCAGTAAGACAGGCTTTTACCTATTGTTATCAGAGCTGGTGATCACAGAGCAGTCCAAAGGAGGTGATTAGAATGAGAAGCAGCCAGATGTGAACAATACCTCTGCTTAGATTTGGTAGGGACCTCACATATCCTTTAGTGTCCTTAACCAGCCGGCTTTGCAGATAAGGAGAGTGAGGCCTAGAGATCATGCATCATGTGTCCCAGGGCTCCCAGGGGGTGGGAAGTTGTAGTGCTTCCTCAAGAATCCCCACATTCTGGGGACTCCAGAATCCTCACATCCTGCAGGTACAGGGGTGCTCCACAGAAGGCTTTGGGGCGGGGACTGGTTTCTACCCTTGGACTCAGGAGACTTGAGTGGCTGTCAGAGTTGGCACTGCCTCCACCCCATCAGTGGCAGGACCACAGGCAGCCTGAGCAGAGTACATCCCCACTCTGCTCCTGCTCCTGACCTGGTCGAGGACATAGATCCAGGAATCATGCCATGTGGACTTGGAGCAATGCCAGGGAAGCATGCCATCAACCTGCATGGAGGTCACTGGCCTTCCCCTTGCCCCCCAGGCACTGGTCTCATTGAGCAGCTCCTTCCAATCTCATGATGTGCTAGGGTCACATCCAATTTGTTGCAACAAATTGTGGATGACCCTGGGACATCAGAGACCTCTTGGACCAGAGCCAGGGGGTAAGCCCTGGCTGGCAGAGGAGCCTGGGTTCCTTGGAGTGGACAACCCCAGGCACAGATCTGAGCTTCTCTGAAGAGGCAAAGGCAGTAAGAGGACTGGGCCATGACAGTGCCTCCCATGGCAGGTACAGGCAGGCACAGGGCTCAGCTGGCCACATGCTCTCCCCAGCATAATCCCCCTCACAGCTTAGACCAGCTTGCTCTCTGTGGCTAGCTACAAGGGGGACAGACACGCATGCATTCACAACTGGATTTCTGGTGGCCCAGAGGTGCTGTCAGTACTTGTGAACAGTCCCCCCACCTCCAAATGGGCTCCTCAGGCCCTGGGCCCATCCAGGATCCTTGCTCTGTTGCCCAGCCCTTCTCATAGTCCTAACAGGGCTAAGGCCATCTGGTTCTTCAGTGAACCCTGGGCATGAGCCCATGACCCCCACTCAGTGTGTGGCCACCTGGGCTTCACATGAGTCCCCATGGAGTGTTGGCTCCAGCCCATGATGGGCAGGGGTGAAGTGGAGGGAAGGTAGAGAAGGCAGCAGCCATCAGCTGTCACTCCCCTGCAGCACAGCCTGATACCTATATGTGACCCATAGCACTTGCCAACTGATCTATCAGTTCGTTGGGCTGAGATCTCCTTTCCTGTGTTTCCATGGAGACATGCAATCACTGAGGCCATTGTCAATAGTGGTTTCCTATGTTCCTCCATCCCTGTTGCACTGAGAACTTCTAAGGGCTCCCATTTCCTGTGTACCTTTGTGCTTGGCTCCTTGCCCTGAGTAAGTCCTCCATGACATATCAGCCAAACAGAAGGATGAGGCTTGGCCCTGGGCTTGGGCCCACCTGCTGCTCAGCATGGCCAGTTCCTCCATCCTTGCTCCACTCTGCATAGTAGAACTTTGGGATCCTAATACAGCCTTTTCATTTATCCCTACCTCCTCATCCTTGGGACTGAGCTCTGCCATTGAACGTATCAGCCACACCTCCATGGTGGTCACCTCCTGCTGTACCACTAGAGGCTCCTTCCCCCAGGCACAGGCTGTCACTAAACACAGTCACAATGCGATCCCCATCACTCTGCCTCTTCCACCATGACAGACCGCCACACACGTTGGCAGAACCTGCATGGGGACATCCACAGTGTTCCTCACATCTCTGAGCCTGGGGGCCCTCCCCAAACAGAAAGTTGGCCAGCTTGGGCTCCACGTGGGCCTCCTCTCTTGGTGAGTTGGGGTCAGCCTCTTGGCCTAGTGGTGACGAGCTGTGAGGGAGGGGGGCAAGCAGGCACCCTCAGCACCATGCTGGCAGAGCTGGCCCCTTACCTGCCTCAGAGGACACTGAAAGCCAGGTTAGCAGCAACAGAGACTCCGTCTCTGCACACCAGCCCACCAGAGGGCCAGAGCTGCCCACTACTAGGTCACAAGTGCCAATTTCTCAGTTTTTAGGAACTTGATGAGCTGTTAGATATCATGTTGTAGCTTAAAATCATCCAGGAGAGCATATTCACACGACAGAAATTGGTGGATGCTACAAATCAGCATCCTTCCAGCCTGCTGTTAAACACTTACCAGCCTATTGGGGCGCCTGGGTGGCTTAGTCGGTTAAGTGACCGACTTTCACTTAGGTCATGATCTCGCGGTTCATGGGTTCGAGCCCCGCATCGGGCTCTGTGCTGACTGCCAGCTCAGAGCCTGGAGCCTCTTTCAGAGTCTGTATCTCCCTCTCTCTCTGACCCTCCCCTGCTCACGCTGTCTCTCTCTCTCTCCTAGAAATAAATAAAAATATTAAAAAAAAAAAAAACCAACAACAACACTTACCAGCCTACTGCAGCCAGTGACCCAAAGCCTAGCCACAAGGGCCCCCTCCAGGCAGCGTCACTGATGGGTGAATTACAGGATTTACCGTCTGTATCTTTTTGAAAAGCTAGGCAGTGTCCCCCTTTTTCAGCCTCCTCAGCAATTCCGTACTCTGGCCCTGTGACCGCAGGTGTTATTTCTGTTCATGTTCATCCCGTTTGAGAACAGTAATTTGCCAGAGTGACTCCACACTCATCCTGGGCTCCCCCTCCCACTCACCCCAGGCAGATTTACGAGAATCTTTTCTGCGCAAAGAAGCAGACTCCGAGCTGGGTAGTTCTGCTTTCTCTCTGTCAGCACGTTAGCAGACTAACGTGAGACCATCTGCTTGAGCCAGGGCCCATCCGATATTCTTCTCCCTGAGAGGACAAGCCCTGATACTCATTCAGAAAGCATTTCTTACACACTTCTTATGTGCAAGAAGCTTACCACCTAGGGACATAAATGATTATGTCCCTTCCTTCCCTGAGGTCAGATGAGAATGGCATCACACAGCCCCCAAAGGGCTGGGGTGGCTGTGCCAGCACCCACTTCCACTGGCCCCATGCTCACTATGGCTGGCCTCAAGGCATCCCTGTAAACAGTTGTCTGGGTTTAGAGAAGCCAGGAGGGCCTCCTCTGCCCCAGAGCCCAACTTGCAGGAGAGAAAGGGGACCCAGGCATCAGGATCAGGGCCTGGGTGGATTGGGATAAAAGTAGGGATGGTGATCTGTATTCAATGTGCACCTTGTAGAATCCAGCCTGGCTGTGGGGGCTGTGAGAGCAGCCAGCAAAGGCAGGACTGAGGGGCTGTTTGAGGGGGGCATGGAGAGCTAGGGCACTGACTGCCCTGTAGGAGGGGCAAGGTACCGGGTGCCACAAACAATCCCTGGTACTCTGGGATGGGCGTTGGTACCTGGATACCCTGGGATGGTGGAGCCAGGGTTTGCTGGGGCCAGTACATCCCCCACAATCTGTATACTTCCCCCTCTGCCACATGATCTGCTCTAGAGGATGTCCCTTCAACTGACCACAGAATGTCTCCATTCTGTGCTTCATGCTAGCACTTCCCAGCCTGCATCTGACTTGGCCACGCAGGCCAGTGGGGTAATTAATTTCCCCAGCGCATTAGCTCTGCTCCTTACGCACACATCAGAACAGCTCTGGGTTTTAAGACGCAGATTATTATTGTTTTGAGGGATTTCTATAATCCGAGAACTGAAAAACAAGTTGTCCACTTATCAAGAACAGACTGCAGGGGTGCCGGGGTGGCTCAGTCACTTGGGCAACTGACTTCAGCTCCGGTTATGATCTCATGGTTCGTGGGTTGGGGCCCCACATTGGGCTCTGGGATGACAGCTCAGAACCTGGAGCCTGCTTCAGATTCTGTATCTCCCTCTCTCTCTGCCCTTCCCCCGCTCACATTCTCTCTCTCTCTCTCTCTCTCTCTCTCAAATAAATAAACATTAAAAAAAAAAAAAAGAAAGAAAGAAAAGAAAAAAGACTGCAGGAAGGGAGCTGAAAGTAGGAGCCAAGCTGAGCTTGGGACCCTCAGTAGCCAGCAGAGATAGGGACATAGGAGGTCTGCCACCCAGGGGAGTCCCTCAACTGCCCTGAACAACACCAGAAATGCTTCTGTGCTAACAGGTTGTGGGCAGGACCCCTCTTTGCCCATCTATAGGGCCCCTAAGACTGCACTGGCTCTGACAGTCTAGAGTTTCTGGGGAGTCTGCAGTAACAGTCAGCTGAGGGAAGGGGAGTTGCCCTGCATATCTGAGGGTGGAGTGAAAGGCACCCCTGCTCTCCTTGCACATGGCTCCTGACTGGACACGTGTCCTCAGACCCAGAGAACAAATGCTCAGGCTGGCCCGGGCTCCCAGGCCACAGCTCACTCCAATCCTGCCGTCCTCACCCCCAGTTGGCATCTCCCTGGCTCATGCACTTTCTCTAATTTCATTAATAAAACCATTCAGCCAAAGGCCCTGGGGTGACTGAGGCAACCTTTGTTTTTTGCATGGCTTCCCACCCTTGGGCCAGCAGGAAAGGTGCTAAGTGGAAACTTTTGCTCCATGGTGCTTTGTTCAGTGCCCACTGGGGTCCCAGGTACACTCCCTTTGTCTCCTTTTTTAGCCTTATCTGCCCAAAGTCAGGACCCCAGGAGGTGAGAGAAGCAGTATCTGGCCAGATGTAGCCCCTGGTCCTGCCATTCTCAGCTTGGATGATATGATCCAGTCTTGGCTTCCTCATCTGTAAAGTGAGACAGGCCCTCAGCTCAAGGACAAGACCTAGTTTTGATGGTATCTGCCATTACTTGTACCTGTGTTTGGTACCTCAGGGCCTAGAACTCTGGGGCTGGGGCTCTGTTGGAGGAGAGTACAGGCATTGGACCCTGGTTTGAGTGACAGGGAATTAGCACAGGCCCATGGGGAACATGGTGCCCTCCTGCTATTTCATTTTCCTCTCACAAGAAACAGCCATGGCCTTCCCCTGGACAAGCAAGTGGGCTGAGCCTGCATACAGCTGAAGCCCCTCAAGGCCAAGGCTGGCCCACCATATAGCAGGCTGGGGCCATGTGGGACGTGAGCTGAGACTGGTTCCCCAGGGTAGTCTGCTCCCCTGGGAGCCTATTGGTAGCCATCCTGCCCACCTCCTGCCTCAGTCCCACACACCCCTCCTAGGGCCAGGCTGTAAGTGCCTCTTAGGACATGACATGACATGAGATGACATCACAGAGACTACAGACCCTACTGAATCAGGATGAGGGCAGTGCTGGGCAGGTCTATTACGCTCTGCTCTGACTCAGACACTCTGGCTTTTTGTAGCCCTGCTGACCAGAGAACCTGGCATAGAGCTCTCAGAGCTCTCAAAGAGCTCTCATAGAGCTCTCAAAGGCACTGGGGCACTGCCAGGCCGGGGACAGGACAGGTTCCCCCTAGGGGCATCCCAGTCCCCTGGCTACCGTGGTGTGGGGAGGGCGGAGGTCTCATCTGGTCAGCAAGGAAACTGTGGAGGTTGGAGGCCTGACGGTTCCCCCAGAGCTGTCACAGTGTGTGAGTTCAGCCTACAGTTAGTGAGACTGTGACCATGCTTACTGACTAGCTGGCCTCTGACACCCCCTTCCCCTAAATCTTGTCCCTGTACCTGCCTGCCTTGCAGACAGAGCTGCTGTGGCTCTGTAGCCCTATAGCCCAGACTGTCTTACCCACCTGTGACCTCGCCTAGGCATCGCCCTGAGCCACCCCATTTTCTTCCACACTGCCTGTCTGGGAGGATGGGCTGGCGCAGCCCTGGTGAAGCAAGTGGGTACAGGTAGAGGTGAGGTGAGGTGTCTGGGGGCCCACCCAGGGGGCAGTGACATGTGAGCTGCACATTCTGAAGACCAAGACTGTCTCCCGAGTGAAGATGAGGACTTGAGGCCAGAAATGGAACACCACCCACTTTGTCTTGTCTCCCTACCTCACCTGTAAACGAGCTGAGAGGGTTGCACAGAGCTGGCCAGAATGAGCGCCAAGAGAGCACTGTCTGCTGCTGAGAACCTAGCAGGGTATGGGGTGTGTCGATGACCAAAACACCACCCTGGGCAGGATAAAGCCAGCAGCCACCACCTCAGGCAAATGCAGTGTCAAGCACTGGGCCAGCAACAGCCATTCCCAGGCTTGAGGTCACTATTGTCACAGTGCTTGGGATCCATAGAGGGTCTCACCGGCCTGCAGAATTCCCTAAATCATGTCCTGATTGTGTGACTGCACCAACACACATGCAACCTGTCCTTGGAAAGGCTCTGCCACTGATCAGATTCTCAACAGAGCTGAGACCCCAGAAGATTACACTAGCCTCCCTCATCCTCTGCAGATGGAGAAGCCAGGGTTAGGGCAGTAATGACCCACAGGCAGAGGTTCCCCCTTAAGATGTCTTAATGGGGACATTCCCCCCCTCCACCGACTCTGTCCCCAACTTCCCATGTCCCTGCAGGAACTGGCTGCCAGTGGTTTCAGGAGCCTTTGCTCCTAGAGGTATGGCCCAGGGGTAGAGGAGTACATCCAGGAGTGCAGAAGCACACTCCTTGATGAACAGAGGCAGTCAAGGGTGTTAGGCTAGTGGGCTCCAGGGGGGTCCTCCAGAGCTAGAGTTGGGAGAGTTTTTTGCACTGTTTCCTCCCTCAGTGACAGTGATGGTCTGCAAGCCCTGGGCCAGGCCTGTAATCTGTGTTGCCAGTTTCCAGTCTGCACGCACCTGCAACCTGCTGTTTGCTAATTTCCCATCGGTGACTGACAGCAGGGGGACTTGGATCAAGCTGGCAAGATTTAACACAAAAACAAATAGGAAACAGTTCTCATTTCAGCTGAAGCAAAAATGCATTAGGGCTTTGAAAGATGAGCTCCTCCCTGAGGCTGTGGGGAGTAGGCGGTGGTTACGGTGAGAGCAGGTGGGGCTGCATCCTAGACTTCATTCAGTACTGTCAATGGTCTGCTGGGTGGCCCAGGGGCCCCTACCCTCTCTGGGGCTGGATGTGAAGTGGGGAAGCAGAATATGGGAGCTCCAGGCCCTTTCAGAGAAGATGTTTCCAGTGTTGTCCTGGGAATTTGCTGCCCCAAACTGGGAGTTGTATCACATACCTAATCTACCCCTCAAGTGACGGCTGCTCACCACCCATGTCATGCTAGCCCCAGGGCCCTGCCACCCCAGGTCTCTGCAGATACTTGTGGGAGAGGGATGGTCCTTTCTGGTCCTTTCTGGCTCTAAGATCCTGTAAGTCAATTCCAAGGTTCAGTGAGAGCAAAAAGCAAAACCAAGTAATGTGTATGTGTCTGGCGTGCTGGTGTCCTGGTTGGCCCCCTCAGACTCCTAGGGGGCAGCTCAGTCAGTGGGGGCCCCAGGGCTTTGTGCGACCTGGACTTCCCAGGTCCAGGCTGGCCCAGTGGCATAGCTCCTGGTCCCTTATCCCTTACTCAACTCCTGGGGAGTTTGGGCAGGCCATGGGGCTGGGGCACAACATGCTCTCAGAGCTCGGATGGCTATGTGGGCTGTGGTTGGCCACAGAAGAAATGGAAAGGGGCAAGCTGAGATGACCACAATTGTATTGAGGCACCCTGGTTCTCAGCCCTGTGCCAGGCAGGCGCCCTGGGAGAGTTGGTGGTACCCAGGCCCCCAGCCCTTTCTCTCCAGGGGCTGACATCCAGGTAGGAAGATGAGGGCAGGGCAGAGGACAGAGACTAGGCCCCCAGATGCAATCATGGGCCCTTCACACATATCTCTAAGCCCCTCACCCCGGCAGGATGTGGCCCCCACCACACAGCTGAGGAAACTCAGGCTGCCCGGCTGGTCCCTCCACCACCTTCTAAGGAGGACCGTTGGCTCTCCTCTGCCCAGGGCATGGGGGTTCAGGGACTGGGAAGCTGCCACTTTTACTATTACTTTGGGTCTCCCTAGTCCCGTCCATGTATACATGGGGAAAACAGGGGCCAGCAAACAGAATGGCCCATAGGAAGGGGTGGAGGGTGGGTGCCGGACTGGGTGAGAAGCATCAGATGTGGTGGTCCAAAGCTGAACCCCTATGGGAGGCAGGAAGTAGCTCTCCCATGTTTCTGGCAGGTTCAAAGCGTTTTGGGCTATTAGGACCTGAATTTCAGCTTTACTGGCAGCCTGTTATCTTGTTTAAACAGCCTTTGCTGTTTGAATAGCAGGCCTGGCCAGTGCTGTTACTATGAGCATTGCAATTGTCACTAAACTGGGGGGCAAAGGGACAGGCAAGCAATGACTCTGACTCCTGGACTGATTGGAACACCCCCCACCCCAGAGAAGCCCTGTCTGTTGCTGGCCCAAGGCCTGCAGGGCTGAGCACTTTAAAATGGGCCACTCCTGAGCCTCCTGTCCCCCTCCCTCCCTGCCTGGACCTACAGCAAGCTGGGCCCTGAGGCAGGAGGGATCTGGGGAAGAGAAGGAGAGGACAAGGTGATGGGAAGGTCAAGAGTCCCATGAAAACCCGGGGCTGTCCAAGGGTAGGGTGTGCCACCCTGAGTGCTAATCTTTCTGTGTCACATGCTAATCTCTGTTCTGGCCAGGGAGTCGTGTGGCCCCAGGACTGTTCATC